>NC_083777.1:10759504-11080337 GCF_963514075.1 Conger conger
TCATACACTGTTACACAACTACTCTCTGCTCTCTGTGTCTCTGTGCTGGAGAGTCCAGGGCTCCAACACAAACACTGCTCATATCAAGGACCTCAATGGCACTATACCTCCCCCACAAACACCTCTCCCTCTCCCCTCTCCCCCTCTCTCTCTCTCCCTCCCCCCCTTTCTCTCTCCCTCTCTCTCCCTCCCCTCTCTCCCTCACCTTCCTCTCTCACAGGCTCCCTCAGATGACTGAGCACATGGCGTGTTGTGTAACTCTTTCCGTGTTTTCCCTGTTGCCGGGGCCAGTCCCCTCTATTACAATGGGAAAGTTAGGAGAGACGTTTTATGGATGAGTAAGGCCTGGCCGACAGTTAGACACACTTCAGAGTCTATCCTGTCCACATTGCAGTTATTATCTAAAGGGTGGGTCCCAACAGGAAATCTGGAGAAAAGATTTTGGAAGTACCAGCATTTTTCTCCCTAGCATAAATGTGTCTGACCACATGGGGTCATACAGTTTGTGTTCATATCAATTAAAATACGTGTGACCTGTAAAAACAGAACCTCAAATTCAGTCCAACGTTTTCCAGTCCAATGAATGCTAATTTTGTTTTTGTTGGCATATAGATATTTCAAACATATTTTCAGCAGCTTCTTATAAATAAACAGATGGAATTTAAAAGATTACATTTTTATCTCTAAGAAACTGTTCTACTCTTATGACAAATTTCACAATGTGCATAACAAGTTTATTCAATGTGTCCACCATTTTCCACCATTTTGTAAAATTGCAATAATGTGCATTGGCCTATATACTGGCATAATAAAACACAACACATTAAGACAACCTCCTTCTCCAGAAAAAGAAAAGAGAAGGATAAAAGAGAGCCCTTGTGCTGAAAAGTCTACCGTCACCACGCTTCTGAGAGAGCGCAAACCTTGTGGGAATTCTTGAGTTACAGCCCCCTCTCTTGGCAACACATTTAATCACTTACCCACAGATCTAATGCAGGGACGCAGGCCACACACAGTCACATCCACTTTCAGTATAACAGCCTACGATCTTTTCTGCTGGAGCTGCTTGTAGAAGCTCTGTTTTTAGTGAAGTGCAAATAATTTTATAGTGATTTCTTTTTTCAATCTATTTATTCCGAACAAAGGAACAACCAGAACCACAAAATCAACTGAAATCCACACTCTGAAAAACAGCTCAAGCACTGCAGATAAAGTGTGTGGAAGCTACACAATTGTTGTGGCACAACTGGATTTGTCAACATTCATAAATGTAAGAAAATAATGAACAATTATTTTCGAGAAAAGAAAATAACCAAACGTATTTTAAAATAATGTTGAAATATACCCAGCCCGAGGAGTGATTTGTGAAATAAGCCTGCAAATAAAACATCTCTTGTGCAACTTTCTCAGAAGGGGTTAGTCAGCTCCTTGGTGTGTGGGCACTATAACCAGGAAACCACTTTTATTGCAAACTTCCACAGAGACACTAAAGTGTGAATCATGTTAAAGAGATCCATGGCACAGACCACATGGGCTTCTAATGTCTGTCTGTCCAGGGTTTGACAGTGTGAGACAGACAGGCAGACTGTCAGATGGATGGATGGACAGACAAATGGATGTAGACGTGCAGGCAGACAGATAGAAAACAGACAGACAGACAGACAGACAGATAGTCAGAGAAACCAAAAGGCAGACTGGCGGGTAGGCAGGTAGAGAGACAGGCAGACAGACAGACAGAGAGACATGTAGACATGCAGGCAGACAGATGGAGAAACAGACAGATAGACAGGCAGGCATACAGGTAGACTGGAAGACAGACAAACAGACCGAGACAGACAGCCAGACTGACATACAGACATGCAGGCAGGCAGACAAACAGTGTTTGATGGAGTGGTGAGTGTTGGGAGCTGATCGAGCTGTAAATACACACTGACCTGCTCCTCACCATCTTCCCTAATAAAGCTCTATCTGAGCACACAGAGCTGGGGCACAATGACATCACTCCCCAGTCACCCTTCATCAGAACCCGTCAGAGGAGCGAGAGAGGCCCGCACTAACTCACCGCGCCGGTCACCTGATCTCGCCGCGTCCTCACAGCTATGACCGCACCGGCAGCGCTCAGTATTGATGTGCGTCGCCGTGAAAACGAACAGCCCCGCAATAGGGGGGGTCCTTCAATTAGAAGGAACGGCACCATTAACTTTTACTGAGAACATTCACAGCTCTGACATCAATCCAGCCCGGTGAAGTGTGAGCGCAGAACTTGAACGCGGGGATTTCATTATGTGACTACCGCTGCAGACGGGACGGGGAAACGAATTTACATTCACAACAAGAGCTTATGAAAATGATAAAAGAGATACAGTTAGGGCCTGTTTCTGTACAGATACTTGATGTATGTGACTGTATATTCACTGTAGGCCGGCAATCATTTTTCTGAATGTTAGCCTGAGAGAGCTCATCACTTGCTATCTGACAGTTTAATGTGGCATACGTTAGTACCAGTGCGTTTCACATGGCATCATTCAGCTGAGAGAAAAACACAACAACAACAAACTGGTTTTGTCTCTGTCACATATCCGTCCTCACCTTGGCGGAGGTACCACTAATTCAGTTCCGCACGTTATGGCATGCAGAGAGTTATGGGACCATCAGAACTGGGGCTGAGGCTGGGGGTGTTTGGGGGAGTGGGGGCTGGGAAAGGAAGTTGACCTTTCCGGATCTTTCTGGGGGGTGAAGATGAAGAGCTGGGCAGGGGGCGGGCGGTGCGTTGTGGTTTGCACGGACGAACAGGAGCACGGGCCGACTCCCGGCCTGCCTGCTGCACGCGGGCAGTGAAGCGGCCATCTTGTGGCGGAGACATATGGAGGTCAGAGCGGCTCTGCTCCCAGGAGACTCCCTGATTTACAGCCAGTGAAGGGCAATAATCACTAAAGGAGGAGCAATTATGCCCAAATCATTTCCCCCTCTGAAGAATCTCTGTTGAGGGGATGAAGGTCAGAAGGAAAGGGGGGGGGGGTCTGGTCAAGGAGACACACACACACACACACACACGGTGTGCCAAACTGGGGAAAAGACAGGTTGAACCCACCATTTGGAGGTGAGTGGGTGAGAAAGCTTATCTGCCTCAGATGAGAAATTATTCATCGTTTTCTTTGTTTGCTGACCCCCAATCAAGCTCACGCTATGATGCTTGTTGCATCTCTGTTGTCGGTCTTAAATGTCACCTAAAACCAAACGTTTATTTAACTTGTTGTAGTTTTGTCAAATGAGGCAGTTTAAAAACTAGCTGTTAATATTAACATGACTTAATATAAATCTCTAAAAGTGATGACTGAAATTTTCTCACATCAAATTCAAGTACAAGAACAAAGTAAGAAATGATAAGTAAGGCCACTATACCTTTGTAAAACCAGTTCAATGAAAAACAGGAGAAACAAACTGAGCTGGAGCAAACCTTGTTACCAGTGAGGATGAAGCCACGGAACCCCGCTGATGATCTACTCATCTACTCATCTAATTATGTGAATCATCTGAAATAATCTTCTAATTGTTTTATGGTGTAATTTCATCATAAAATAGCAAAAGGGACAGTCCTGATGGTCCAAAAGGCTGGAGCAGGATGTAAATGGAGTGAGTGAGTCACCCTTCCAATCACAACCTCTCAATCTCTCTCCCGAGTCCGGAGAGAGGAGGTCACCAGAACAGAGCTGTGGTCCTCCATGTATCCAATCACAACCTCTCAATCTCTCTCCCGAGTCCGGAGAGAGGTCACCAGAACAGAGCCGGTCACAACCTCTCAATCTCTCTTCTGCATCCGGAGAGAGCAGGCTGAGATGGAGCAGAGGCCTGTGGGAGTTCCCTGCCCTGGGAACGCCAGCCTTGTTCTGTGGGAAAAAACAATCAAGGGGAGAAATGAGGGAGCGCCATCAGGGAACAGGCCTGATGGAGGCAGTATTGATTGGAGGGTCTCACTGATATATTGCTCGCTGTAGCAATCACATAGGCATCTCTGGGGCGAGTACAGTCGCTGTGCAGTCGGCCCAACACCACACACAAGTAAGGCCTTTAAGATGACTTGCAAAAATATACAGGTCCAAAATCTTTTACCCCAGACCTAGAGATTAATGGTGGATTGTGGATTTACACTGTGGTTTCATTTAAATGCCGACTGGTGTAATTGTTATGTTTAATTCCTGAGATCGAGATATACATTTTGCTAGGTTAACATTATAGCTGCTTGTTTTACATTTCCTTGTTTAATCGATGCAGATTTATTGGGATATACAGTGTAATGACTGAAATCCTCATTATATACCCTTTATATGAAAGTTAAGCTCATGGTGCATTTGCTATTCAATGAAAGGTGACCCCACATTCTCCCAGAATGCACCTTGGTGCCATCAGGGTTGGAAATGGCTTGACCTTGCACAGCAGCACAGAGGTTGCCAGTCAACCAGAACTTTGACCTACCTGGTAAAAACAACTGAGATGCATTGCATTTCTGGAGCAGAACTAAGAACCATCTGAAGGGTGAATTTATGATGTGGCCGTAGGTCAGGGATCTGATCCCAAACCCGCCCAAGGTCAGCAGTGTGGGAATGGAACAGATGAGCTTCGTCAATGTACACAGGTCAAAGGTCAAAGCCACAACTCTCATATTCTCCTGAGACCTGGAAGAAAAAAGTCACATAATTCAAATACCTTCAATTACAAAAAACATGTTGCAGTGAAAATATTTAAAAAAAGGTTAAAATATTATGGATATAGTTCTTGAGATTAAGACCAGGGTCTCGGGTACCACAAAGACACACACACAAAAAATCACACACATGCACACACACACACGCACACGCAAACACACACACACACACACACACACACACACACACACACACACAAAAACTAAAAAGAATAAGTAAAAAGCATTTTCAATGCACAGGAGAACACATTGCGCTGCACTGTGTATCAGGCATTCCCAGTCTGCACCCCCCTCTCCCTCTCGTTCAGCAGCAATGATGATTCATTATCTCCCTGCTATTTATGTTTCCTAATTGTAATTAGCAGGAATTATCAGTTACGGTTAGTGCCTAATTGCCCTTCATAAAGACAGCTCTCCTGGTTTAAATTGGCCCATCTGAATAATGGAACTAATAGCTCTTGTCTTAACATTACAAATACATCTTCATTGTTTGGGGCTTCGGAAACGTGATAGTCGCTCGTAATTTAATTGGCCGATTGAAGGAAGAAGTGCAGGTGGCGTCGGGGAGTAATTATCTCTAATGAATTATGATGTGACCTTCTCAGAACAATGAGCAATCAGCGCTGGGAAAGAGTGACAGCACGTTACATCTGCCAGGGCGAAGACAGGGCCACCTCAGAGGGAGAAACAGAGAGAGCCAGAGAACCGAGCTCTCTGCACCATCCTTTATAAGGGACCAGTGCTGTTCCTCCATCCTGTTAAACTGAGTCATAGCTCTTTATGTTTTGACACATTAAAGTGGAGAGGAGGATTTACTATGTTGATAACATTTACTTTGTTACTGTGCCAATTATTAGAAAATTTTCAGAAGGAACTGCTTGATTTGTTGGTAAGTGGTAAGGCAAATTTGAAATTAAATCATTTGTGAGGTGGCAGTGTAAAAGCAGCCCAGGAACAGGCCAATTTAAGTTCATTTAAGTGTATTTAACTCAACTGTTAGAGGGAGGAGGCCCGGTCTCCTCAACACAGGTTAAGTGCGGCCGTGTCTGAAACCTCTAAATTCACACCTCTAAATTCACACTAAATTCACGTTCCCTTTCAGATCCGTAGAACATGGATAGGTGAAAACTGTACAACAGAAATCATAGGGCGAGAGGGAGAGAGGGGGGAGATATGGTGCTAGTTGAGAGCGTTTGTATGGTTTTCTCTCTTTAAAGCAGGACAGTAAACGGTAGAGCTCTGTGAACTGACCTTTACCGCGCGCAGGACGGTGGTGTGAGACCTTTACCGAGCGCGGGCAGGACGGCAGCTTGAGTGACAGCGTCCCTCGCTGTAATCACCACCGCGTCCGATGAGCCGGCCCTCACAAATCACCCCGCCACTCCACACAGCTGCTGTCCGTCAGCGTGTGTTGGGCGCAGTCAGCCGCTTGTAACGGAGAACTCTCATTACCTCCCTGAGCAGGTACAAACACCGCTGACCTTGCAAAGGTCCCCAGAACAGGACCCAGCACCAAGGCTAATCTGCAGAGAGTCCAAAATGGGACAGGGGTACCCCTGAACAGCCCTGCTGCATGGGACAGATCATACGACAATGCAGGGCAGCCTGTAGCCTACATGCCTGGGACCTGGAAGGTTAGTGATTCAATCCCCGATGTAGCCACAGTTAGATCTGCACATCTTTTGGACCCTTGAGCAAGGCCCTTAACTCCACATTGCTCCAGGGGTATTGTCCCCGGGTTAGTCTAATCAACTCTAAGTCACTTTGGAAAAAAGCGTCAGATAAATAACTGTTATGTAATGGAATGCGTATCACAAAAATCATTCATTGGCATCTCCATATTGTAGATTAGAAGATGGTCTAATATATGGGCGTCGTCAAACCCAAGTACTGGAGCACTGCGGTGTTGGTGGGTTTTGTAGTTTCTTTTCAACCAGCTGCAAATTGTAGGTCTTGGACTCAATTAAACATATTAAGCATGAAAGATTTTAAATAAATCAAATAATCAGCAGTCCATGTGGCCCTCCAGGACTGTAGTCTGAGACCTCTGAGTTAATAGATTCCACTGCAGCCTTCCAAGTCCACAACAGCCTATACAATCTCTTGGCTTTACTTGCGTGTTCTGTAATCAGTTTTTATTGCTTCGGGTTTTACTGGTGCAATTGAGGCAAAGTGTTCTATTCTGTGAGCTGTCTGGAATCTGAGTGGCAGTCGTGCAGTCTACAGCTCAGTTCAAACTGTTTTAGATGGTAGGAACCCCCCAAAAACACCAAAAGGCGGAAGTATCTGAGAGGTGAAGGAAACGTGTGTAGACTGACCAATGCTACTGGAACAGGGTAAATTTAATGTTGTTCTCGTTAATCTGACTCCAAAATATAAGTTCAACTGCTCCTCTGTTCTAACAGTTCAACAAAAGTAACTGCAAATGTCTGCCAATAGTGTGGCTCTATAGGATCACTATCTGTCTGTGTAGACACGGACGTGCCTGTGGCCTGTATAGCCTACGATGGTACACTTATGTATCTTGTGACGACACTGGTGTATAGGCGAGTGACTATGGGGTGCAGGTATCCTAGGTTGTCTATGTCTGTTAGGACTCTAAACTGCTAAGTGTGCAGTGGTGCAAGTCAAGAGGATGCAGGTTCAAATTAATACAATGCATTAAACAATGTGCATTGCAGAAATAGAATGACAATGTGTTACAAGAATTACAAGATGTAATATGAATGACTATATGCGAATGGTGCACAGGAGGTCGTATTAGCGAGTCTCCTTGAACCATTCCACTTTTCCTTCTATATACCCGGGGTTTACAGGAAAACAACAAATCATCAAATAAAGAGTCACAAGACGGTGGTAACAACAATGGTCCTGCTGATGTTATCTCTGTATGCCTAACAAACCTGATTAACCTTTGTAACCACAGCTGAATGCTGACTCACAGGTAACTTGCATTACCTCATCTCTTCAGGCTACACCTTTCCCTCCCTAAATCACCACCATGATTAGCCTTATATATGCCATAGGCTGTAATGGCACTTATATAGTTGTATAGATATTGTTTTTTTTTTTTTGTATTAGCTATAGTATTGTTGCACTCTGGGTATTCTGCTGGCAACTGTGGTATGCTAAGTTTGGAAGTTGATGTATTCTTCGACTGTATCTGTATGGTCATGGTAGGACGCGGAACTGTACTGTCCTCTCAGGTCCTCTTTGCACTTTTACTTGTGTTTGATGTGCACTTTGTTGTACATCGCTCTGGATAAGAGCGCCTGGCTAAATACCTTGTAATGTAATGTACCTGTGGTGTATTTCTAAATGCTGTTTCAAGATCAACCAGTGTACTACACCTCCAATGACACCAAACTCTTTCCCACAAGGAAAGACAATAAACACTGTATTTGGAAAACCCATGATCTATACCAGGGGTCAGCAACCCTGGTCCTGGAGAGCCGCAGGGTGTGCTGGCTTTCGTCTCCACCTTAAAATAAGCAACCGATTCAGACCCAAGAAACCAGGTGAGGTGAGTTAACTGTGTAATCAATGGCTTTCATTGATCAATTAATGCCAAGTAACAACAAAAGCCAGCACACCCTGCGGCTCTCCAGGACCAGGGTTGCCGACCCCTGATCTATACAGTACTATTTCACCTCAACATTTCTGGGAGCATTCCACTGAGGTGGCAGAATGATGGGAGCAATAGTTTTGTATTGACGAGCACTGTCTTTTCATGAAGCCTTGCTGACCCTGTGTCAACATGGTAAGCACAGTCTGTTTTCTTTTGGGGGTCTGCACACCTATGTAAAATGCCCTACAAGATCAATGTGGGAAGTCTGGTTTAAAAGATCCAGTGGCCACCTGTCATTTGAATAACTTAACATAATCTACAGTGGCATCTCTCATTATAAATACTGTGTTGGCATCCCTTATATTGGTTTGTAAGCAACATCACAAAATGTATTTCCACAGAAAAAAAAATCTTCTGCTGAAAAAACACATTGGGCTTTTGATTGGTCGATGGTTGCTATCCGGCCTCACTGCATGCGGGGAAGGTGTGGATAAGTGTGCTAAACAAAGGATCATCAAAGGTCCAGCTGTAGCCCAGAGCGGCCTGTGTCTGCTATGCATCACTCTCCGGGAGTAAACACACAGACAAAGGAGACTCAATTGCCTCTGGGACAAGACAGCGAGCTCGTAACCTGCCTGGCGCTAATAGAGGAGCGTCCTGTGTCTGGGCCGGGAGGCTGCTGTTTCCGCCTTGCGCAGATGACTTTACGGGCGTGCGGTATAGATAAGTGTGCCCCTGGGGGCCCCCGGGCCCCGGGGGGGGGAGCCTTGCTGTGCGGCCCTGTGATCTCCTCTCCGAGGGCCCGCGGGGCCCCTGCGGCCGTCCTCGCGGTCTGAAGCCCCGACCGGCCCTCCCATTGTCCCTCCGGCCCGGCTTTGTGTCCCGGCCCCCAAACAGATGTACGGGGACCGGGGCACAGGAAGCAGTAAACCTGCAGCCTGTGTGAGCCTTTCATATGGAGGGCCAGCCTAATGGCTGCAGTGCTGCGAATACAGATGCTAATGTGGACAAACAGAGGCCTGGGTGAGCACCTTTTACTGCTGTTTGACCGTGTTCCACCACAAAACCTGCGGGCTCCCCGCCGCTAGCTTCGACTGCTCACCGCTACTGGTCAGCCTGAGCCATAAAGCATGCTGGGAGAGGAAATGACAGGCTCTTGGGCCCAGGAAGGAGTTTTGTGACCGTTTAACAACCTGGAAATGTGATTTTCAGCACTCAAATAAGCAGTGACAAATAGAGGCTCTTTGGAGTGTGTTTGCCAAAAAGACATTCAATGACCGAAATTTCACCAGAAACAAAGCGATTGTGCTTAATGTCAACAGGTAAATGGACATACGTTGATTTAGCCAATTCAAGGATTTCAGTGCAATGATGTTTTGCATTTTAGTCCAGTTTAATTTCTATTCTATCTCCTCCTTCAACCCAGAATATTTTCCTACTGTACCTACTGTGTGCGCATTCTTTATTTTGGTATTTCTGTGCTCAAGAAACATGTACTCTTAACTTAAGAGTGAGACAAAGGGTAGGGAACGACTGAAAACGATTATTTTTACATTATAATGTCCTGAAACACAGCAACAGTAAACCTAACTTAATGCTCAAATAAATAAATAAATCCTCAAAAGTAACAATGGTATTCCCCCAATTTTCTCATCAGTGAAAAGATGGGACCCATCCTACATATAGGGCCAGTTTTGCAGACACAGATTACACCTAGTCTTGGACTAAATTCAGTTTTGACTGGAGATTCTCCCTAAAAAATGAATTTAGTCCAGGACTAACCTTAATCTGTGTCTATGAAACTGCCTTATAGAGAGATTGATCTACTGCTTTGGTCTTGTACAAAGTATTCTAATTCTCACACCACTGTCAGAACTGACTTGCTCACAGGAGATTTGACTTTCTGTTACCATATCAGACAAGTTCTCATAACTGATCAAATGTATGAATAATAATTGTAACTTTTGAGAGGTCATACCCTGATAAAGGCATACAAAGCTTATACAGTTCACTCTTACTCTGCAGACTAATGCTCTCTTCTTCTTCTGAAAATAGATCCTTGTGCAACTTTCTTTTCTTGTTTTTTACATTTAAATGTACAGTTAATTTTTGTGGCCCACTAATATGCAGTAATTGAGGTCAAAAACGTTTTTTATTCTCTTCTAATGCATCCTCAAGTGCATTAAGTAGCCACAGAAACTGAGCGGGTTATTTAGACAATATTGCGAAAATGGCAATGGCTCAGCTACCCGCTGTGACAGTCTCCGTTGTGCTGGGTGGTGTTATCAGCGCGGGACACCCGCGGTGAATATTGATCCGGAGTTTGTCTGCGCTATCTATCGCGTGCCATCAGGATAACCGCGAGCTCCCAGCCACCCTGCACCACGGCGCACAGCCACACTCAGTTGAACTATAATCACCGCGCGACAGGTGAAGGTAACAGTTTGCTGGATATTATTAAATGACACGTTAATGCCGCTATAGGAAACTGTCTTTCAGCATCAGGCTGGTGAGAAAAGATAAGAACACTGTAGCTCTGTGCGTCGATTTCATTTAAGTTATTGTAAATAACATTTACAGTTATTGCATACAAATATTGCGTATGCAGTAGGATTGTCAGTGTTAAATCCACTCTCACAGAGTTCATATGGTCCCTGTTGGGTACTTTGAGTTTTATTAACACTGGGCATTTTACACTGCATTCTGTTTTCATTCACACTCTTTTAACATGGAGAAAAGATGGTGTAGGCCTGCTTCGACAAAGGATCTTATTCAGGTCTTGAGACAAGAGGTACAAAATATTGAATGTGACTGTAATTCTTCTCTGAAAGTACAGTTTATCTTCTTTTGGACTTCAATACTATAAGACTTAATCATAACTGATTATGTAATGGTGTGGTATATGATGTTTCTAGACTGAAACCAACCACTGTCATTTATTGACTAGTTTATGAATAATCATTCCATGAAAGTTAACCAAAATACAATTTCTACGTAATAACAATTAAACAAAGTACATGAATGCTCAATGCAAAATTGTAATGGGTGGAGCATTTTTTTTACCTTCCAAAGAATATATCATTTTAATATGCATTGAAGTATGTAGCCTACAGTGGGATATCCTTTGTGAATGATGTTATTATAAATAAGTTGCCAGGTACTTGTCATGGATACAGGCTATGTATGCATTTTAAAGCTGTGTTTCGTAAGTAAAAACTCCCTTCCTTGTATTTATTGTGGGCTATTGACATTTTTTGAACAAAGGTGTAGACTAAAGCAATGAATCACGTGACATCCATACGTTTAGAATTTAGGATTACTCCTGCCTCGTTAATATCTGCTTTCTCTGTCACGTGGGCACGAAAGACCGCGTCTTCAAATCGACCACAGAAAAGGGGCAATTTCACGACCTGACTCCTCATTCACAGTCGTAGGCTACTGCTTCACCACACCACCGGTATTCTAGAGGAAGACGTCCACGCTGCGGTATTAGCAAAACACCTTCGCTCTAACGGGTCGCAAATATTTTTGATAGGGAGAGTGGCGCGTTGTATAAATTGCGGACAGCTAATGCACACTATATATAACTATCACTCCTCAATCTGGAGCGCACATAGTTTGCACTATGTTGGAGTACCAGGGCACTGGAGTGAAAATGATATCTAATCACGGGATTTCATTCTCAATAATCGACATCTTGGACCCAGAGAAGTTCAACAGTAAGAAGAACACTTTGTTCTCAGCAGAAAGAGAAAGATTATATGTGGGGGTGGGAAGTTTGTCAGAAGACCCACCTGGTAATCACGGTCCTGATGGTCACCCAGGACTTAGAGACAACGATTCCGGTAAGAAAAAAAATCTAAATCCGAAAACACTAGTAGCCTAAATTTGGATATAACTGATTTTATAATGCATAAAAAGAACTAAAGTAGAATTTAGCAGCAATGCTTCATAATAGCATATGTGTTTCTATTATTGTTGTTGTTATATTATTATTAGCTACAGTTATTATTATTATTATTATTATTATTATTATTATTATTATTATTATTAGTTGTAGTAGTAGTAGTAGCAGCAGTAGTATTAGCCTAGTATTAGAACCTATAACAGTGTTATTAGCCTATTATATGTCGAATATGCTGCACTGTTTAGCTTTAAGTTAATAGCACTGAAAAGGTTATTCAGAAATATGGCAGAAAAAACATAAATTATTGTACTTTTTCGTTAGGCTATATTAATTTATATTTCAGGAGACGAAATGTGAATGTTTTTCCGCAGTGCATAAAAGCTTAAAAAACTGTTTGTTTGACGTATATGTGTTAATCACGCGCGTACTAGGCAACATTTTCTCCCATTTCCGCCGCAGTATTTACGTTAAAATCTGGCGTGCAGTTGTTCATACCTCGGTTGAGAGAATGATTGGCAATGGGACAGTCAGGCCCGATAATTGTTTAAATCGTCCCGCTGGGGACACTTCTGCTCACTTTGATCGATATCCCATTACTGTTTCCTGCATATCTCCCTCCAACAGATGGCAGGTAGAAACGTCAAAGCCCATCCATGTCTGATCCTAAATATTGTTCGATTAAAACTTACCTTTAAATAGATGACATTTATCGATCCACCAACAAATATGAAACTCCATTAGTGCGTCATGCCTAGATGGTGGACCTGGGTTTAATCTGGGTGACTTTCTGCAACATGACATTTAAGCGACTCGTGATTTATAAATTATTTAGGGATTATTTACAGCCCCTCACCCCCTTTCTTCCACCTCGCTCCATTCCACCTAAACTGTCCTGGTCTATAACGAGTCGTGATTTCTTTTCAGGTTGCGCTGAAAGCATTATTTCAAATAATTTTGTTAATTATAAACAATCTTTCTATTTCCCACAGACGCACGATGAAAGGCTCAAGTAGGCCCACAGCAGGCAATAGTCTGTGATACGATCGTAATGAGTAATAATTAATTCTACATGCGGTCGGGGTTTAAGTTTTTGGGTGTTATTTAAAACTGGAACATCAAAGTCAGTAGGCTGTTTATTTATTTCGGCTATTCATTCATTCATTTAAACAGGAATGCTAGCCGGTAGAAGGCATCAATGCCGATTGTGAATTTCTCGCTATTGTCTTTGAACTAGGTCTATAAGTGGCAAGCCAGACAAAGTAATGAAACGTACAGTAAGTATATAGGATCTGCCCGCAGGCCTTGTCCATAAGGAGCTTAGCAGCACCGCTGTCCTTTCAGCACCGCTTCTGCCGTTAATTCCACAACTTCCATCCATCCATTATCTTAACCCGCTTATCCTGAACAGGGTCGCAAGGGGGCTGGAGCCTATCCCAGCATACATTGGGCGAAAGGCAGGAATACACCCTGGACAGGTCGCCAGTCCATCGCAGGGCACACACACCATTCACTCACACACTATGGGCAATTTAGACTCTCCAATCAGCCTAACCTGCATGTCTTTGGACTGTGGGAGGAAACCGGAGTACCCGGAGGAAACCCACGCAGCCACTAATTCCACAACTTTTATAACTCAATCGGATATACTTAATGTCATATATCCAGGTTACAAAATATTTTATATCCGCGTATACCCTTATCGTAGGCATTTGTGAAACTTCATTTTGCAAGACCAACAATTTAAGATAATATTGGCCTATGAAATCGCTAGGGCAATAATCTACCACATGAAAGTGTTTAGGACAGTACGTATGCTACATGGTAAAACACTTGACTAATTTGCATTCTTGATGAATAACAACGTTTTTGTCAGTAGGTGGAGAAACAGCGAATGGCAATCTGAATTCTACAGACCACGGGGAGCGACCTGACGACTATGTGGTGACAGACTTGCATAAAAGAGAATCGGATAGTTCTCTTGAAGGAATACAGGACGGACAAAATGAGATCAGCGATGACCTGGGAAGTGACGACCTCTCGCGGCAAAAGAAGTGCCGTTCCGACCAAGGGTGCACGAAACCCCGGCGAGCAAGGACTGCCTTCACCTATGAACAACTAGTAGCACTGGAAAACAAATTCCGCACTACAAGGTATTTGTCGGTGTGCGAGAGACTCAATCTCGCCCTTTCTCTCAGTCTCACGGAAACCCAAGTCAAAATTTGGTTTCAAAATAGAAGAACTAAATGGAAAAAGCAAAACCCGGGAGCCGAGAGCACATTACAGACCGGACCGAACTCTCTGCTTAGAGGCAGTACCAGCCCAGGGCCCGGTGGGGCAGGTGCATTAAATTACCAGACTTTTCCCACGTTCACTTCTGGAAATATGGTGTTTCACTCAGCTGGTGCTGTTCCTCTGTCATCCACTGGGGGGCTCTTGAATCCACTCCTGCACAATGGCTACCTTCAGACGGCGTTCTACTCTCCGCATTTATGAGATCGTTTGTGGTCTCATTGTTTTATTGTAAATTAATTGGTTGTTAAGAATGTTTTATAACACAGGCAATTGTGTCATTTAAAATTTTATATGTAAAACAAAAATGTGGTTTGCTATAATCTTTTGAGACACATTTACATTTCTTAACAACGCTGCAGTCACTTATTGAAAGTTTCTGCTTTGACCCCATATGTTACCGACTGAACCAATACCAGGACAGAAAAAATAGCATGGCAAGATTCCCACCTTTACCTACCTCTTTTTTAAGATACTGTTAGTTCTCCTGCCCAATAAAATGAAACATAAAATATCACCTCTCAATAAATGCATCCAGTCAGAATGTATAGGGGCAGAATAATGTATGGTAATGCTGATACAATGCCTAGCCCATACCACTATTCTGTATTGGTGTTAGACCTACTTGACATCATTTTCACTTCAATTTATGTTTGTAAAAGTATGAACAGAACTGTCCAATAATGAAAAGTCATACACTATTGGTTAATAAAGCTTGTGATATTTGAAGCATGAGTCCTAGTCTTGAAGTTTGCAGACCTGGTTATGAAAGAAGATAACTGAAACTAGCCCTGAAATCCTAGTTTTCAGAATATTTTTGTTGGGTTTCATGATTGTGAGAAATTGTTATCTGGGTCACCTTATGAAAACTCCTTGTCAGCATTACCTTTGCACCTTTAAATTTTCCATTTTAAGATTGATCCGCATGGTAAACCCAGCAACCCCAACAGAGTTTGCCTTTGCTTCTAAATACAAGTGTGGAAATTCCGTTCCTTAAAATGAGATATTTTAGATTTAACACCAAGGTGACTGTTGCCAAACCGCACACAAACATTCAGCCAACACAGAAAATATGCAGTAGCATTTATGTGATTTGATAGATTAATGTCTGGTTTCTGTTTCAGATCTCTGGATCACAAAGTTTCCACAAACACGGAAATCAATACAGTTTGACACATTTTAGAGAATACATAGGCTATGCAAGCATTTTTTTAGTCAGCAGCTAACACAAAACATTTCTAAAATAAGAACATAAAATAGGGATGAAATGTTTTACTTTATTACGTTGCTGTTTACAGTGCCATGAAAATATTTGTCCCTTCCTGCTTTCCTCTGCTATGGTATATTTGTCACACTGAATGGTTTCTGATCTTTAGACAAAATGTGATATTCGAGTAAACACAAACACAATTTTAATTATTTCATAATTTGTCTGAAGATCTGAAACAATTACAGATTGGCAAACATGCAATGATAGAGGAAATCAGGAAGGGGCAATACTTTTAAACAGCACTGTAGCCTACTTAATCTCGCCATTAAATAATCAAAATAAATATCTGAAACGCTACATCATTCTCCTTTCAAGGGAGACAGCCCTGACCCTGATCCTGGATCGTTATGAAATATAGACTAGGTTGGTATGCAAGAGGAATAGCTTATCCAATTTTTATATTCAAAGGCACTCGCAAAATTTTGTGAGTATCGTGTTGAAAATGTACATGACAGAGGAACTCATCGTTTGGGCTGGGACCTGCATATCTCTGAATATGACAAGACATAGAAAAACTGTGACTGGGCTGCGTGGCATATGTGACGTAGAACAGCGAGCCTTTTACACTGCCAAACTTCATCATCGTGACACATCCGTTCCCCATCCTTGACGCGCTCATGCCTACAAGTCAACGCAAATGACGTAGATTTTCGGACTAGTATAGCTTCGTAACATCCCCGGCAGAATAGGCTTTCGCCTGGTGTGAGGGAAGCGAACGGACTGCTAGTTCTAAAGGGACTGGGGTTGACAGCAAGAGGTCAGAAACTAAATCTACAAGGTGAACAGTTCACAGACCAAATCTACAAGGTATTTAACGCAGCCCAATATTCCGTCTCAATGCGCGCTTCTTGAAATTAATTTCAAGCGTGATTTGCTATTCATCGAAGCGCTCTCGGCCAGTATTTTTCCACGTTGCCAGCGACAGAAATACTGCGTTGTCTTCAGCACCAGGGTAACTGTCGGTTGTTCGCTAATCTACCATCATGTCTAAATTCCCTGCGTGATTTTATCATTGGAAGTGGATTCGATTTCTGGGTCCTAAATATACATGTGAGTTGTGTGCAGCATGCGAATGGCTGTTTGTTTCCGTATACATTAGGAGGTGTGCCTTTGTAATGCGGTTTAGCGCGCAAGCTACCTAATCTAGCACGGCTAGCGAAATCGCGCTAACTTCCATACAGCCACTTTATCTAAGTTATGTCATGTAGATGTCGCATTAAAATGGGCGTTTTCACACTATTTATCCTAGACCGCTACTTTTCTATCGGATTGGTGTTGCATCATACAGTTATAAGGTTAGAGCCACCTGCAGCAATTGGCATTAGCTAACGGTCTGTAGGCTATGTATTTCAGTTAAATTCGCATCCGGCATTAGCTAGCATCTTGTTTCTATCTGCGCACATCCCGTGACTTGCGAGTTTAGGTTATTAAGGTCGTCGAAATTTTCTTCAGTAGGACCGAGTTGTGTTATAGTGAACTTGATATTGCTCGATATTTCGCCAGTAGCATCAGCTAGGTTAGCACTGCATTCAAAAGTCTAACAGGTATTGTCTTTTTTATCATACAATGTAATGCAATTCTTAAAAGTCTGTCAGAAGCAGCCGAGTAGATCATACGGTTAACAACGTACCTATGTGTCATTGCAAATTCAGTGTTCAAAATTGCTACAGGAAAATGGCCGTTTACCATTAAGCATACCAATGCTTAATACAATCGCGTTACCTTAATACAGGTAACGCGATTGTCAAAACTATCTTTGGTGAAAAGCTGTTAGTCTTTGACGCGCGTGTGAATTGGAAATATCATGTATTGAAAATATCATATAGCCAGCTTATGCACTTGCACCTCAGCTCAGTCCATAAATCATTTAGTGTGACTGCTTTTAGGCCATGAATGTGTGTGACCTAACATGACCTATTATTGCAAGCGGACACTTAGGCCTATGTCTGAGCATAGAGCATAGGGTAAGTTTTAGCATAATTGTATATTTTCATACATGCTGAACGTCATTTGTTTGATCATGCTACAGTTGGAAACTCCCAAGTTAATACATTTATACTGTAACTATTAGGTTTCATTGTAAGTAGTGGAAGGGTTTGGCTGAGTGCTAAATTTATCCCTGGGGCGTGATACAGGGGCGTACTGGGGGAAGGTCCAGGCTAGCCTATCCTCATTCAGTCAAATCTTAGGTGTACAGGAACAGATTAAATATTTAACATTTTTTGATTCTGATGATTTGGTGCAAGCCAGACTTCTACGTATTTCTTTCAGTCTGTTTCTCTACAGTACCACAAGGTTTCTGGCTTCACAAGGTTTGAAAAATCACTGCCATAACTGAAAAAATGGAAAATAAGAGTAATTGCATGACAACATGCAACTGCCCTTGACTTGCAGATGAAGTGATCTTTGAAGCTGGCAACATTGCAGAGGAGAAAACAGTAGGTTGAAAGCCTCTAGTTTTACATAAAATAAAGAGTCGTCATCCTAGTTGGGTATAATTTTGATCTTGCACTTAATCGTGCTACCTGTAAAACAAACCGCACTGCCAACAGAAGCAAAGAAGCTGTCATTAATCATGTACTTGTGTAGTAACCTGAAGAATGGGTCTGTACTTAACTGAAAGTAGCTTTTCAAAACACTATAAAGTTAGCTAACAGGGCTGACTGTAACCACTGTCTCATGGTTTCTTGTTAAAAGTCCAATAGTTTAAAATGAATCAAACTGGCTCACTGCTTGGATGTGGGCGACATGGCTCAGGCAGTAAGAGCAGTCATCTGGCAGTCGGAGGGTTGCCGGTTCGTTCCCCGGCCCGGGCTGTGTCGAAGTGTCCCTGTGCAAGACGCCCAACCCCCAAATGCTCCTGACGAGCTGGTCGGTGCCTTGCATGGCAGCCAATCGCTGTTGGTGTGTGAGTGTGTGTATGAATGGGTGAATGAGAAGCATCAATTGTGCAGCTCATGAGACTATTTTTTCTGTTTGTGCTTAGCCAGAGTAATCCATTTGCTTATGAAGAAATGTATTCCACAGCAGAGGAATGTTCCAAACTGATAAAATGTGTCTTTCACAATCACAGTGTTTGGTCCTGTCACCCTGCCAATAAGCGCAACCGTGCCTGTTAGATAGATAATATTTGACTTATTTGAAAGCATCAGCCTCAAAAATCCAAAAAGGCATACTATGCAGGATTATCACCTTGAAAATATTATCAATCAAACATGCTCAATCATTGCTATGATATACTGGCAAGTTCTACCCAATACCTTGCTTGTCTGCTTGTATTTGTTATTCTAAAAACTCATGTGGCCTCTTCTGGTCATGTCTTTTTTAGTTTCTGGGTCATTCCCTGAAATATCAACCAGATGCGTGGGAGGTGACCCCTCCAATTTTGCTCAAACTTTGTGTAAATGTTCTTAGTATATTTAATAAAGAACATACATTAGCCTCATTGGATTTGTCATTCTAGAGATATTTCAAAGTGAAGAGGAGGCTACTGGCTACGAGTGTGTTGAGCTGGGTTTGCGAGTGATCAGCCTTGGTCAGTAACCATTAATCAAGTGGCTGGCCAGCTTTCAGTAACATTAATTAGGTACCTTGTTAGAACTAAACTAAATTTAGTTTTATTTGTGTTGAGGAAATATTTTTGTCGCTGTTCCTCCTTCTAAGTGGGTTAAGTTGTTCGCAGTAGTGATGTTGAAAAAAACACTGAGAGTCAAGTTGCTTAAACTAAAAATCTTTTGTTTAAAATAAAACACCTTATGTGCCAAGTTTAAAATCAAACAATCTGGGGACTCTTTGTGTCCAGTGCTGAGAAACTTCAAGAGAGCAGAGAATTTCAAAGTAACAGTAGGAAGTGTCCTAGCCTTTATGCAACATAGCTAACCAATCATCTGTCATACAAACATCACATTGACTCTCTTAACCCGCCTTAATATTTTCTGTCACTCTATGAGAGCTGAGCTGTCTTATGCCCCCATCTCTGCAGTGAGTCAGGCCGCCCGGACCCAATGCCCGCAATCACCAAATCAAAACATTTCAGCTGGCATACCATGATAGCTGGGTCCCACGGCACTGTCACTAATGCCAGTGCTCATATTTTCAGGAAATTCATTTCCTCTTCTTTCTCCATCTGCAATGGTGAGGCGGGCTTGAGAATGGGGCGTATACGTTTTTTTATGTACAAACACAGGAGCAAACCAAAGAAAGAAACTCCTGCATAGTCTGCCTTTAAGCGATGCAAAAACAAAAAGGGAAATCCCACAAGGAACGTAAGACACAAGATCATTAAACTTTGTAAAGGGCCTGACCAAAACAATCTTTTTTTATTCAGTAGTAGTAATGTACTTTATGTTTTTGTTTTTGTTATTGTTTTTATCATTCCGTCTATTGAACAGGAAGTTCACTCCGATTGGTTGTTTGCCCCAGTGGATTGGTGATGGTGTAACTCATTGCTACAAATTTCTGCATAATTGGCCATGGTGTATTCCCGTATTGATTTGAATACGCCGTGACATTCCTCCAGATTGGCAGCCAGTGCCAGCTACACGCGCCTGTATGGGGGAGGTGCTCCTGAATGGCCCAGTCTGCCAGGAATGTGGTGATTGCAGTGAGCTCTGGCCTTGACCAATAGGAGCCGAGCTGGTAGCACCGCTGCCAGAGCTCACACACCTCACACCATGAAGCAACGTGCCTGAACACTTTCTGCCCCTTTTCAGTATGGTTAGCCTGACACCAGAGCTGAAGCAACGTGGTGAGTCAACAGTGAGAGAAGTGTTCAGCCAGCTGCCTTTTAGGGAGTGTGCGTCAGTTGAACGGCGGGGAACTTCTGTGTCCTCGCGCATACGCAGTGAGAACTTCCATTGTATTCTGTTTGAATAGGAGCCACTGCCCAGTTTTCCTGCTGCACCAGTTGCTGACGCGGGGAAATTTCGCACAATGATCATTAATGTCTGTATTCACACTCACTCTTTGTGGCTTGGCTCTTCCCACTTCCCCAGGCTTTCCGCTGAGCCAAATGAAAGATGATGCAAGAGACTTGCGGATTGGTGGAATTTTACACACCTCCAAATGTACATGCTATGTTATTTAATTTACATTTAAAATTAATGTATTATTATATATTATTTATTATGAATGTTCACTTCTTTACATATCACTACAGGCATTTAGCAGAAGGCCTTATCTAGGTTGGCACAACTTTTAGCATTTCAGCACTACTTGGCATCTAAATACAGCTGGAGACATACTGAAGCAATTCAGGATAGATTTCTTGCTCTAGGCCGAGCCCCGTTCCCTGATTGGTCTGTGGTGATGTAACCGGCACACGCCTCATTGCGGCCTCCTTTAGCCGCCTACTGCGCTGTCAACATGGGGAACTGATCCCGCTCTGTGCCCTGCTGTCTGGTTCAGGGAGAGTGTAGCTGTGGAGCTGTGCCCTCCTGTTGACATTTCTTAGAGTCCGCTTCTCGTACGAGTGTTAAATCTGTTGTGCTGTTAATGGCTACGCTGTAGAGGGAGCTACTGTTTATATACAGTCACTCTCTGACCATACTGCACGTTTCAACTTCAACTTGTTTATTGGCTCTAGAGACATGCGTTAATATTGCATTACATTCCAGCCACTTGGAAAATGCTCTTATCCAGTGTGACGTGCAGAAGTGGAGAACATCCGTGTAACTCGGGAATACAGAAATGTGGCATCGCCAAGAAGGCCCAGAGGCCCATTTTTGTGATATTAACAGAAGAAACAATTATTTTTATTGTGAAAGAAGCTATGACTAGAGAGTGAACATAACTATGCCTATGACCAAAAGGAAATCCACAGAAAGAGAAACAAAAGGATATCTGAAAGGGGTCTGGGGAGGCATGGTGCTTGAAAAAATGAGATACAATTACTAGCTGAAATTTCAAATGAACTGAAGTTGTGGATTTTTATAATGGTATTGCTTTCTGTTCGTATAATTCCTCAGACAGTCAGTATAAAGATAGTTTACTGTGCTATGGGATGCTGTGATAACTTCCTGTTTCTCTCCGTGTGGTGGAGGAAGTGAACTGACTCAGTGAGAGGGATGCTGTCCAGGCTGCTGAGCAGTGCGCTCGTCCGGCTGGAGCCGGCGCTCTTCCGGGGCGTTCACACGGGGATCCGCCCCGCCTCCACCACTGCCGCCCACCAAAAACGCGTGGAGCGCCCCCTGTCTGCGGAGGAGGTGTACGCTCGCGAGGAAAAATACGGAGCACACAATTACCACCCCCTCCCTGTGGCTCTGGAGAGAGGAGAAGGTGAGTCATACTGCCCTGTATTGTTCTCATAGCTAACTGCTGATGCTTAGCAGTCATACCCCTCTGTAACCTTATCATCGCTAACTGCTGAAGCTAAGCATCGGTACCACCCAGTAACCTTATCATTGCTAACCGCTGAAGCTATGCATCTGTACCACCCTGTATCGTTTATATTGCTAACTGCTAAAGCAGCTGTGACTCCTTGTAACCTTATCATTGCTAACCACTGAAGCTACGCATCTGTACCACCTGATACGTTCTCGTAGCTAACTCCTGAAGCTACATATCCGCACCATCCTATACATTCTCATAGCTAACTGCTGACTCTAAGCATCAGTACCACCCTGTATTGTTCTCATGGCTAACTGCTGAAGCTAAGCATCTGTACCACCCTATACATTCTCATAGCTAACTGCTAAAGCAAAGCAGGCATACCGCCCTGTACCGTTTTCATCGCTAATCACTGAAGCTACGCATGTGTACCACCCGATACATTCTCATAGCTAACTGCTGAAGCTAAGCAGCCGTACCACCCTGTAACCTTATCATTGCTAACTGCTGAAGCTAAGCAGCCATACCACCCGGTACCCCTCTCACAGCTAATCGCTTGAGATGTCATTAAGATGAAGGTATGATTCATGCGCCCTTTCACACGATGCATGTTCACCCCCCTGTCCCCAGGCATCCACGTGTGGGACGTTGAAGGGCGCAGGTACTACGACTTCCTGAGCGCCTACAGTGCGGTGAACCAGGGCCACTGCCACCCCAAAATCATCGCCGCGCTCAACGGCCAGGCCTCCCGCCTCACGCTCACCTCCCGGGCCTTCTACAACGACGTCCTGGGCGAGTACGAGGAGTTCGTCACCAGCCTGTTCGGCTACCACAAGGTCCTGCCCATGAACACAGGTAACAAGCTTTCACCTTCCATCCTCTTTACAGTGCGTCCCCGCAAGGTTGGTGGTTCGAGCCCCACTGTACCCGCGACAGCTGTTGGGCCCTCGAGCAAGGCCCTTAACCCCACATTGCTCCTGGAGGTGATTGTCGCCTGCTTAGTGTGATCAACTGTAGGTCGCTTTAGGTAAAAGCGTCAGCCCAATAACATGTAATGTAATGTAAATGTAAATGTAAAAATGTAATGTTAAGGCTTGTTTGTTTTTTTGTTTTTTTCTGTGAACGGTTGGCAACACAAATGTCGAAATCTGCACATAAATTATTTTGCGTTTGTATTTATAAGTGCATTTGAAATGTAGTATTTTCAAATGCAGAGCAAAAATGTTTTTCAAAATACATATGTGACTTCATCTTTTTGGGCACTGCCAAAACGCATTGATGGTTGATGCATTTAGGTTTACTGAAAACATTGTCCCTCATTTGCAGTCACTTGGCTCATTGCGAAGATGTTACATTTCAAAACATTATTGTTTGCAGCGATTTCAACAGCAGAGTGGAGTCTGATTACAGCATATTCACTGTACTTTATTTGCTAAATTTACATTTTCTTTTGCATTTAAAATGCATTGAAAAATGTAATTTCATGTACAAATAGGCTACTTAATGTGTATTTGAGCCTGGCCTGATTCACATAAACAGACTGACATTGTGTATCTGGACTAGGAACACTCATCATTTTAGAAAACATGGTGAATACATTATTTGCCGACTTGTATTGTATCATGTCGTATGTGACTGCAGTATTCTGAATTACTGTATAAGTGCAGTCTGAGTGTATGTGAGTCCTTAGTGCAGTCTGTAGATTTGCATGTGGAGCAGGACTGGCAAACTGCTCTTCTCAGATAACACTTGAGACTAATTTCCATTATTTATTTGCACAGGTGTTGAAGCGGGGGAAACAGCCTGTAAACTGGCCCGGAAATGGGCGTACAATGTAAAGGGCGTTCCGAAGAACAAAGCCAAGATTATCTTCGCAGGTAAATCTGCTCAAACTGCAGTCTGCAGTCCGCAGTCTGCTTGTGATGTTTGCACATTGTTTGCACATTGTTTGCACATTGTTTGCACATTGTTTGCATATTGTTTTTCAGTATTCCTCAGGTGCCTGCCCATAAGCAGATGTACCACAGAACACACATTTTCTTTTGGCACTCTTGCCAACTTATACAGTTTGTGGTTTGTTCATTTTATACTGAACTTGGCATGTTGATTAGCCTGTACTCAGCCAGCTTGGCCTTTGTGGAACCTTTCTCCCGGTGTTCTGGACAGAGGGAAACTTTTGGGGGCGCACAATGGCGGCCATCTCCAGCTCCACAGACCCCAGCAGCTACGAGGGGTTCGGCCCCTTCATGCCCGGGTTCGAGCTCGTTCCTTACAACGACCTGCCAGCACTGGAGGTAGGGTTTCACCACAGTGTCTACAGCTACTCCGACATTTATCCACTAACGTCACGTCATGTCACGTCTGTTCCTTTTGTATGGAGTTATTGTAGCCTGTGTTGCTCTTTACACCGCTGGGAATCTCAATCCCAGTGTGCTGGGTGATGGTCGAGGTTTGTGGTCTGTAGTTTTATCAATTACTCGGCTGGAAAAAAAGAACAGTGGAAAAACATGAACTGAAGTAAATGGCTAAAAATATGTAAAGAAAAGCCCCAAGGCAATTCAAGCCGGTTACCTGAACTAGGACTATAAGGTGCTCAACAGCCAGGACAATTCAGTAATAAGGAGTCCTTACCCGGACTTTTTACCGGGACAACAAGTCTGAAATAAGGAAAGCTGGAGCATGCGAAGCTCAGAGCAAAACACTGTTTAATTAAACAGGGGAAAGACTGACGTTTCGACATCTGCAACATCTTCTTCAGAGTCAAGAGTGCAAATAGGCCTACAGGTACCACATCAGGAGGTACTGTATGTAAACCTCCAATCCATTACATAGTTAAGGTGTGAATTTGTAGATGCTGATCGTACCTTGCACAGATAATCTGATAACAGGGGACAGTCCCACCCTAGAGCAATGTGGGGTTAAGGGCCTTGCTCAAGGGTCCACAGCTGCACAGATTTTACTGTGGTTACACTGGGAGTTGAACCACCGCCCTCCTGTGTCCCAGTCAAGCAACCTAGCCACTAGGCTAAAGGCTGCACTGCAGGAATAAATCATTTTCTTGTTTTGCTGAGTCCAATGAGGCTGAAGCTAACCTCGAGAGTCCGTTTCAGGCTTCTTATTGTCCTGAGACATGCGTGTGAGAGTTTGAGGCTCTGCGGTCACGATGGGGTCACGATGGGGTCGCTCACAGTCCGGTTGCGTTTCACAGCGGGCCCTGCAGGACCCTAACGTGGCAGCCTTCATGGTGGAGCCCATCCAGGGAGAGGCTGGGGTGGTGGTACCAGAACCAGGGTACCTGACCAGAGTGAGGGAGCTGTGTAGTCAGCACAATGTAAGTACTGACCCTGCACACACACACACACACACACACACACACACACACCATCTGTCTGGTTTGCAGTGTGTTTGAACAAGTTTGAACAAGTTTCTGTCGTGTCAAGGGTCAGGAATGTGTGAGATCCAGGTTCTCCAGTTTTGTACACATACTCATATACCTTTGCACCCCCAGTTTCCCATCTGAAGGATGGTTCCTACACACCATACATTTTCTTGCAAGAATGTTAGATTTGACTCAGTTACAGCTTTCATTATAGTTATGTAGTTATGGTTGGTTGAAATTTGAATGAGGATCAGAAAGCCAGAAAGTAATTTCAATGATTATCTCGAGGGGTAAAGCATTTCAAGCATTTCAAGAAACTACAAAGCTTTTAGGATGTACAGCTCAACAGGAACCTTGTATTCACCCTGCCATCTAGTGGCAGTGTGAGGTACTGACACTGCCATCTCCACAGGTTTTGCTGTGCTGTTGACTCCTATATATCAGCCCTACAAAGTCACTTCTTTCAGATGATGTTTCGGTTGGTAAAATTTTCACTGAAATGTGTGATAAATGTTTTCTGGCCTTGAAGGATTTAAGAAAACATATTTGACCCTCATAAGGCTTAAAAACCTGTACGAGTCTCAAGTGTTAAGTCTCCCTCAGACTTAAGAGAGCTCTTAAGCCCAGACCACGTGCTGTTCTCTCTCAGGTTCTGTTCATCGCTGACGAGGTGCAGACGGGCCTTGCGCGTACGGGCCGGAGGCTGGCTGTAGACCACGAGGTGGTGCGTCCGGACCTGGTGATGCTGGGGAAGGCGCTTTCCGGAGGAGTCTATCCGGTGAGGGCCCGAGAGGCCTGTTCTCCAGCCATACCCACTGTGGACTGGCTGGCACAGAGAATATCACTGAATGACATTTCTTAGTATTGTGGAAAGAGCCATTCAATTTTTTATGTACTGACTTGAGTGCTCAAGACTAACTGCCGGTTGAGTGCTCCAGACAAACGAAAATAGGAGGTGGGCCTTTATTTGGTAAACTGTTGAATGCCTGTGATGTCACCCCTGTGATGTCAGCTCTGTGATGGCTGTGATGTCACCCCTGTGATGTCAGCTCTGTGATGGGTGTGACGTCATCTCTGTGACAGGTGTCTGCGGTGCTGTGTGATGATGAGGTCATGCTGACCATCAAGCCCGGGGAGCACGGCTCCACTTACGGAGGAAACCCCCTGGCCTGCCGCATCGCCATCGCTGCCCTGGAGGTCTGTGTCTGTCTGTGACTGTGTGCGTCTGTGTCTGTCTGTCTGTCTGTCTCTGACTGTGACTGTCTGCGTCTGCGTCTGTGTCTGTCTGTCTGTCTGTCTGTCTGTCTCTGACTGTGACTGTCTGCGTCTGTGTCTGTCTGTCTGTCTCTGACTGTGACTGTGTGCGTCTGTGTCTGTCTGTCTGTCTTTGTCCGTGTTTGTGTCTGTCTGTCTGTGTGTTTATCTGTGACTGCGTCTGTCTGTGTCTATCTGTTTTCTGTCTGTTCTGTGTCTATCTGTCTGTTACGGTGTCTGTGACTGTCTGTTCTGTGTCCGTCTGTGACTGTTCTGTGTCCGTCTGTGACTGTCTGTCCTGTGTCTACCGCATTGGTGTATTACAAGTGAGATTTAAGAACTTTGTTTTGACCTCTTTTTCAGGAATGGTCAAAATATTTGCCCCTCTCAGTTCCCAAATTGTTGTTGGGTGGGTCAGTACTGACCTCTCTCTCTCTCTCTCTCTCTCTCTCCCTCTCCCTCTCCCTCTCTCTGCAGGTTCTGGAGGAGGAGAAGTTGGCAGAGAACGCTGATAAGATGGGCCAGCTCCTGAGGGCGGAGCTGAGGAAACTGCCCGACGACATCGTCACCACGGTGCGGGGGAAAGGCCTACTCAACGCCATCGTCATCAAGGAGACAAAAGGTAGGGTTGTACCAGGCCGTATGTTACCCTGTCTGTGCTATCCTGTGTGGTAACTGTATCTGAACGATGATAGACCAGGGATGCATAACGTTATTGTTTCCGCATCTCTGTAGCACTCCTGTGTGATCGTTATGGTTTCTGTGTCTCTGTAGCACTCCTGTGTGATCGTTATGGTTTCTGTGTCTCTGTAGCACTCCTGTGTGATCGTTATGGTTTCTGTGTCTCTGTAGCACTCCTGTGTGATCGTTATGGTTTCTGTGTCTCTGTAGCACTCCTGTGTGATCGTTATGGTTTCTGTGTCTCTGTAGCACTCCTGTGTGATCGTTATGGTTTCTGTTTCTCCGTAGCACTCCTATGTGATCGTTATGGTTTCTGTGTCTCTGTAGCACTTCTGTGTGATCGTTATGGTTTATGCGTCTCTGTAGCACTCCTATGTGATCGTTATGGTTTCTGTGTCTCTGTAGAACTCCTGTGTGATCGTTATTGTTTCCGCGTCTCTGCTTTCAGACTACGACGCCTGGAAGGTGTGCCTGCGCCTTCGAGACAACGGCCTCCTGGCTAAACCCACGCACGGCGACATCATCAGATTTGCCCCGCCCCTCATCATCAAGGAGGATGAGATCAGAGAGTGCAGTGACATCATCAAGAAGACCATTCTGTCCTTCTGAGTCATCTGACTTCTCCCAGACTACCATCTTTTATTGGCTACAAACTTTCAGACTGATCCTGCTATAAGCTGTCAACAAGAATGTATCCCCCAATGAAGTATGGCACCTTTCGACATACGAATAACTTTAACATTTAAAAAGTGTGACCCAGAACCCTTCAGACAGTATTCTTCCAGAGCTATGTTTGTTGGGGCATTCATGATTTTAAAGATTACACTGTGGTAGTCTTAATTTGATCCTTTTAGCGATGACTGGTGCATACTGCTGTTAGCGTTGGTAAGAGCCAGTAGTTCCGTGGGTTACTGCTTGTTTTAATTTTGGTTTATCAGTTTATGTTCTACAACAATAGCATGTTGTACAATAATATCTCCGGGCCAATAATAGGTCATATGTTTGGGCCAGAGCGATAATAGTTCTGGCCTGTCCTTATCATGCAATCTCACAATTAATGCGGTAACAATCACAGGATATCCCATAATCACACAAATACGGTTTTAAGCTTAACCAAAATATTTCATCCAAAAACAGAACGCATCTTAAAACACATTGCATAAGTGTGGAACGAAAAAATATGAATATAGGTTCATTCTGTATGTTTTTAAAAAATAAGAATGTTGGTTGTTTTTAAGTGAGATATTCAATTTAAATGGATACGGATGATGTCACTACTGAAGAATGTGGTTTGAAACCCGCAGCTCTTAAAGGGGGCACAGCGGATAGTTAAGGGCAGGAGGGTTGTCCTGCCTTTAGGCCAGCGGTGCTCATTTCACTGCTCAGGGATCCATCACTAAGACACCCTGGAGAAACTGTGAAGCTGGGAAGATGAAATATGAAAATCGAGAGGGGGGGGGGGGGGGGAGCTGTGGGTATCACGAGTACAGAACTTGGTGTTTGCACTTTTTTTGCTGTACAATATTGAATATTTTGCTCTTCTATCTGATGAAAGTTGAATGGACTCGACTGTGATGTATGCCTGCAGAGTTTGCAATGCATTGCTGAATCCCAAATTAGTGCAATTCTTCAACCAATGGATCCAAATATGTATCACCATTTGCTGTTCTTACCAGAAACTTCACTGTAACATTTGCATTCTGTTCAATTGGCAATAGCGTACAGGTCAATATCATTTTGGGGGGAAATTGTTGCAAACCTATTTTAATAAAATTTGGGAAAGTATTGTTTTGGTGTGTGTGTTTTTCAAGCATCTGTTGTTAGTGACTTTCAATTATGCCAGGGTGAAGTGATATAATTACCACAACTTTCTAAGACATTAGAATTAGTTTTAAAGTTTTAAATGCTTAGTTTAAGTTTAAAGGCTTTGAATAAACTGTTTAAGTCTCTCAGCCATTAAACACTGATGCTACAGGATGCAGAATTTCATGCTTATCAAGAATAAAACTACAGAAAAGAATGGCAGTAACGTTTTATTTGTTTTCTTTATGTTTTTGTGTGTACTGTGTTCCGTGCCCCCCAAGTCCCCACAAGGCTTCCTCCAAACAAAAGTAGTGTTAATCTCTCTCTCCTGAATCTTACATTTCTGTGAACTCCCAACTCCAAGCAAAGGACCACACTATAATCCTGTGTTTCTCAACTCCACGACCCACTTGCCAGAAGGTTTTTGTTGTAACCAGGAACTCACACACCTGATTTAATGCCTGAACCAATCAAACCACCCAAAATGCCCTTGATTAGTTAAATCAGGCATGTAAGTTCCTGGTTACAATAAAAACCTTCTGGCAAGTGGGTCCTGTGGCCTGGAGTTGAGAGACACAGCTATAATCAACCAACTGCTGATGGTAGATGCATATTTAAAAAAAAAGTTATTTTATTAAATTTCCATCCATCCATCCATTATCTGAACCCGCTTATCCTGAACAGGGTCGCAGGGGGGCTGGAGCCTATCCCAGCATACATTGGGCAAAAGGCAGGAATACACCCTGGACAGGTCGCCAGTCCATCGCGGGGCACACACACCATTCACTCACACACTCATACCTATGGGCAATTTAGACTCTCCAATCAGCCTGTCCTGCATGTCTTTGGACTGTGGGAGGAAACCGGAGTACCCGGAGGAAACCCACGCAGTCACAGGGAGAACATGCAAACTCCGCACAGAGAGGCCCTGGCCGATGGGGATTCGAACCCAGGACCTCCTTGCTGTGAGGCGGCAGTGCTACCCACTGCACCATTATTACATTTCTGCATAACCTATTTAACAAAAGGAGCAGTTTGATTAAAAGGGCCATATATCCCAATATAAAAGCATAAAGAGGAGTATCATTAATGAAATAATACTCCTGTATGGCATCAGGGTGTTCAGAATGCCTATGAAACATGCTGTCATATCTACGTCAAACATGTTGAAGTGTTTCCTGTTTCATGCAAGGATGGAGTTTTAAAATGGGTATTTTGAACAAGCCATCTATTTTTGGCCTTATGTTTCTGTTTTATGTCAATTTATTGCCAAATTTTTATGCATTATGCATGGTTTTAGATTTCTGGAAATGTTCGTACATATAACCTCTTTTAAAAAAAACGCTATAAAGGGTTGTACTTCCTATTCCTGCCAATAGATGTCGCCTTCCCTCCAGTTTTCGCTCGGTGAGCGTGTGTCCCGCTGGTGGGTTTTAAATGAATCGGAGTAACTTTATCTGTCTGCTTGGGCCAACATATTCTTAACAACCGGTATGTTTGACGCACGGCGGCAGATTGATTTGCGGATGTCAAATCCATATCTGTGCAATCAATCTCAATGAAATCTGTTTACAGGGTTCAGCCAGAATGAAAAGTGGCCTACTGGGACGATCTATAGCAGCAGGTTAGCTGGGAAACAAGTGACAGCCATGTGTGTAATGACAGATTAAAAACACTAAAATAATTTGGACTCATATTATTTACAAACAAGACATACTGCAACATGCTGCACCAAGCGATTTTATTTCTTGGGCAGACGGAATGAACTACATCAGGGGTGCACAACTCCGGTCCTGGAGTGTGTGCTGGTATTCGTTCCAACCTGTTACCTTAGTTTTCTGACAGCTCTGTTCTATGAACTACGCTGGTTCAGTCCTGTACGGATCTTTAGGGTGCATTTGCAGTCTGTGGCTGCAGCTGGTGCTTTTACAAATGTCAGATCAAGATTGAGCTAATTAAGTAATTATTAACAGAGGTTGGCATTTGTTGTGCACCCCTGGACTGCACGCATGTGTTGTTTTTGATATTTGTCGGTTAACCTTGCGCTGAAACAGTGTATTTGACCGGTCTTGCTCCTGCTGTGCTCTCTCCAAATGAGCAGACTGACTCCTCAGTGACAGAAGGCAGTGCCAACACAGTGCCCACACACTGCCAACACAGTGCCCACACACTGCCAACACAGTGCCAACACGCACTGGTCCAGTTCCAGTGCTGGAGATCCTGAGTGTTCAGTAACCAGCTGGCGTGTACGCCATGTATTCATAGAACGTGTTATGGTTCTAATCTGAATAAATTAAGGATTTTTATTTTGGGTCCTTATTTTGCATTCGTTTGCGTTGGTATTTCAGTAATGTTGCGTAAGCACTTGCTGGTCTGGGAGCACTGAGTGTTTTTCACCAAGCCTGGCAATGTTGCCTATAATTACAATGAATCACTGTGGATGAGAGGGTCTGCTAAATGAATGTACTTTCATGTAATTTAATGATTTTGTCAACTGCTGCATATCAAAGCACATGATCTTAGGCACTGGGACTTTCCTGTCCTTAGTATTTAATAATAATAATAATAATAATAATAATAATAATAATAATAATCATAATAATAATAAAAAATCTGTGGAGTCCTGGTCTCTTTGCTTGTTTATCCCTGGTGTGTTGATTTTGGTAGCAGAATTAGTCAGCGCACACAACCCCAGGAGGCATAACATGACTGAGCAAGCTGTTTGGGTGTGACTGGAAATGTATTAATTCGCTTTAGACCATGTCCGTATCACTGACTTGTCGTTAATAGCTAATGCTAAATCCTACCCGTGCAAATGAGAAACATACTGTAAAAATGAAATAATGCTAGGAAACCCCTCTTTAAATTGCCATGGCTTGTTCAATCTAATCTTTTATTGGCTAAACCAGCCCTTGTATTCCTTGCTTGTGTTGTTTCCCCCTGGTCATCATTGTAATGCGAAATGCTGTTTCGCTTGACCTTCCGGGATAAAGAAGGTGTAATAGGCGTGTGCCATATGGTGAATTAGCACAGAATGGCATGTGTTGGTAGGCTGGGGGTGGAGGCTGGTTCGGGGCGTGGCAGTGGTGCCCGTCAGTACAGTGTGCTGCTGGGTGGATCACATCAAAGACCGGGACAGTCTGTCCTCACCCAGATGAGAAGAAAGCGGGTCTGTTCGGAGCCCAGCTGACCTGCTCCGGACAGCTCCGGCATGTCAGTGGCACCGATCCAACTTTGCCCCCGAGTCATCGCCTGGCATCAAGGCCTATCACTCTCTCTCTATCGCTCTGTCTCTCCCTCCCTTACTCTCTCTCTCCCTCACTCATTCTATCACTGTCTCTCCCTCCCTCTCTCTATCACTCTGTATCTCCCTCCCTCACTCTCTCCCTCACTCACTCTACCTCACTCACTCTATCACTCTGTCTCTCCCTCCCTCTCTCTATCACTGTATCTCCCTCCTTCATTCTCTCTCCCTCACTCACTCTAACGCTCTCTCCCTCCCTCACTCTCTCTCCCTCACTCTATCACTCGGTCTCTCCCTCCTTCATTCTCTCCCTCACTCACTCTAACGCTCTCTCCCTCCCTCTATCACTCTGTCTCTCTCTCTCCTTCACTCTATCTCTCCTTCACTCTCTCTCCCTCTCTCTATCACTCTGTCTCTCCCTCCCTCTCTATCGCTCTCTCACACTCTATCTCTCTCGCTCTCTTTCACACACACACACACACACACACACACATACACAGAGTTATTTAACTGTTGAATGTGATTTGTGGGTGAATCAGCCTCAGAGGATTTGAAATGTCTCTCACAGCGTTTACATCAGAAACGGGCAGAAAATGATCAGTTGCACTGTGCTCCTGGCTGACCTGCAGTATGTGGGATCAATAACCTATTATCCATTTAACAGCTTGTTATCGATTTCCTTTTTTATAAAACAGTCATCCTTAAGAAATAGTATAAATAAAGCTGGAACATAAAATATGTGGTCATACATCTTCAGTTTTTTTCTTTTTGCATTTGCAATGTGCAATTAATTAGGATTAATGAATTCTTATAAATACTTTTTTTTTTATTACTAGTCTGTGTAGAAGTTACTCACTTTTAGCATTTTCAATGTGTGTGATAGTTCTATATTAGCTGTAAATAACAGTTAATGTACAACTGAGAGAGAGAAAGATTGCGATCGACAAGCTTTCTGTGTTCCATGCGCCTTGATCAAAGCTGGGTTATCTGATGCATATACGGGGTCCTGTGTTCACTCCTGTTCTGCCTACATGACACAAGCAAAGTGTTTACTGGAAGAAAATTAACTATAGAGTACATCTACAGTAGCTCTAATCAATTGTGTGCAGGCTCTAACTGACTCACATAAGCTCTAGTAGGGTTAAATTAACTCTACTAGAGCTTATGTGGGCAGCACGGATGGTGCAGTAGCATTGCCATCTCACAGCAAGGAGGTCCTGGGTTCTAATCCCCGTCGGCCGGGGCCTCTCTGTGTGGAATTTGCATGTTCTCCCCGTGTCTGTGTGGGTTTCCTCCAACAGTCCAAAGACATGCAGGTTAGACTGATTGGAGAGCCTAAATTGCCCGTGGGTATGAGTGTGTGAGTGAATGGTGTGTGCGCCCTGCGATGGACTGGCGACCTGTCCAGGGTGTATTCCTGCCTTTCGACCAATGTATGCTGGGATAAGCTCCAGCCCCCCTGCGACCCTGTTCAGGATAAGCGGGTTAAGATAATGGATGGATGGATGGATGGAAAGCTTATGTCTAGAGTTACCTGAATACACAGATATTCGCTGTGAAGGTAACTACACACTCTTCTGAAGTGGAACAGTTGCATTCATCTCTCAGTATGTGGGGACTGTTACAGCACAGATCCCAGTGCTGCAACAAACAGTTCAATATTCAGTATTAATTAAACTCTTACAGTTCATTTGAGTCTAACAGCTGTGAAAGGCACTCAGTTAAAGTGAAATGAAAACCTCAGTGTTCTACGGTTTATTTGACCCGTTTGCTCTGTTAGGTTCTGAAGTCAGGCATCGTTACAATGCTTCACTCACAAGTTGACAGGCCGCGATAACAAACAACGAAGGGTTTCTGCTCCGCTTCTGAAAAATACGCTGCAGGTTTTTCAGCGAAAACGTCCGTGTTGTGCATTCTTAAGTCACTCCAAAACCGCGAAAGGAGATGCGCATTACAGGTCCGGGTCAGCTCGGTTTGTCCTGCGTTTAAGAAGCCGGTCGGCTGGATGGTCGCAGGGGCCTGCGGCCTCCCTCCAGAGAGCAGGACCCCGCTGGTGTGACTTTGACTGGAGGACAGGAGGAGGGGGGGGGGGCGTTTAATGGCGCTAGGTGAGATTAATGTGGCAGCAAATTGGAAGAGGCAGGGTGCTGCGCATGCAGGCAGTTTGCAGCTGCTCGCTAGCGCACTCCAGCAGGAATAACACCACCCCCCCTTTGAAAAACAATAAACGCTTAAAATGACGTTGACTGCTGATGGGTGTAGATTTTCATCAAAGGTCTAAAACTGACAGCTTTACAGCCATCGCAACAGGCTGTGTGAGCGTGCGAACGTTAGTCTTGCATTACTGCTGCCAAATGTTAGGGCAACCTTTTTATTAAAATAAATGAAGCAATTACCGCAAAACAAAACAGTCACAAGCCCTTGCCAAGTTCCCTTTTTTCTTGCTGAGATGCAGGCAGAGCTGGTGCCGGGGTACAAATACACCAACTTCTGAAGTTCTCCATCATACAGTATCAGCAACAGCGTGAATAATAGACCTTTTGTGGGCAAAGCGTTTCTGCTCGTTGAAATATAACAGAGGACTGATAAGCTCACTTATATATAGAAACCAACATTATCAGCCAAAGCATGTGGTGTTTCCTATGAGACGATAGATGAATCACGCAAGTGCTTATGTCTGTGAAAATCAGACTTATGCGGACTACTGAGTGACAGGTCAGTTATATGCATCAGTAACACCTGGTTTACGCTGCTTACGATGCTCCAAAATTGAAAAATAAAATAAAATAAACTGTGTTATGATGCTCACTGAGGTAACTGTCTTAAATGCAACTACATTTCCACTAAAATAATTATACAGAAAAGTATTGTCCTGTATGTAGCATTGTGTGAATTAATGTGTTAATTAACTATTGAAGATACTAATGACAATGCATATGCGATTGCGTAGTCATTCTTGTTTGTTGGAAAGTTTCTAATTAAGATATCATTTAATTTACTATGCGAAGGCTTGGATATGATTTTAACTGCACATAAAGCTTCTAAAGGACATTATCAAAACAGTGTCATTTGTTTTTATTATGTTTGGTATTTCAGAGATATTTTACAACAAAACCTTAGCTGGACCTTTATTCCCCATAGCGCTTCCATTCATGAATGAATATAAAGCCTTGTGAATCTTATTTTCAGGACTAATGAAATGTGAAAAAGACGAGGCACATAGCAGTCATTTTCAAGTCAAACAACATTTATTGAGATTAATGACATTCATCTTTTTAAGGTGAACTATTCCTTTAAACTACCACTCGGCTAAGCGTCACAGCTTAACACAAAAGACTATGCGTCTCAGCATGTCAATATGTAAAATATAAGCATTTATCAAACAATAACTCTGCATAAAAAGTGCTGCTAATCAGGGTTTAGGCTGGATGGCTGCCCACAGGCAAAACGAAAATGTATCTGTATGTATTTTATATGGATATGTATTATCGGTTGGAAAAAAAAATTAGTTGCTTGCATTATTTGTTCTGTTGTTAATTAAGTGCTAATGAGGGAAGTCAACATTACTCATTCATCAACAGAATTAAAGCGGAGTGCAAAAATCAATAGCGATATCAAGGCCTTTGTGGTCAGAGAGAATTGTTTACAAGGATATCCCAAAGAATGACCCCACAGGAACCAACTAAAATTTGGGAATTTATTTTCATTGTAATGCCAATCTTCTGAATGTTCAGTTTTATTTTATTTTCAGATGCAAGGCTACATTATCAGCTGCAAATCGTGTAATAACGCTTGTTAAATTGATAGCTAAATCAGGTAATTTTCATGCTGTAGCCCGTTGGTCTACTTGAAACAAATGCACTGCTACCGAATAAAGGACCGTTTAAATAGATAAATAAATAAATAAATAAATAAATAGGGCAGCTTAAAAAGCAGGCTAGACAGAGGACGAGAAGCTGAAGCCGGTGTAGCCAAAAGTCTAAAAGTCATATTTTCCTCCGGAATTCGGAATTCCCTCTGATGCTTGTCAGTTGAATCAGCGGTAGGAGGTCAAGTGGAGCCATCTGGATTATGATGATTCACCGCCTTGCCTACTTCAAACATTGTCAATAATTGTTTGCAGAGAACATCACAATGTCGATGGCAACAGAACATGACAATCTGGCCATTGATACACGCGATCATTTACGAGGTTGTTGAAAGCAGTGAACTTTGCGACGCCTGCCAAGGTAGGGCACTTTTCTGTTCTTAAGTGTGTGGATTTTGAAATGTTTTGTTTGTTATTTTAATTGATTTCGTGCGCAGCCTGATACCTCGAGGTTGCTGCTTTTCACAGCGATTTGGAGATAAACATTTAAAACGAGTGCCATATTGTGGAAATAACAGCCTAATACATTTTCGAGTCGTGTCAAAATTTCAATTGATCTTTGCTAGTCTGTTGAAAAACACACAGTCTACAAGGCATATAGCTTGCAAGCATGCACGTGTTTACAAATGGACTTAGGTTGTTTCCCTCGCTGCTTAAATTAGTCGAATATGCCCGTAGGCCTACGCCTGCCATTCCCGGTTCAATATTTAGTCGCAACATGTCCAAGGTGACGCAGGAACATAATGATGTTGCAACAACATGGGAGAGAACCAGGAGAATATTTCAAGTGAGCTGGCTGCTTGCAGAGATCTGTTCTGATTTGATTCTGATTTCGGCGTAGCTGTGTACCTCGGAGCAAATGAAGCGCTACAGCAGCGGTCGGAACCTGCTGCGGGAAACCGAGCGACTTAATGAAAGCAATCTGTCAATTCCTCAAATCAAAACGGGCCCCATAAATTGCTCACCAAGGGATCGTTGGAGACAGATATTGAGCTGTGATTGTGTGTAATGCACAAGTGACAATCAAAGGTTGCCCTCAATCTGTCAGAAGTCTTTGGGAATGACAAAATGATCATGGAGAATCAGAGCTTTGGCCTGTGGGAGGAGGCGTGGAGTTATGAGGCGGTTGTTTACGGAAGGGAAGAAATAAGATGCTGAAGGTTTTTATCTTTAAGCTCAGTCAGTCTAGCACAGGATTGCCTTCTTCTAGTGGCATGTAACGTGTGTAATATTTGCTATAGAACACACACACACACACACACACACACACACACACACACACACACACACACACAAATACTCACAGATAGGCAGGTGCATGGTAACTGACATTGGGAATAGGTTATTTGTGTGATAAAATCAAATGCAGATACTGTATATAATACAAACTGATACACTGTATGTTATTATGCCACCAGGTGGAAATAATAATTTCAGTCTCTATTATGTACCTGTATCAGATTCAGAGGAACTAAAAGAAAGCGAGATTACGGAACACAGAACACCAATCAGATCAAGGGGAGCACAGTACTGGTACAGTGTCAGTACAGGCTGAAATTTGGATGGTGATACAGGTGAGCAAGTCTGACACTGTGCACTGTGACTCCCATTACTGCTTTAACACTTGAAGGTACAGGAAGTATCTGTGTTTTCAACCACGAAAAAGATGCATACAGATACACTTTAATTATATTTGTACTGTTGTAAATCTTTCAACATCTACGTTGCAGTCGTTGGTGTGAAATTATGGAGTCACCATTGGCTAAAGAAAGGTTGGTGATAAATGTATTGCAGAATGTTTCCCTCTTTTTCTCAAATAACTGGGCTCAGTCAGACATGTTTTATTCATTTCACTTACACTGACTGTTACGCCTAGGGGCGGTCATTTTATGGTCAGGCCCCGTGATTGCTGCTTGCAGCTATATTCTATCTCCATTTGAGTCGAACAAAGCTCTTATGAAAGATATAAACAGTCAACAGCAGGCAAAAGGCCCGACTCGCAGTGACATTACAATAAAACAAATCCCTTGGAGGCCATCTGAAACAGAGTTACAGAAAGGAAATGACACTGAAAAGGGAAATCTAAAATAACACGCTGTCCCCACAGGTCCATTTCCCATAAAAGAGCCTTACAGTGCGATGTCAGTTGTAATGGTACTTTTAGCACTGGATGCATGTATTATGCGAAACATACTTTGCTGTAACAACATCGTCATGTACACCGCATCTTTATGCCCACTCAACTGAGACCAGGAATAGGAAGATTATGTTCCAAGAAAGTGTACACCTGAGAGTGTAGATCTTTCTAAGACAAGCCAGAGACCAAGGTTTTACAGAAAACCATATTACACAGATGACCAAAACTCCAGGAGAGAGAATGTTCTGGGTACCACTGAAACAAAATGGTGGCCATCCATGAATGAGCCTGCTGTTACTGCGTGAGGGGCAGATGCTGTACGGTCCAGGAGGTGTGTGCCTTCACTTAATAACAGCAGCATGAGCAGTCATCAGAGGATATGTTGTGCTCAGTCTGCACTATTCACAGCTGCTGACAATGGATCAGGGAGAACCTGAGTTCTGAAGCAGGGTTCTGAAGCAGAGTTCTGAAGCAGAGTTTTGAAGCAGTTATGAAGCAGAGTAACTGTACCAGAGTTTCTGAGTGTATGACTTTTGATTACTTTGTTGCTCATTCCATTCAGACTTTAAACTTTAACTGTCACTCATAGAAATAGTGTCAGCATACATTTCTATAAATTGAATGCCAAATAACATTGTCTTTTTCATAACATTAGAAATGACAGACATCGTGAGTGTCTCGGTGGCGCAGCCTGCAGAGCACTGACCGCATGGTCATTGTCATTGTCGAACCGCCACGATGTCGGCGGTTCGAATCCGACCTTCTGACATTTGTCGCATGTCTTTTCCTGTCTCTCTGTACTATACTGTCCAATAAAGCTGAAAAAGGCCTAAAAAATATCTTAAAAGAAATGACAGATGTCAATTTATGATAAAATATTTAATTAACATTCTTATAGCATTAATATCATTATATCATTTTAACCTCTCATTAGATCTTTAAAATAGTTTCACACTTTTTCACAACACGTTATCGGCTAGAAAGAGTCCAGTCATTTACCATGGCTAGGTACACACATCTGTATATTGATATACACTGCATCACATCTGCTCTTGCTTAAAATGTTTCATGAATAAAATTGTCTATAAAAAGAAACTTGTAAAGAGACATTAATGGCAGGTATAATTGAGTTAACTCTTGACAGTGGCTGTGTTTGTGGTTTTTTTTAGTGCTATTAAACAAATCAATTTGGAAAAGTAGAAAAAAGTACAGGAGAGTGTAGGCTGTCTAGAGGAGAAGGTTTGCATGTAGCGTGTTATCACGGCACGTTAAGCCTGGAAGACCTGTTTTCTGCTTGGTGTATCAGCATTGCATTAGCAAGGGCAGGGCATCATTGATTAATGTGCATTGACAGGCTCCTGATTGCATCTGGCTCACCCACGTGAAACGCTAAGAACTACAGAGGCGGATACAGCACAGAGCTTTAATTATCCTAAAAGACATGGGCTGCATTGACCCCTGGTGTCACATTGCAAGTTGTCCTCAAACTTTTCAGGAGTATACCAGACTGCACTCTGTTTAGATAATTTCCTATATCAGCATCAAACTAATGGACCGCCACTTCTAAGCTTGTGGATATAAAAATATCAATTTGGCACTCAGTCAAGACTAATAATTTAAAGAATTCCTAGAGCTCTTACAAAGTAGAATGCACTCAAATATTCGCAAAACATTTTTTTTTTTTAATATGACAAGGACAATGAATGTGTGTATATTGCAATATCCAGTAGCATACATTTGGATATTTACCCAGGGTCTATAAGAATGCATAAGTGCTGCAATTACAGCATATTCCATGTCCGTACATAAGAGAGGTGATGATTACTTCAGACAGGCTGACAAAAAAAAGTCTGTTGTTTGGATATTTCAGTGTCATTTGCTGACTGTCTGCAAAGGGGAAAAAGAAGAAGAAAAAGTGTGTGTGTTGAGCAGTGTGATTTATTAAAAGGTTTTTGGAAGCATTAGGAGGGGGTGAGCATCATGCACTTTCATGTCTATACAAATTGATGGTTTCTTATGTGCAAAGCCAGTTCTGTAGCCCCATAAGTGTATGATGCATTTCTCCCTGTGAGCAGTTTTCCAGGGCAACGGATGAGCTGGCTCACTCTCTTCAGCTCCGCCTTCCGCGTTGCGCGGTGCCTTTAACGTCTTCCGTAGACAGCGGAGTGAATTTTCATTGTGAAGTGTCAGAGTTTGAATTTTACGGTACATTAGCTCAGCTGAAAACCCCTGGCAACATTAGCCTCGCGCAACCCGCTATGACGGCTGGGAAACCGGTCACGGAGCGGAGCTCTGCCTAAAGACGCAGGCTGCTGCGCGCAGTCTGCTTCCAAACGACAAACAAACTTAAATAAATAAATAACCGCGGGGGAAGTGCTACAAGCGAGCCAGAATGACAAGAAACTGCGGCGCGTTTCCTTAATGCGTCCTCTGGAAACGCGGAGGAAACTGAGAGAGAACCGCTCCTAGTCAATTGTGAAAACCGAACGATCCTTGGCTTTTCATTTTTCTTTTTTTGGGGAGGGGGTGGCTGGCTTGTTTGGGGCGCTGTGCTTTGGCAGCCAATCTTGGGCTCTAATTAGACTGGGAGTCAGGCGGACAGGAGAGAAGCACTGAGGTGGATATGCTGAATTATTGCGGCGGGTTGGAATCTCTGTTCCCATGGAGATTGGCAGGGAAACGGCCAGCCCAGGAGCCCGGCTCCGTCTTCCCCTCATTTACGTGGCGGCGCGTCGCAGGCTAGGGCCTGGGGCCGATGGCCCCGGGAGTAATCCTGCCTATTTTCACTCGTTCAGAAAATGTGTTTGGTATGCAAGCACGAGGCGGCTTCATTTCAGCTGGAAAATGCCTGGGTATGGGAACACATAGCCCATGGGCTCTCCACACCAGCGGCTGTATGGGTGTTGATGTACCAGATGAGACGGAACGCCACGTTGAAGTGTCTACGTTTTCTGGGCTATAGTTTTATTCCGCATTCTGCATCATATTTATTTTGTGAATGCACAACGGTGCCATATTTGGAAAATTACTCATTTATGCACAAGAATCGGACAATAGGGGAAAGCATACCCTGGCTTGAAATGAGCAGCTACCAGCTAATACCAAAACATAGCTTGAGCTGGTCAAACCATGTTGAGTATGGAGCTGGTCTGAGCTGGTCACCCAGCTACCAGCTGTTTCAAAACATAGCTTGAGCTGCTCAAACCATGTTGCGTATGGAGCTGGTCTGAGCTGGTCAACCTGCTACCAGTTCTTTAAAAACCAGGCTTGCCCTGTTTAATATTTGCGCAGAATCACCTGTCCCTGCTGGCAAGGGACACTGGGGCTGCCTGTAGCGTAGTGGTTAAGGTAAATGACTGGGACACGCAAGGTCAGCGGTTCTAATCCCGGTGTAGCCACAATAAGATCCGCACAGCTGGGCAAGGCCCTTATCCCTGCATTGCTCCAGGGGAGGATTGCTTAGTCTAATCAACTGTATGTCGCTCTGGATAAGAGCATCTGCCCAATGCCAATAATGTAATGTAATGTAATGTAATGCAAGGCTGAGGTCTGCTTTGGTTTTGCCTCAGTGCCGTTATTGTAAACCGACTTCAGTGGTAGAGTATGCTGTAACACAAGAATGTAAGACGCTGGGTTGTGTTGAATATGACTCAATATGTCACAATAGTAAATTGCGATGTTCCCTGATATGAACCTTCCCCTCCTCACACATGTTGTTTCACAATAACAGAGTTAGTGATCTCTTTCAATTTTAGTTACAGCTGGATAATTTTTGGAAACCTACAGGAGGTGCTGTCAAGCCTGAGTGTAATGCAATAATGAATACCGTTGATATTTATCCGCTTCCAAAGTCATTCAACTAGTTTATGAGTTATGCAGCTGTTATAGTGCACTGTAATCTCCTATAATCTACTAGACTTTTTTCATCATCACATTTTCTGTGCAAGTACCTTTCAGCTAGACTATTTTGAAGATGTGACCCTGCACTTAGCAGCAGTACGTGTTTGATTCTCATTTAAATTTCCTTCTCTTCAAAGACGTTTTCTCTGACCTCTGGTGAGATGCCGATGCAGAGGCTTTGGAAATGAGGAAAGCGGAGGCCCCGTGGTTTAGACTGACGGCTCGCGTGGCTTTCACATCACGACGTAAGCGCTCGATTTCAGGAGAGTCCGCCACTGCCTGACGCCAGGCGGCCGCGCTGTCTCTACGTTTCCCTTTCCTCCTTTAAACCTCTCGTTCCGTGACTTTCGTGCCACCATTTTGTATTCTAGCCTCGCGGTGGAAGCGTCTCAGATCGAGCCGGGTGGGTTCTCTGAACGCCGCTGGCGCGGGCGGTTCATCCAGAGAGCGCCGACCCTTTCACCGGCGGGCCCTTTCATCCTGGCAGGGATCCTGGGCGAGTACGAGGGTGAGCGAGACGGTTTGGGAAAATGATACGAGTCCCGACAGAAGAGCCGGTGTAGAGCTAATCTTACCAACAGGCCCTCCCCTGATATATTAAAATCCAAAAGGCTGTGATTTTCAGCTCATATTTCTATGTGTAATGACGCTTTTTGTTAAAAAAAAATCTATGAGAAGTGATTTTCCGTGCATTTTATTCTCAGTTTTCTTTTCCATGAATATTACGGAGATTTCCTTTTTACTGCCTTTTCTCTGTGTGAATGCTCACACCTCACTATGACGACGAGGTCTAACCATGGCAACAAGGAAAAGCAGAGAGAGGCCAACCGGGAGGAATGCTGGGAAGGGCTTTCATGATGCTGTGATGGATCTTGACAATATCTGCAGAGAATACTGTATCCTGGTAGCGTGAAGACGATTCGCGGTTCTCCTCGGAAATGTACGGTGCCAGCCAACCGCGTCGAGTTTTCACACGGCTGCCACTGTCCAGACAAGCGTGATGTGGGGGTGGAGTTGACCAAATCCTGCAAATGAGCAGAGAGCTAGCCACAATGGCTAATCGGCATTTCTTGAGCAATGAACACTGCTATCCCCTGACTGAGTCACTCCCATGTACCCCATATATCCCTTGGGTGATGCAAAGCCATGCATGATGCCGCCTTCCCTCCTGTAGAGCTGCCAGCCACAGTTGGCACTGGCACGGGTCAGATAATACTTCTCTCTAGAAATTATTTTTAGACGCTAACGCTAATGCTAATTTTAGCAGGTGTAAAGCAGATGGTCTTCTCTAGCAAGTGAAGTCATAGAGGTGAGAGTATAGTTGTGAACACCTGGTATCTGGGCACACATACTGGCACATTATACGAATAATGATATGCTGTTCTGAATATGCGTTTAATGTGGCTTTGTGGAAATGGCTTATTAATAGCTGTAAAGCATGAGACGGAGAGGGAGAATATTTCAGTCAGTTTACAGTCCCAGATTAAATGCAGAATTTGGTGAAATTAGCTGGAAGTAACAATTTTATTTTTATTTACTTTCAGTGCTCAGCTGAAATAGTGCAGAATAAGTGTCGTGGTGACAGCCCAGTTTATCCGTTTCATTGAGTCAAGTGACAGTTCTATTTAATGACGAGGTGCACACCACTGGATCCTAACTGAATCAAAACCAGTGCCATAACATGTCTAGTCAAGTGTTGACAAATGACTGTTGAAAAGTGTATCAAGTCTATGACAGATTTGCTAGTTTTTACATTTTCTATCTAATAGAAGAAATGGAAGGTATCATTTCCAAGCTATTTCTTCATAGAGATATATCCTGCTACTATGGAATATTCATAGCAGTGCAATAAATGATTCATTTCAGTATGGAAGCCTGCACTAGGTGTCTGCTACACGCAGTTCTAACTATCCCATCTGTCAATCACAGGGGAACTGTGTGTGTGTATGGAATCTAAAGAATATTCAAACATACAGGCTCCTGTGCACACAGCACACGCAGACACGCACACACACGCACTCACACTGTGTATGCGAGTACGCACACCCAGCCGATGCATAGACGCACATGTACACACACACACGCCCGTACACACACACACGCGCCCGTACACACATGCTCGCACACACATACAGTACACACACCCACATGCAGGCACGCGCACACACACACTCACACTGCGTACGTGAGTACGCACACCCAGCCGATGCATAGACACGCATGTACACACACACACCCGTACACACAGATGGTGGCCTACCAAAGTTCTTCAGTTTGACGTCAGCGCCACTAAGTCATGGGCTGACTTTAGCATAAACCGCTGCAATTTCAAGGGCCGGAACATCTGCCAAAGCTAATATCAAGCCTCCAGAACTGAATATTTTATTGGCGTACATCAATCTGAATGCATTACAGCTAATGTGTCTGGAAAGGTTAGTGAACAGGAAGCCTTAATGTAGCCTGACGGAACGGTGCAGTTTTTCTGTGTTTACCCCTCCAGGTCGACAACTCTCCGTCGCAGACTGCCATCTGACGAGCAGCTGAAATTTGGCCCTCAGAGCGCATGTGGAACGTCGGGCATCGCAATGAAGTTATCCGTCACAAATGTGTGCTCATATAAGGTTACACGGTGGTGACATGTGCCGTGTGAAAATGAATGAAATGACTTCATAAACCAACCGCTCTCTGACATCCGCAGAAGCCGGCACGTCTCGCCAGTTTATATAAAGTGTTAAATGGCAGGTAGTGGGCTCAAGGCGGGTAAGGTTGTAATCTGAAATTGTAATTGCACTGGACAACCGGTATCAAGTTGGTCTGTTATCAGGCTGCGGCTTTTTTGGACAGTCATGAACAGCTGTCGTCAGTAATTTACCGCAGGGGAGAAAGGCCGCAAGTAAATAATGTTTCTTGCAATTAAGAGAATTAGACGGTCCTGATGTGAACTCATTTTCAGAATGTACATTCAGGAGCTGTTCTTAACAGTGCCATGACCCTGCATGCCTTCCTGTCTTATAAAGGCAATACACACCAGATCAAGATGAGCAATTAGGTGAGAGTCCTTGAAAAGAGTGTTCTTTTTGCATACAGGAGATGAGTAAAGGCAGGCACTCACACACTCTCGCGCACACACACACAGACGCACACACACACAGGCACTCACACACTCTCGCGCACACACACACACACACAGACGCACACACACGGTTGCGCACACCTGGCTAGAGGAATATGATGACCCAGCATTAGCCAATTATAAGTGGTGTGGAATTAATGCAGATAACATCATAAATTTGAGGGGGGTGTAAAACAAAACTCGCTGCATTTGCACAAAATGCCTAAACATACTGACATTGTCGAAAACACTACAGCGGGGGTAGACTGAGGGAAGGCGCAGGACCGCAGCCCGCACCCTGGTCAGAGATACCGGTCGTAGCGGTCGCCTTGCGCCCTCCCCAGCCTCCCTCAGGGGGGGACATGGACTCCGTCAGGCGGATGGCGGTTGGTGCAGTCTGCTGATGCGGTCCAGCTGGCCGTGTTGGACTCTGCCCCGTTCTCATGGATACAGGCTGAGGTGGAGCGAGCTTCACAAGACTTGGGTGACCCTGGACGCTAAGCATAGCTGCTCAGCCCCATGGGAGGAAACGAACTCTTTCACAGAGTTTGAGCTTTCGTGCTGGGGCTTAAGCCCGCTCTGGCAGGGCTAGAGTGCACCATCTGTAATAACGTTTCCCCTTTAATATGAATATTTATGCCACATAGCCATATGACTATAAAGGCAAAGGGTTGTTGCAGGATATATCAGTAATGTACAAACAAATTTGTCCAAAAAATTGCATTTCCAGCGAGAAACCATACTCTACAGGGAATTTTTTTTTTGTCTAGTCAGTTAAAAACTCTGGCAGACTGAATATTTAATAACGGACTGTGATGAATGTGAATAATTTCTTTACAGTCACTGAAAGCCAATGGTTGTGCATTCCTACTGACCTCAGGTCTGTTGAAGAAAATTGTGAATATATTTTATTGTCTGAAGTATACTTAAAATGGAGACCTTTTTGAATGGGACAATGTTGGGATAAGGTTTGAATGTACATCCCTTTGGGTTCTCTGTGTCTTCAAAGGGACTGGAGGAAATGGCCTTTTAATGTGGGAATGATGTAAGCCTAGAAGAGGCCTAGTAATTGACGAGGAGTTGTCAGCCGTTGGCAGATTTTAACAACATTCCCCTGTTAATCCCGGCAATTCTCTGGGCCTCTGTGGTGGAAATATCCAGAAATAGACCGGCGTGTCCTGATGGATGTGCCTTTTGGTTCAGCTCACCAGTCCCACACTAATTAGCGTTGTGCAACATCCATGATAAGGGAGCCTGGTTTTGGGGGAGGAGAGTGATTTAGAGGCTGGTCATGGGGGGGGGGGGGGGGGGGCTTCCCGTGTCCTTGGCTGAACCTTAACCCCGGAGTGATGGAATCTGTATCATCCCGGAGAATGGACAGCTATGGTGTCTGTGTGTGTGGGGGGGGTGAGATTTCAGTTTTTTCCTTTTGGAGCTTGGAAACGTTGCCAAAGAGACCATGTGTAGCAGCAGTGAGGGGAGGGTGAGGAAAAGACATAGAATGGGGAAGGAGATATACAAAGCCAGAGAGTGTAAGAAAGGGGGAGAGATGTTTAAAGCGAGAGAGTGAATGAAAGGGGGAGAGAGATATGGAGATATGGAATTTGTGAGCGAATGAAAGAGCACATTGCAACTGCAGTGATCTGCAGATCTCTTGGTACATTGCTGGTTTGTGAAGCCAACTTGAGCCTAGTCCTTCAGAAGAACTGAACAAAGCAAACTCCCCGGATGCTGGGGAACTTATCATACCCCGTGTGTATTGTTTTGGCATACAAACATCAGAGGAATTCCGGACAAATATATGAAACAGCAAATACTTAAAGCTATGGAAGGATGTGAATGTTTGTTGTCATGACAGATAATACTCATACATTAACATAAAAGTAAAAGCAAAGCAAAAACAAGCAAAAAATCCCCCTAAAGTTTGTATAACTGCAAGATATCTGAGGCTGAAGCACTTTGATCAGTTGCCATGATCCTACCTTGTGAATCAGAGCGGTGATGACATAATATTCACCAGTGGAAAAACAGGAGAAGGTCTGCTGTGCAGCACCATGGCTTCTGTTTTTCCTGGATCCTCTGCTGGGATTTCCTCCTTTCTATTGGAAGTGTCTCCACTCAGCCATGTTCTCTCACTGTCATACCAGCCAGATCTTTCAGAGGAGTGCAGAGGAAATGCTTATGAGTGAGAATAACCTATGTTCAGGGTCAAAGGTCAGATATTACTGGAGTATGCTTTGCTGAAGTAGCGTACAGACTGAGCCTTTCTCTTAGCAAAGTTTATTAACATTTCACAGAAGTGAAGGTATTGAAGCATTGCTGCTGTAGAGTTTGTCTGGGTGGACAATATTTGCTTAGTTGAGCTTTTATGAAATGTATCCATCCATAAAATAATTGTTTTGTGTTTGCGAGATTGATAAATGTTTGTTCCTTTATGTATTTATTTTGAAACTGTTTCCTAACCATCACAACTGAAACAGTGTTTTTGGTTATTGATGAGAAAAGCAATGAGTGAACTCCACAGTGCTGAATTACTTTCTGGAAGCTGTGCTCGTCTTTAAAAAAAGAGGGGCACTTTCAGCACCTGTTTAAAATAGGTGAGAAATATTCCTATATATTCTGCCAGGCCTGACAAGGCATAAAAGGAGCAAATTGATCGCCCTGAAACGGCAGCAAATCACTTTTTTTGCTGATGAATTGTCTTCTTGTCTGAATAACAACCGCTACCAGACAGAACCTGCACTAGATTCTCCACACAACAGGGGAGATGGTAAACACGATGGAGCATTTATTAACGATGTCCTACCCTGTGTGCTCGCAGAGGCAAAAGTGCCTACCTAAACAGCCAATGAGGTGAGAGAGTTTGCAGAGCTCAGAGAGTTCACGGAAGAAAAATCTAGACAAATCCGTTCCGGCGGGAGATGCGGGGATTAGAGCTAGCCTCGCGAACACTCAGACCACGAGTGCGCCTGTATGCATCGGTACATAAGTTCACGCTGCGGAGAGTGAGGTCATAAAATAACCGAGTGTAACACCGTTAGGGATGTTTCACACTCAGGCCAACAGGGTGCTGTTTGTCTTTGTGACCGCAGTCCTGCTGGGGCTGCCATGCGTTGCGTCTTTACATGGTTCCGTTAGCCGCGGGGAGCTCTGTTCACGGGCGTTTACGCGACCGTGTAAATAAAACCCCATGTCATTTGGAGCTGTGCTAATGGCCGTGATCCACAGCTGCAGTGGGCCTCCGCTGTGTGCTGAAACGGCTCCTGACCTCCTCCTCATTCGCTTTTTACAAACTCATAACCGCGGCCCGCCCAGAGAGGTCTGCACCGAGCGCTGATGTTATTTGTTGCTGATGGATATACGAGTTCATTACTCCCGCCGAGGGAGATGTGTCTTTACAGCAGCTCTTTCTTTGGCTAAAAGCGACACAAACAAGGCTGCGTAATTAATTTCAGTCTCTCTCTCTCTGGGAAACAGACCGATCTTTGGTACAGTATGAGGGTGAGGGCTTTGTCAAGAATGTGTTTGTCTTTGGCCTTGATAGCGGTTTTGGGGACTTGCGGTTGGCGATGTCTCTTCATTATGAGCCCTGTAGGTTACCCCACTGCCCCTGGACACTCAGCTATCACCAACAGTAACTTCACTCGCACACGTCCCCCTGGCAACCGAGGGAAAAAACCCTGAGAAATGGTCCCAGAAGGCCCGTCTGTCCTTTGAAAACTTTTTATCATTCAGGAAATAAGCCCACAGCCATGCTGGAAGCATACATAAAATATAAGCAGAAACAAAACAAACAGCATCCTGTCCTCCTATTCCTGTGCGATGCCATTCTGGGAGGTTCTCTCTGTACACTCATATTTCTGGAGTGATTCGGATTTATCACCAGTCTCGTTGACTTTAATGGCTTGTCAGCATTTAGTATAGCATTTCTTTAAAAGGCCATTTTCACCGCTCATTGATGTGATGGATTTTTGCGCTCCGATCCCACAAATCTTACCAGGACTTTGCTGCTCAGCTGCTGGTCTTCTGCTTCCAGTGGAGCGGCTATCCAGACCCACACTTCCCAGCTTCGAGTAGCAGCTACACTGAGAAAGATATTTGGGGGTCACCCTGAGGATACCGGCTCTGGTGGGGGGGGAGGGGGCAGACAGTGATTTAAATTGGGGTCAGGTGACCCTGAGGAATGAGGACCAGGCAATGCCGAATGCAACAGGTCAACCAATATACAATAAATCTCACCCCGCCTTCGATCTCCATCAAGGAAACAGCTGCTATATCTTCCTATTACATGTCACATCCAGTGGGCATAGGTTCGCCCTGCAGTGTTCAAATAGGCCTAAGAATGAGAAAGTCGGGCGATAATTTGCGGGTCTGGAGGTTCTTTTGACAGAAGCCTGGTTTTAATTGAGACCTTGGGACATGTCTAAAGGATACTTCCTTCTCTCCTGCCACCGCGGGATGAGTTTCACAGAAACGCTATTCCCTTTGGCCACTGAAAATATCGGCCCAGTACAAAGGACAATGCGATCCAATTGATGGTCCTTCCCCGGGAGGAAATAAGAGCGTGCGGTGTCTGTTCAAAGCTGTCCGCTGCTGGGGAAAGGATTCATCCTGTGGGCCCTCCAGGAAGAGTTAATCTATGTGACAGAGTGGAGGTCCAGGAGGGTTCTGGTTTTCACGTTATTCCCTCAGTTGATTTCGGAGGTGTCATTGCCCCGTGCTGGGGTGGGTGCAGTATCCAGTACAGCTGCTGAACCCATGTCAACAGACTGGACGCCATTCACACAGGTTTTACACGAGTTGGCAAACATTTATCTTGAAGTAAAGGATGATAACCCCATAAAGGTATAGTCTCGGGGTGACTATAACATTCATATGCTTTACATCGTCATGTTTTAAATCTTTGCATTTGATTGAGCTGAATCTATGCCCCTACACAGAAAAATCGTGTTTGCATATCGATGAACAATCCATGAATAATCAAAGAATATTTGAAGCGATTATGAATTGACGCTGATTAAAACGTTTGCCTGCGTGTGTTACAGAGAGCAGGAAAGAAGATGCATTCTCTTCTCTGGATCAGAAACGATCAAAATATAACTTCAGTCGCAGGATTAATTTCCCCTCTCTTCTTCATCTCTGTGATGCCACCAGCAGAATTCACCGTTTCAGTTCATGGTGCTGAAGACTGGCTGAAGACCGTTCTTATACATAATGCATCAAAGAGGCATGTCACTGGAGCGCCTCAGGGCAAAGATGTCTTCATCTCCCGGGTCTGGGAACTGTTGAACCCGATCACAGACAGCAGCCACTCCGGGCGTCTTATGTGTGGAATTTCTCATCTCCTGATGTTTCATTTAAAGGTACAATAGGTAAATCCCTTCCTTTGATGATGGACTGACACTCTGTACCAAAACATTGCATAGCTGTATACAATAATTCAAGACCTATTGTACCTTTAACTTCCTGAAACTTTGAAGGTTTTGAGGTGATGCCCTCGAACGTTTCATCGTCCCAGGCAGATGATCCTGAGAGCTTTCGCTGGCCAAAAACTGTAAGGTGTCATAGGAGGCTTTGCTCCATTAACATTAATTAACTGAGAAACGCTCCTCCTGTTCCCAGAAAGCCTTTCAGTTTTCTGTACCTGGAGCACTTCGGGGACACACCTCATCGCACTGAATATTGGATAATGTTTGAAATGATGCATAATGTTGAAATTGAATGTGGTTCCAGCAGGTATTGGGTAAAGGACAGTGGGGATGTTGACTGCAATCCAATTTCCCTGGAGTCATGTGAGAATATTCACAGCAACACCAAATATTTAAACTATGCCAAAATATTCCTGTAGTTATAATTTTAAATCGGTCTATTTCCAAAGGTGCTTATAAAGTCTGAAATATGATTTGACCTGAGGTGAACTCAAAGCAGAGGATTCGGTGATCTTCATGAGGTGATTTGTACGTCATAGTTAGGTTTGTTTGTTAGAAGTTTGCCATACTTTCCTCAACCTTTCCTCAATAATAAAAATATTAGGTGAATATTGTTGGCATTGCAAATAGAAACTGAAACATGATGAAACCTTTTCCCTACAGACAGAGCAAATATAAATAGCACATTTTTATTGAAGCCAAGTTGGCGCCCCTCCTCATTTGTCTGCGAAACCGCATGTGAATAAAATGTCCTCTTCCAAATCAAAAATAAACCTGAAAGCCAGAAACTTTCTGGTTTCGAGCTGTCTATTCAAATGTAAAGAAATCTCAGATGATTCTGAAACGGGTCACTAATGGGTTGTATCTCGTATAGCTGTTTCCAGCGCTCCTGTTTGTGCGCACACAGTGCAGATCCACATGGTCGGTGTGATAAGCAGATGGGGGGGTTTATCTAGAATGTTCTGGGTGGCAGTGTAAAGCAGAATAATAAGTTCCTGTGGGGTGGTCTGCTTTTCGAAAGGGCCCACTGAGGGAAGAATGCAGCCCTGGAGCATGCAGGCCCCTGTGTAACAGGGCACTGCTGTAACAGGGCACTGCTGTAACAGGGCACTGCTGTAACAGGCCACTGCTGTAACAGGCCACTGCTGTAAGAGACCCCTGCTGTAACAGGGCCCTGCTGTAACAGGGCAGCCAGAATGAGTTCAACACCACACACACACACACACACAGACCTGTTTGATGGTGAAGTTGTTGATGAGGTAGTGCTTGTGCTCGTTCAGGTTGCAGTGCAGACACACACTCACTCACACACACACACACTCACACACATGCACACACACACACACTCACACACACACACACAGACCTGTTTGATGGTGATGTCGTTGATGAGGTGGTGTTGGTGCTCGTTCAGGTTGCAGTGCAGGGACACACACAAACACACACTCACACACACACACACACACACACACACACACACACACACACACACTCACACACATGCACTCACCCACACACTCACACACACACACACACACACACACACACAGACCTGTTTGATGGTGAAGTCGTTGATGAGGTGGTGGTTGTGCTCGTTCAGGTTGCAGTGCAGACACACACACTCAGACACACACACACACACTCTCACACACACTCTCATACTCACACTCTCACACACACTCATACACACACACACACACACACACACACACACGTGATTCACACCTGTCCAATCGCGCACTGATTTAGAGGCGTTGCCAGGTCCCCAGATTAGGCTGAGCAGACTGTTGAGGGCTGCCGGTCGCCCAGATGGAGGGATGGCGGGTGGCATGGGCTCCCACTTTGGGAGGACTCAATTTCCTCCAATATTCATTTTTGTTTTTTCAAAATGTACACCCTGAAGAAGACGCTATTTGTTTTTTCCAATAAAGAAATTACTTGGGAGCATAATATAGTCTGCAACCATCTTTCTCTTTGTATCTTTTTTTCAAAATGAAAATAGTCCTTTCTATTGTGAGGAAATGTGAGGTGTGAGGTTCATAGGCTGCAGAAAGAATAAAACACAGTGTGGTCAAAACGGTGAGAAGCTCAGTCAAATAAAGAGAGAGTGGGAAAAGGTATTATGGAAATTGGAATTGAGGTCCTCGCAAGGTAACATAATTTAATCCCAGGATTGGTCGGGTCATCTGGCTGTAACTTTCCTTAGGCATTTTAATGCAGTTGTGACAGCAGGAAGCCAAACTGTCTGCCTAGCAGTGATGTCACAAAAGTAGGAGCCAATGATTTGTTTGTGTAGGGTTATTTATAAAGGTCTTTTGAGACTTAAGGCCAGAGGCAAGATGAGATATAAGATAAGATATACTTTTTGTTGAACCCCATGGGGTAATTTCTCCTCTGCATTTAACCCATCCTAGTTACTTAGGATCAGTGGGCAGCCTTAATGCAGCGCCCGGGGACCAGCTCCTTGGAGGCCGGTGCCTTGGTCAAGGGTAAGGGTAGGAGTATACCGAACCTGACATGCATGCTTTTGAGTGTGGGAGGAAATGGGCGTACGCAGAGTAAACCAAAAAAAAAAGCGGCGAGAAGAAACTCACAAACTCGTGAACTCGCAGAGAGTTCTCCAGCGGGGATAACAACCCAGAACCTCCCTCTGGAGAGGCAACAGCGCTGACCTCTACGCCACCATGCCGCCCAGTTCATGTCATTGAGTTTTTCCAAACTGCACAGCAAATACAGGTTTTCATTTGTACACATACAGGAAACGAATATTGACCTATTTTACATTATAACTTATAAATCATGGATGCTCGCAAAGTGTCCTAGCTCCGATCCAGATAATAACATGACTTAAAAGCAGCATGCTTCCCTGATAATAACATGACTAAAAGCAACATGCTTCCCTGATAATAACATGACTAAAAACAACATGCTTCCCTGATAATAACATGACTAAAGCTTGCTATGCTTCAGCTTGCTATGCTGTACCTTTACTTGCCTTATGTCCATTAAAATCCAATGAATTATTCTGCCCTCCAGGACCGGAACTGCCCATCTCAAATGTATAGAGGAAGTGATATAAATTGTAAAAAAAAAAAATCAATAAACACACAGAAACTGAAAAATAAGGTATTCTCTGTGAGATGAGAACCTGCTGTCTCCATCATCATGTCTATGGGTTTTCCAGAGATGCTGTGCAGGGTCTCAAGGGGCCCAGGGTAGTTCAGAGGCCGAGTCATTCGAGCTCTGAATCTCTCTGCCTTCCTGGCTCCTGCTTCAGGTACCGGGGCATTGTATCTGAAACCCCACCAAACAAACAAGTCAGGAAACCTACTTCCAGCTCTGCTGTCTTATTTGAGAACGGAGCGGTGGCGTTTTACCTGGGGAACAAACATCCTTTTCTTTCAGCCTGCATTGTGGGGTAAACTGAAGTGCAGAGGTTTTTTTTTTTTTTGCTTCTTTTTTCTTTTTCATTCGTCGAGGGCTTTTCAGCCCGACTGTTAAGAGCGAGGGTGGTGATGAGGGCGGCGTGTCCCGTGTATCACTGCAGAGGCTGATCTGAATGCAGTGCCTCAGTGGGGTCTTTGCTCAGCCACTGTCCAATCAAGCGAAAAGCCCCGTTTCAATTTACGGGAGTGGCGAAGTGATGCTGATCTCTGATCACTCCGGAGACACTGTTTGTTTAACTTGGCACTTAGCGCTGATCCGATTGGATTACTTTGGTGGTGTGTGGCAGGGTTATAGTCTCTGCACAGCTCCGTTTCCTGTTCTGCTTTCTTTCTCCCCAATTCCTGCGGTATTGGGCCCTACCTCTCGCCACAACACAATAACCAAACGAGGAAGACACTAGCTCAAATGTTATGAAAGCATTTTTCTGCCACTGTAATGTTGGGCAATGATTGTACTTTGAAATTAATTCACAACAAATAAAATCAGAGCAGAATTTGCCCGTTTCAGTCAATATTTCACCCTCATACAGTGGCTTCAGGCCTTCCCTTTTTGCACACTTTATTATGTTGGAGATTTTAAATTGCCAATCTACACTCAATAACCCATAATGAAAAAGTGAAAACATGTTTCTTAGAAATGTTTGCAAATACTCCAAATGGTGCAACCTGTTTGCTTCAATTATCCTTGAGATGTGTCTAGAACTTGATTGGAGTCCACCTGTTGCAAATTTAATTGATCGAACATACTGTAAGGTCTGAAGATGAAGAAGAAACCAGTGTGAAGGCTTTGAATCAAATTCAGGAAGCCATTAGAATCCAGTGAAGGGTGCCATACTGTCACTGTCATAATTTATACAGCACATTTCAAAATAACTGTGACAAGAGTACATTATGTGAGTGTAATGACCAATGATCTATTGCAGGCTGTGATATGCTGTCATGAAAGGTTATGACGGGTGCTATGCCACACTTACTGTGAGACTATGTAATGTCTGCTTTATGGCAGTTGTGGAAGTGATGTTCGTGGCATTGCTAATCTGCTGTTGTTCCTTGAGCCTGACCCTGAGTGATGGATGATTGGCCATATTCAGTTCCTCTTAATCCTCCCCTACACTGCTTTCAGCTTGCCAAGTGCTTTGGTTTAATGCACTTAGAGCTTGACTTTCCATCTGTTTTACCTGCTTGTATATATTTTTTTATGCATGAAATGTATTGCAATTTATGATGTCTTCATTTCATTAACTTGATGGCTTTATGGGCTGTGTTCTAGAATTGGTTCTTTAAATCTGTCAATTTACTCACTGGAGAAATATTACTTACAGGACTCCTGCAGTTTGGCTCTGATTTAAGTTGTAAAATGTTAACAAAAAAGTATTTTAATATGACCAGGAAGAGCATAAATCCTAACATTGGTGTCAGGTTGGATCAGACCTGTATGTGGAGATTTAGATAGATGGATACAGCAGTTTGTAGTTTTTCTCCTGCTCAAAATTCCACACACAAGTTCAAGGGAGTAGTGAAGAACTTAACTGGAGTGGAAGTGGGTAAGTGATGTTTCTGATTGGCCGTGGGTAAGTGATGTTTCTGATTGGCAGTGGGTAAGTGATGTTTCTGATTGGCAGTGGGTAAGTGATGTTTCTGATTGGCCGTGGGTAAGTGATGTTTCTGATTGGCCGTGGGTAAGTGATGTTTCTGATTGGCAGTGGGTAAGTGATGTTTCTGATTGGCCGTGGGTAAGTGATGTTTCTGATTGGCAGTGGGTAAGTGATGTTTCTGATTGGCAGTGGGTAAGTGATGTTTCTGATTAGCTGTGGGTAAGTGATGTTTCTGATTAGCCATGGGTAAGTGATGTTTCTGATTGGCAGTGGGTAAGTGATGTCACAGAACCACACCCTCCTCTCCTCACTGTGAAACTTCTTATCCTCACTTAATACCTCCATAACTCCACCTCTACCAAGCTCGCTATGGCAATGGCTCTTATCGACACATCGAGGTTGACAGCTCAATTATGTCTGCTGTCATTACACAGTCCCGAAATGTAGTTCACACTTCATGAAGCAGTTATTGAGACGGCAGCATTAAGAGATGAGAGGGATTCGTGCGAGATAACGCAGGGTGACATTTTGGGCTTGTCCTCCGGAGGAGGATGTTTCAGGAAAAAGTATACAGGGAGGGCCAAAGGGTCTGCTGGGGTCCCCAGCCCTGGTCCTGGAGAGCTACAGGGTCTGCTGGGGTCCTCAGCCCAGGTCCTGGAGAGCTACAGGGTCTGCTGGGGTCCCCAGCCCTGGTCCTGGAGAGCTACAGGGTCTGCTGGGGTCCTCAGCCCTGGTCCTGGAGAGCTACAGGGTCTGCTGGGGCCCTCAGCCCTGGTCCTGGAGTGCTATAGGACTTGCGGCGGTCCACAATCCTGGTCCTGAATACCCGCAGGGTGTGCAGGTTCCATTGTTCCTCAGGGCTTATTTGATCAGTAAAAGCTGTTGATTTACGCCATTAACTCTTCTTACCTGCTCGTTCTGGGTTTTTTCAATGATTTCATCTGTTTGAGCATTTGTTTACATCCCTCCTTCCTCTTCTCTCTTGTAACCAAAGTTAATTAATCACGAAGTGACTTAATATCCTTCATCAAACTGATTATTTGATTAGAGTTTAAGGAAATAATGTGAAGTTGACAGACAACATAATTGCATCAGCAGACAATATACTTTCCTGTAGAGATGTTTTAATATGGAGAGCACTCATGCGGGGAATTATCTGCCGTTAAACATGCCGTCTCATGAATATGCACGAGCTGGGATGCAGTTTATGTAAATTAGCTTTTATCTCTGTGCCCAGTTGTGCACTTCCTGTGGTCTGATTTTTCCCCATGTCAAAAATGAACCCACTGACCTTTCAATACCTCAGCAGTTGGTCGGAAGATGACACAGCGAAGGCCTGAAGACTCTCGTTTTTTCATGTTCTGAATACAGAGATTCCACAGCGTTTTAATCAAAGGAAAAAAAATATTATTACAAAAGAAATGATTAAGTAGAGTGATTCTGAATTTTGGGGTTTATTTACCCTTGGAAAAAAATTACATTTAGCAGGAACTACTTTATTTTGTTTCGAAGTTTTCCTGAGAAACAGTTCATTGTATCACTATTTTCACTCTGTCTTGGAGTTTGACTCTAAAGACAAACCTCTCTCATGAAGAATGTTCTCCAGGCCTGGTGGGCCGATGGGGAAGTAACCAGTAAAACATGTCTTGAATTTGTGTCTCAAACCCAAACATATTTCAGAGCATGCTCTCTCTTGGTCATGGCCCTAAATAGTGACATGCAAAAGTATTGGGACCGTGAAACTACTTTAATTGTTTTGACTCTGTACTTTTATTGTTTTGGCGCTGAATTACATCCCTTTTTATACATAGTGCCCCCATTTTAGGGGAGCAAGGAGAATTGGCTGCCCATTTACGTGTCTTTTGTTCATGCACAAGACAACACAAGGTCTAGAGTTGATTCTCGGTGTGGAATTCTCATTTTGAGGCTAAATAAATTGATCATGAATATAAACAAAACATTGGGTGTGTTACAATCAACTGTCTGATGCATTGCTAGGAGGTAAGATGTCACCGGTGAGCAATAGCAAACTACCTGGCAGACCACAGAAAAAATCAATTGTGAAGAAAATCCCCTTTTCAGTTGTCAAACAGATCAAGAATGCTCTCCAGGATATAGGCAAGTATAGATGTGTCAAAAACGACCAGAAACAGAAGACTACACCAGAATAACCTCTGAGGGTTCACCGCAAGATGCAATCCACTGCTAAGCCTCAGGAATAGAACGGCCTGGTTAGAGTATATACTGTAAGAGAGGTTGTGTTCTATGGACAGACGAGATGTGTATTAACCTGTACCAAAGTTATTGAAAGAGAAAAGGCGGAGAAAAGAACTGGTCATGATCCAAATCTGAACATGGTGGAGATTTTTCATTGATCATGTGACTGCTGACGGCAGATCCAAGATGAAACACTAAGTACACTGAAATGTCTTATCTGCCAAGAAGTGCAATGTTCTTGACTGGCCCAGTGAATCATCCATCCTAAATCCAACTGAACATGTGTTTCACTTGCTGAAGACAAGACTGAAGGCAAAACAGCCCCTGAAACCGAACCTCAACAGGGGGATGATACCTGGCGTTTGACTTCAGGCAATCATTGAATGCCAAGGATTTGCAAATAAAAGTAAAAGTAAATAGGATGGCTTTATTTAAGATGATGTTAATTTGTAATAATGCATTTGCTCCCTTAAAGTGTATGGGAGTGCAGAGCCAGAACAACATTGTGTCGCTGTCTTAATACATTCGCCTTTAACTGTAGCTCTCAAAAGGCTGAAGGACAGTCTCCTGCAAATCCTTCCCATCATGCAACGCGAGGCACTAGCTGCAGGTGATCATGAGTTGACAGTGAACTTCAGAACACCTTCCGCCACAGCACCGTATCACTGTCTATTTCACAACTGCAAGGTAAAGTGCTTCATGAATTCTCAGAACTGAGTCTGTTCATCATCCTTTATGTTTTATAAATATAAATGTACAGTTCATGTATTTATATTTTGTATTACTACCTACTTACAAATATTTTAACTCGTTATATGCCATTAACAAAATGGAGAGAACAACATACAGAATATCTGAAACCAAACAGACTTTGAACTGGTAGAAAAGGGAGCTTTGTTCTCGAGGTCAGACAGTCACGGGAGCAACACAGGATAAACAGTTCATAGGGAATGCACAGGTGAGGGTCAGAATCTGGGCGGACAGGGCAATGGTGAGCAGGCGAGACGAAGTCAAACATAGGGGGGGAAGGCAGGAATGGAGATGGGGCTTGGAAGAGAAGGGTGGAGGACCATGGGCTGGGCAAAGGGACTGGGGCAGGATGAAGGCGCTTGGAGTTGGCTTTGAAGTGGGACAGGTAAATACAGGAACTGGGAAATCACCCGCAAGGAGCAAGACAATCTGGCGAAGAACATAAAACAGAGACAGGCTTGTATACACAGGTAATGAGACACAGTGAGGGCCAGGTGAGTGCAATTCCACATGAGGAAACGTGCAGGTGATCATATCAGGTGCAGGTGGCGTGGTCAAGAACAGGGCAAACTCAAAACATAGACTAAGACTAAGAAACAGACATGGGATGTGATGGGATGTCACTGCATTCTAAAGAGTGGAAGTATAAGCTGGAGGAAGAATGGTTCTAGTCTGGACACATTCCTCCTTAAACTGGTCATTGTGCACTCCTGCTGACCAATGCTGTTCCCACGCAGTGCATTTCTGTGCAGTAAAAACTTTTGCTTATTTGCAAAGTTTTATTTCTTCACAAACCAAATTTTATGTTCACTTGGGAATTTAGATTGTCTAATATATCTGGCTGTCTTGTCTAGCATCTGTATTGCGAGCTAGATATTTATAGTAAAAGTCTACATTCTGTGCTGGATATCCGTGTCGAGAAGTTAAATTCAGTGAAAGATATCTATGGGTGGAGTTAAATTCCATGCAAGATATGAATTGTTAAAGGTTAAATTCAGTGTAAGATATCTATGGTTAAAGGTTCCATTCCATGCAGGATGTCTATGGTCTAAACAAAGGTTAGCTGGTTTTCTATGGACACCAGGGACCTGAGTTTGCACATGTGTAGCCTACAGCCAAGACCCTTGGAGTGTGTTACCATGGACAATGGGGAAGCGTAGGTTATGGAGTTCCAGCAGTGTGTGTGGGAAGAGCTCTAAACATAAACACTAGTTCCTGTTCTCCTGGGGCCAGATGCAAACTGACAGCACAGCGGGGATGGCTCCGTTTGCTTTTCTGATGTTTCTATCGCACTCCACACCACTCCAGACCCGTCACGTCTGGTAAAGCGACAGGTGAGATCAGCCGTGGTGCAACAGAGCTGACAAATAACAGGCTCATGCTGCTCAGTGGTGTTCAGTCAGCCACAGTCAGGTTCTCTACTCCCTCCCCTGCATTTACACACTGCTTAATCACTCATCCCCTCTATCTCTACCAGTGTTCCTGTGCTTTTACACACTGCTCAACCACTCATCCCCTCTCTCTACCACAGTGTTCCTGTGCATTTACACACTGCTTAATCACTCATCCCCTGTATCTCTACCACAGTGTTCCTGTGCATTTACACACTGCTCAACCACTCATCCCCTCTCTCTACCACAGTGTTCCTGTGCATTTACACACTGCTCAATCACTCAACCCCTTTCTCTAGCACAGTGTTCCTGTGCTTTTACACACTGCTCAATCACTCAACCCCTCTCTCTACCACTGTGTTCCTGTGCTTTTACACACTGCTCAGTCACTCATCCCCTCTATCTCTACCACAGAGTTCTTCTGTTCTGCTTTTTAACCAGTACCCTCTGCGTGCTGGAGCCTCTTTTCCTCATGGCTGTTATAACAGCTGGCTCTGCATCTTGGTATGGTTGTTACAGACGTGGTATGGTTGATAAGGTTGTACCTTTATCTGACGTGTTCAGTTCTTTGTTGTATGACCTTGATATGTAGTTTTGTACGTCGCTTTGGACGAAAGCGTCTGCTAAATAAAAAGTAATGTAGTGCCATGGTTTAAAAAAGGTGGGGGTTGGCTGGGAGGATTTCACACCTCAAAGCACACAGACGATATGTAAATATGAACATTCAGTAAATCGAAAGTGTGATGCGTCAAATGTAAATGCTCTTCACATTATTGTGTTTTACTGTGAGATTCAAATCAGGAAAATGTAGAACATATACCATCAGAGGGCACGTTATTAGGTACTTCTATATTTATTTTTAAGACTTAAGTCTGCTGCTGCTGTAGCTTATCCACTTAGAGGTTTGACACATAGATGAGATGTGCCTTTTCAACCACTGTTGTAATGTGTGGTTATTTGTATTACTATCACCTTCCTGTCAGCTTCCTGTCTGTCTGGCCCTTCTATTAATAACGTGTTTCTGGCCACAGAACTGCAGCTCACTAGACCATTCTCTACAAACTCTAAAACAGCTGAACCTCTTGACCACGTCTGCATGCTTTTATGCATTTAGTTGCTGCCACATGATTGGCTGATTAAATATTAGCATTGACAAGCTGGTGTACAGGTCTACCTCATAGTGTTATTACTTGTAGATTGTATATATAGATTAACCCTGTCATGTTCAACAAATCTTGTGGATCGTAGCCTTATAGAAGCTGCATTTCTGCGTCCAGATCCCTTGATAGTCCCAGCCCATAATTCCAGTGACATCATCTCACAGAGGGCCATTGTGTGGAGGAGAACAGTGGCCTTGCATTGTGGGAAAAGCAGAGCACAATGGCAGTTACTCCGTGGCGTCATGGCAACACGGTGTCAACCCTGCGCCCTACTTTCTTGAGCTTGGATGAATTCTTTCTCTGGCAGTTCTCTCATCTGCCTGTGTCGGTGGGCATGGAGAGGATCTGAAGATGGCTTCTGCAACAGCTCCATTGATGCCCGGGGGTTTGTCAGCGGTGAAGCACCAGATTGCCTCCGATTGACAGAACTACACTTGGGACCTCATCACTTGGGTGATGAGGCTGAGATCACCCCTTCCCTGCCTGGGTCAACATTCTCTACTGCAGCGCTACTCAACTCCACGTCCTGCGGGCCGCAGTGTCTGCAGACATTTGCTTCAACTGTGTGCTACACCACCTGATACTTCACTAATGAGCTCATTATCTGAACCAAGCAGGTAAAATAATTAGTGAAATCAGGTGGTGTAGTGCTGCAGATACCTGCAGACACTGCGGCCCGCAGGACGTGGAGTTGAGTAACGCTGTTCTACTGAGTCACAGAACTGGACTCCTGCAGAGAGGGTTGCAGGTTCAACTCTGTTTTTGTACCTCTGAGAGCACACCTCAGCTAGAAGCACTGCTGGATATGTGCAGCTTCATACATGAATAATATCCGTGAAAATACAGGGCATGTTGTGAAAAGCCCAGCAGAACTTCATTATTTTATTTATTTTAAATCAAATCTCTCTAAAGCCACTCTGAAACATGACTCTCTTGAGCCAAACTCCAAACCCACACACTGTGTTTTGCAATCCACTCTTTTTTAAAAAGAAAGAAATGTGTTTACTGAGAAAAAGAAGCACAAAGAACGATTTCTAGAACTTTCTTCTTGCATTAAACCAAAAAAAGTGGGTCGCTCGTTGATAAATGCATTTCTATTGTACCATAATATTTGGGTTTGAACCTCTTGAGTGGTTTCATAGTGATGATATTGGTCTGTTAACGATTGCATCCTCTCAAGAGCCTGTTAAGTGCGGGAATGCATTTCTCTTTAGCAATGAAAATTGTGAAGCAGTCATCTGCAGCTATGGCTAAAGGCTTGACTGAAAGGATGAGCAGGCAGAAATAGCTTTGCTGAAAACCACTGCGGATTCAGAGTAAGTTTCAGAATAATAGGAGACTTCAGTGTTAAGTGCCTTTAGATTCAATAGTCCCCACATTTGTAGTCATCGTACAAGTATGCTCTGTCAATCTTGTCAGGTTTAACGTTCCACAGGAAATGAAAAACAATTTGTGTATACTTTTTAAATAAATCATCCACTGGGTAAGGCAATGGCATATATTTGTAAACTGAGGAATTACTAATGGGTTTATTACTGTTATTATTATTTATGAAAGTGTCAGGTGCATCTTCTTGCCTACTCTTAAATTTTCCATTGAAGTTCTCTCTTGTGAGATCAATCATATTTGTTGGAAAATGAATTCCTCAGATGACTATTAGCCCATCTGTCCATTTTATTGAAAGACAGCTCAAAATGTGTGTAAAGATAAAGATAAAATTAGTGATTGTACCTGTGCATTTTTGTAGTTTGATTTTAGGCCACAGATCTTCAGTTAATATAACCATTTAGGCAGTATTGTGTTGAATGTAGAGTTTAGTATCATCATTTGGTAGTATCATCAACTGCACCATCATTATTGCCAAACATACATCTGTCCATAATTTGTGAGCATAAAGATTTTCTGAAAAGGTTGTATTTTTGCAGGTCCCTAACATGGGCAGGTATTGAAACATGTTGATCATTTTGCACTACAATTAAATGCATTCACTTTTTTCTCAAATGCAGTTTGGCAAGTTGCTGTTTTTGATTTCTAAACTCATCAGAAGATGATTATGATGGGAAAAACAATGTTGTTGCATTTAACAGTAACTCAGACTTAACCCTCCTCTACCTATTCCCAGTTTAAAAATACTGGGAAAATATTTAAAAACAAAACATTTTCAATGCAAAACCTTTTTCACTGGTTAATGAACATGATGTACAAGTACAGGGAAATTAATGACCAATCCAGCGTGTTTCAATCCTCCACTGCATGGGTTGCACCAGTACTGACCCAACAGTGTGAGTGGAGGGTGTTAAAGGGTGTTAAATGTATAAAATGTAGACCTAATACTGATGTTTATGTTTTTCTATTTTTGCAAATTTACAAGCAAGCAAGTTGATTGAAATCGACCCTGACAATGACAAAATGGTCAGAACGTAACGGAACAATATTAAAAACAAAAACAAATGAAAGCATTGTATATTCTATTTACCCAGGCAATTTACAGAAAACTTTTAAAAATAATTTTCATGAAAAATTAGTTGAGGCAACTGTGATCTGTGAGTGATGAAAAGCATAATTCCTCTAAATATTGCAGATTACTTTTCAACTTAGGTAAGTAATTTTTTTATAAAGAAAGCACTTTTGGATGATAAACATACATTTTCACCTGTAATGTTTACTGTTCGTTACAGCTGAACAGTGCAGCAGGGTTATGGACAAAGATGGACTGAATCAAAACATCACAGGTTCCTTCTCACCAGAAACGAGGCCCTGTGAGCACTAGTAGTTTATGTAAAGACCAGGGAATCCATCATAAATTATACCACAAAATGATCTGACTTACCATGACGTTGCAATTATTTAATGCAAAAGCTTTGCGATTTATTCTGGTCGTGTCTGCCTTAAGTAAAATTAAAATTGATTTTCTTCGACCGTAATTCAGTACAGTGGCTGAGTGTAACGCAGTGCAATGCCCATGGTTCCTGTCAGTGATTACTTCATATTAGCTTCAGACTGGAAGAATGATGCAGGCCAGGGACTGTGCTCGTCACATCCACAGGAGCCATCTTACAGCACATCTTACAGCACATCTTACGGACAGACAGGCAGGCAGGTGGGGAAAATAACATTCAGTACTCCGCAAAAGTCTTGAGGCACATGTAAAAAGAAAATCCATAAAGAAAAGCTACTTTCAAAAAAATAATGAAATGAAAGTTTCTAAATTTAGAGAAATTGGCTATGAAGAGCAGTAAACTAAATCAAATCAATATTTGTTGTGACCACCCTCCCACCTTTATAGCTGCATCAATTCTCTTAGGTACACTGTCCTGTGGTTTTATAAGAGAATCGGGTGGGAGGTTGTTCCAAACATATTGGAGAGCTTGTCACAGTTCTTCTGCAGACCTCTGAGATGGCAGTCTGGCTTGCTTCTGGCTCTCCATCAATTTTTCATCTGAATAGTCTATTATTTTATTTCCTGAAATACAAACATTTCTCTGGGACATTACTTTTTTTGGAAAATGAATGTTTAATGAAAGTTAAATTAGGTTTTTTTTTTTTTTTCAATCTACGACCAAAAAAAAAAAAATCGAAGACTTTTGTACCGCACTGTTTACTGTATATTATAACGGCAGTATAACACTTAAAAAAGGTATGTTGAATGCTAATATGGCTAGATGTGGAATTGTTTCAAAATATAAAAAAATAATCATTAAATGTTGCATGTCTTTCATTAGCTGCACCCCTGCGTGTGTAGAATCCATCAAAGGAACATCGTGTTGACAGAAATACTAATGGCTTTAATATAACAGAGCGGAAATCCTGTTGGCTGAGAGAGGATTAATGCAGACACAGCACCTTTCAGTCCATTACACTGAATCAGTGAGATATGTCCAGAATCTAGTGTTAGATTGGTTGCGCAGCCTACGGTGTACAGAGTGTCAATCAGATATTTCATTTAACTGTAGGAAGCCCGTCATTAAGGCACAGTAATACCAAACGTGTTTGAAATGTTGTCTAACAACAAAAAGATTGGGCACCTGTATGAGGATACAGGAACATTACATTACATCTCATTTGGCTGACGTTCTTATCCAGAACGATGTACAGTTGAATAGACTAAGCAGTCTATTCCTCTGGATCAATGCAGGGTTAAGGGCCTTGCTCAAGGGCCCAACGGCTGTGTGGATCTTATTGTGGCTAATGGTCGAACCACCGACCTTGCAGGTCCCAGTAATGCACCTTAACCACTATGCTACAGGCCGCTACAGGCCCCTTGCAAGGGCCAGTGAGCACTATAAACCCTCTCTGTCATGCATATTTTTATTTTCCATTTTTTATATGAAATATGAATATGTTCTGGGTGTCACTGACACGGGTCTTCCATCATTTCCATCTCCGAATGAAACGGTAACCAAAGACGGCTTATCTTTGCATATCTATCACTTTGACAATAAAAATGGGTCTAGACTCTCTTGAATCTATCTTTTTTATTTTATAAATGTGTTCAATAGAAGAGCAGAGAAGGGCAGAGAATATTTAATTTATCTTGCACTGTGTCTTGTTTTTGTCCCTTGGTCAGCAGGCACTGGGCATATCCAGAATATTGCACTCAGTGAATGATATTATGTTGTGTTTTTTTAGGCACCTGGCCTTTGTGCTGAAAGTGTACTTACACACGTTCATCAGTACAGACACAGAGTAGCATTATTACTATTGATTTTCTAAGCAGACCGTCTTCCTGGGAGGCTTAAATAACGTTTCTATTTTTACACATCACCCATTCATGAACCTGCATGTTCACCGACGTGGTTCAGATGATGAAGCTTTGCTCAAGGGCAAAACTGCCAGATTTAAGGTTGGTATGTGTTTAAGATGCATCTATACCTGATGCATGGGAAGCACTGTGGGAATAAGCTCCGAAAAGCATCAATCCACATCTAATTTGATTTGGCTGTGCCAGGATGTGAATGTTGATTTGATTTAGAAATTTCAACAATTTGCAATTGCAAAAACATTTTTTGCCAACATTTTTTGAGCTCATGCCTCTAAAAATGTTTGTCATACTGTTCATTATGAATAACTAGAAATGTAGAAATAGTAATATCCCTTCAAGCTTTCTAGAAGTAAAAATATCGATAGAGTAGAAAATATCAATACAAAAGAATTGCATATAACATAAAACATTCACCGAGCACTTTATACAATTTTTACTTTATTACACCTACTTATTCAAGCGATTATCTAATCAGCCAATTATGTAGCAGCAGTGCAATGCATACAATCATGTAGATATGGGTTAGAATGGGGAAGAAATTTGATCCAGAGCGACATACAGTTGAACAGACTAAGCAGGAGACAATCCTACCCTGGAGCAATGCAGGGTTAAGGGCCTTGCTCAAGGGCCCAACGATTGTATGGATCTTATTGTAGCTACACCGGGGATCGAACCACCGACCTTGTGGGTCCCAGTCATGCACCTTAACCACTACACTACAGGCCACCCACAATTGATGGAATGATTGTGGCAAACAGGGTGGTTTGAATATCTCAGAAACTGCTCACCTCCTGGGATTTTCACGCACACTAGCCTCTACAGTTTGCAAGGAATGGTGAAAAAAAATAAAAATCCAGTGAGCAGCAGTCCTGCAGACAGAAACGCCTTGTTAATGAGAAACGTCAGAGGAGAATGGTCAGACTGGTCAATCCTGACAGGAAGGAGACAGTAACGTAAATAACCACACATTACAACAGTGGTATGCAGAAGAGCATCTCTGAACACACAATGCATCATAACTCTGAGTAGGCTACAGCAGTAGAAGTTTATAAAAATAAGTCTAATGACTACCTAATAAAGTGCTCTGTGAGTGTATGTTATAGGTTTATTCAGATCATTTTCAATGACCAGGCCACAACTGATGGAATAATACAAGAATTGTTTACCAGTAAAGTCTGCATTGAGCTGGGCATTTATCACCAGGAGTTCATTGACCTTCATGGTTAAATAGTAAAATAAATGTACCAATTATAATATACATTAATATATTATTAATATTTTATACAAAAGCATTTTTATACAGTTTAATCTTAATGACATACAAAGCCCTCTTGCTGTGAGAAAGATGGCAGACAATACTCTGAGCTCTGATACACAAGAGGAAAGCTAAAAGCAGATGCCAACTGAATCTTTGGACCTTGTGAGTTTTAGTTCAGTTTTTGTCAGTACTACATTTCCGCCTATAGATATCCTGGGGTGTATGTATTGTAGCACTTCCTTCACGGTTGTAGCTGGCAATGATAAGATATGTGTGTGGGCATGACTGTGGATTGTTCCAGAAAGATGGTCTGCAGGAGGTGTCAGGTCATCTGAAAGCAATCAATCACGGCTCCTTGGTGTGTGTGTCTCTCTATTCCGTGTTGTCTCAAGACAAAGCCAAACCAAATGCATGCTGGGAGGTGGTGGTTGAAAACTGACAGGGCTTAAAATGTACTGTGCCACCACCTCCTTATAACAAGCTGGCTACTACAAGAATGCTTGTGTCATATTTGTTCAAAATATTTGGACTAAAGCAATCAAATCATCAACAAAGCTTTTAGTGAGAGATGGAATAACAGTAATCGTGTCGAGTTTTCAGAATATCACATTAGGGTAATCTTATTAAATTATTTATCCTTTTTACACTTTTCTCTCATCTGGTACATCTGATAGCAGCGTAACAATATGTGCTGGGTCCCAAGGTTACTCAGTGCGCTGCTGAAGACAGAGTGGGCTGGTGCAGACAGGCTATACAATGCGGTCGGCAGTCACACTGAAAATAAGGCTCCTTCAACAGGCTGTTGTTCACTTCCATAGGAAGTGCACTGCGTTAGCATCATGGCTATCACAAACAGTGGAGGATGCTGGGCTGAAAAATTGGCAGGGTGCAATTTAAACTGATCGTTGGTCTCAACCTATTTTCATTAATTTTCCTTGATTAACAAGCATGCCGCCAAGGGTCTGACTAATCAAATGGCACACAGCTTCTTCATCGTGTTATTCATTTTAGAACAAAATCTCTCATTTCTCTCTCTCTCTCTCTCTCTCTCTCTCTCTCTAAATTCAAATGTGGCATGACCACATATCAGCATATTATTTATGAACAATGAACTAGATGATAATAGTAATAATAATAATATACAATAATAATAATAACGATAAGTATGGTATGGAGTAAGTAATGGGAGTGGGCTTGGGGGCTTGGGGGGGCTTTATTAATACAAATGGCTTCACAGGTGTTTTCAATGAGACAGGTGTGTTCCTTCATAGTATAACAGTGCTTTCAGTGTTGAGCCTTGATTCTAGACCTTTTATTGCTTTTGGAATCTGTTATTGGCAGGACCAGAGTTGCCAGTGAAGGTCAAGATCATTGTGAGGCTAAGAAATTAAGTAGAAAAAAATTAGACATAGGCCAAACCTTAGGAATTCTGAAATGGGTCTTGTCGACAGATTTGACAAAATTCACTTGTATCAGAGTGATGGCAAGAGCAAAGCGTGGCCAAAAGGAACTGCCCAAAATCCAAAGGATGCCACTTCCTCTGAATGGGGGTAGGGGTGTTTAGGTTTTGGCATGTATGCTTGCCACAGTTACCAGCTCACTTGTCTTCACTGATGATGTACCTGCTTGTCAGATGGCTTTGAGAGAAAGAGTGTTATTTGATATAGCAAACCATAGGAATGTTGTCTGTTCTCTCTATCTACCACTAGACATGATACAGCAGCAAAAAAATAAATAAATAAGTCTAATAAATACCTAATAAAGTGCTCACTGAGTGTACTTAGTGAAGTAATGTAAAGTTATGACTCTGAATTTATCACTAGTTTTCACAAATATCCAGGACCACTGCAAATAATGCTAAGAACAATTCTGAACGTTTTGTTAGCCAAAAGAGAAACTGTGCTGTGTTTTCCCACGCCTCTGTCTTATATGCATCACCGTGTTGGTTTTGTCAGTTCATCACTCCAGGCCAACTTCCTCCTTACTGTATTTCACAGGTTCTGTACAAAGCAGTCTTCTACAAGTTGGTGTGGGGCTACAAACCAAAATGAGACTACTTCTCGAAAAAGTGTACTGCACAGATGAAGTTTCAGAGTATGGTGGTGATGTGGTCTTTTCAATGGCAGTGTGAACATTATAGTTTACATTCGTGTGCACTTCATTGTTTATTATTATTATTATTATTATTATTATTATTATTAATATGAAGAATATGAACTGAAACCTTTGTGGATATGGATGTTTTAAATTTCATTTCTTTTAAAATGACACCTCCAACTTGTACTAATTATTAAAACCATCCAGAGAGTAGGAAATGGTGGTATTCACGCGAACCAGGCCATCTAATGATGTACATAACTCCGCTTCTATCCGTCTCTTCCCGTTTGCACTCAACACCTCCTCTCTCCTCTCGGTCTTGTGCTCCACCTGCATGTCATCACACTGGGGCTATGTGTACACATTGTAATGGAGCGTGCAGCCCACACGCGGTTATGAATATCATAAATTCCCTCATTCCCTCCTTATGCAGAATTACTTCAGTATGGTCCCTCTATAATAATGCGTATCCTCTTCTGAAATTGCCTGGCCAATGTCCAGGTCCCAGCAGTTTTCATTTACATTTCCACCTCCCAGTGCATGTTCCATTTTTAGCGTTCTGTATTAGGGACCGGGACACAAGTGCCTCAGTCTGTCTGTTTACCGTCCCCTGAGCACGGGCAAAATCCATGTGTCTGCTCCTCTGCGTTATTTAATACACTGCTGTATCCACAAAAGAGCTCCCGCTCATTCCGCAGTTCAGCAAGGGCCATTTACCTTGAGAGAGTAGTTATATCATAATTTCAGAAAGGGCTCGTAACTATGGAGATCCCCAATCTGCTTTGTGAATGGGCACAATTATGGCTATTAATCTGAGCTGAGTTATGATGGACGAAGCCATTCGCTAGCCCTTTCCTCCAACTGCACTGACCTTGGCTGTTGTCTGTCAGGAAAAATAAGTGCATCGGACAAAAGATTCACAGCCGGATATGTGGTCACACATTATAGACTCCATTGTCTTCACTTGAATTAAAGCAAGAAGCGGCATCTATACAAAACAGTACGCTTGCTACCAGAGGGCCATTGTCCTCCTATCATCTCACTTCCTTTATTAAGGCTCATGGATTTTCACATTAATTATTTTTGCTGAATATTTGGAGAACAAAATCCGTCAAAAGACAAAAGGGCACATCAAATGAAGACCATTCAATGTAACATTCTGCAGGGAAACATTTTAGAGGTAACCGACTGTTTGATGAATTACCATCCTTTCTCCGAAAAATAAAAAACAAATGCCTTCCCCTATTACTATTCCGATTTGAAACGCTCAAAACGATGAGCCTGCGCCAAGAGTGGCTCTGTATTTACACGTCCGTGCCCTTTTGCCATTGTGTTTCCCACGTATTCATTACCTTTCCTTCCATTATTTTGTTTCCTTTGCATTTTGTGTCTTATGTGCCTGTTCATTCTTTTCACCTGTGTCTCCGCCCTCCAGTCCTTATATGTATTTCTTTTTTGTCTCTTGTCATTCGTCTCACTTGTTGCTTGTTGTGTGCTTGTTAGTTTTGCATTTAAGCCTGTCCTTTTTCAGTTCTTGTTGCTAGTTTGTCTTTACAAGAACAGAATCAGGTACAGGAAAAGCACTGATGGAGTCTAGCCTCCACATCCCCGTTCTGTCACCTTTGTGGTATCTGTTCTGTTTGGGATTTCCTGTTTTTTGACTCTGTGTTCTGTATTTTGTATTTGGACCTTCACTTGCTTGGACTGCCTACCAGTGTTTGTACTCTGCCTGTTTATCATTACACTTCTGATTGCCCTGCATGCACCTGTCTGCCTGGATTTTGACCATTTCCTGTTTTTGGATTATGTTCTTGGCCTGCCCTTTGTTAATAAAGCCTGCCCATTTCGCGTTATCCCTGAGTCTGCGTTTGGTTCCTCTGTCTTGGTTCCTGACATGTATGTCATTAAATGTCAAATGCATTACGTTAAGGCGTGTGTGGCTGCAAAGGCTTTGACGCAGGCACCGAACATGTTGAAGTCTTGGGCTGTGTTCGAAACCGCATACTAGCATACTACTGGTCCTAAATTTCAGGCTGATTTTCATTGAAATGTAGTAGGCTACGAGTAGTATCCAGTATGCTAAGTATGCAGTTTCAAACATAGCCTTGGGCTCCTCTCAAACACACTGGGGAGTGAAAATAAGTTACCAAACGTCTAGAAAGAAGAGTATTTTAATTGATGGAAGCAGTAGTTTCATGGTAGCATGGATTTATCAGTATTTGCTCAAGGCCCAATTGCATAATATTTTGGAAATGTGAGCTTTAGGCTAATAAATGAAGTACTGAGGGAGGAGAATGGAGGAATAGTAATTAAATGTTCTTATTCACTCTACTATCTTGGATTGAGCCCAACAAATTAGTTTCGAATCAGTGGTATTGACTCTGAAACGAAAATAACATAAATTGCACTGCAGTTTCACCTTGATGAAAATGTAAGCCTTCTGATTACATACAGTCTTATTAGAAAAACAGCAACACTGACTCGTAATGACTTAAGGAAACCGTGCTGTAAAAAATGTATTTGAACTCACCACAACGTCGTGTGGACGCGTGGCTCGCCTGGGGAATTGAAGGAAAATTTGCCGCGTTTCCCCGTCTCCACTCTAAACGGCTGAAATGTGAGGTCAGGCACAGCTGAGTGGAGAGTACACATGGGGTGAGGAAGCGAAAGTCTGTATGAAGAGGTTTACTGCACGAACACTTGTACAGTGCAGATCAGATAGTTATTTACTTATCCACAATGATGCGTTCATAATGCACCTGTCATCCGTATTTAGGATTCCAAAGCATGAGAAGGACTGAACATTTATTTTTGCATGCACAGTAACTGCGTAATGGTAATTCAGCGGGCTCTATTGCTATTATCTATTATCCAATAGGGATCATATATACACTGCGAGAGTTAATTTAACACTGGGCATTTTACTGACACTGGACATGTTCCCCAAAGGAACCACGTGAAAATCGCATTGGCAGGTGAGACCCATTCTTTATTTTTGATTACAGGGGAAATTAAATCAGCAGTGTTCTACATGTATGCGTTAATAAATAGGCTATGTCGCGAGGAAACGTTGAAGCCTGATCCAGACAGTGGTGGTTCCGCTGATCGTCCTCCAGTTAATGAAACAATGATAGTCATGGGCGACCGTTTCATTCGGCGCTCTCGAAAAAGTGCGTGAGCACTTGGGTACGGTCTGCCTGGTTTGCGGCTGATGTCCTTCCCACCCCGGCCGCCCCCTCCCTCTCCCTCTTCCTCGGCTACCTCCACCCCTTCCCCCCCTCCTTGTTGTAATATCACTGAGAGAGAGCGTGTTTAGACACAGAACCACCGAACATCCACTCTGAGAAGAGGGGAGAAGCTTCAAGCTATTCTAAGGCATTCTAGAAAATGAAACCCATACAGTGAACAGAACCGTACTAATTGCGGCTGAAGAAAGGACCAGGAAGTTTCGCTAATTTTGTTTTTCTTTACACTTTTTCACACCGATATGGAGAATAACATTAAACGAATGTTACTGAAGAAACGTGTGAACGTGGGTGCCTGATTGAAATACTGCGATATCCTAAGGAGACTTTGACGGTATGTTATTTTTCCCGGTGTTTAACTGTGCCACTTTGTTGCAAATCCTTTTCAAATGTTTTAAATGTGTGGGATCGATTTGATCACCTATCTGAATATCGTGGGATGAACAGTACAATAACCAGTCCGGCTAGCATTTTCATAGCGAGGTGATTTATTCCTTAAATAACTTAATAGTCGGAATTGGCTCTTCTGTCGTTTGCAATTGCATTTCATTAGCCAGCAAGACTCTTGTTTTGCAGCAGCTTTCATTGATAGGCGAGAGCAGCTGCCTTTCGCGCCGGATGAATGACTTAGGACGCATGCAGATGTCTTCATGTACTGAATAAGCTAAGTTTCTCCGGGATTCCCAGATGCAAGTGCAGCAGGTGGCGCCGCGCGAAGGTAAACGAGCGAGTTTATTTTAAGTCACAGTTTATTTGACTCGACATATTTAGACGGGCATCACCTTGTGACCAAAAGCATTCTCGTTTGTCTATTCATAGTCACTCAGCCGAGTCTCGTGCTTTCTGTCGAAGCGCAGTCCTGCTCGCGTCAGTGCTGCGTAGCTACTCTTAAGTTAGTCAGGTGGAAGATGATGATGGTGTGTGTATGTGTGACAGTAGAAATGTCAATGTCTTTATTAATTAATTAATTAATTAATTAATTATTTAATGTATTTATTTATTTATTTATTTATTCAACAAAAAATATAATTTCAACAGCCTTTTCTGATAAATGTATGCATATTCAATTAATGTATTGCTACCTTGTTTGTTGTTATCCTACCTCCAACCGATCGCCTCGGGTTCGATGCAATAAATTAATAAATAACATGAAAAATTAAGCCCGCAGCTTCCCAGACGGTGCATTAGGATTCATCTCACTTTCTAATGTTTTGTATTAATTAAGATTAGCTCTTTTCCTTGTGCTATCAAGGTGCTATCAAGCAATAGCCTTGTTTTCAGATTAATATCATCTGATTAAAAAAAGTGCCTGGAAAAAAGTGAATAGGTTTTTTCAATGCTATGTGCATCCATAAAGTATGTATTTGCTTGCATCCCCCAGTGACTGATTAGGTTTTAACTACTGATGTTGCTGTTATCTCAATGCCTGCTTACATTTCTCATTGCGTATGTAATCCTTCAGTTATCTCTACATGCCGTACACCAGAGCCTCAGAAAACCGTGTCGTGCAGTGGGACTCAAAACACCCAACCGTCTCTTGGACCACGCTACTGCAGACATTTGACATATTTGCTTCAAGTGTGTGACTCATTGGAAATTCCTTCCGTGGCATGTTTTGAACTCTTGACGCTCTTGTCTTTCCAAAAGCGCGCTCTGTGTTTGGGTGGAGAGGCTGTTTTATTGCATTTCCCGTCTGATAGGCCATTGTCTGTGCATTCTCTCTCGTTGACCTGGCTGACATCCTCAGTGGAAAGTAAAAAGTTCAAATGCTCTCTCCTTTTGTGCCCTTCCGTAATTCCATGTCCGGCATTAGAGGCTGGATGATTGGGGTTTGGTCTTTAAGAAGTGCAGAAAATCTACATATAAAGAGCACTTAAAACAGACTCTAATAGTGTTTCTCACTGGCAGGTACTAATGTAGATTGGAGCAGCCATTGTGGCCTTGCTCCCATTGATCCAGGTCAGATCATACACTGCGTTCAATGTGGCTATTAGCAGTAGCTCTTCTGCCTGACACCTGACACAAACCGTCGCCACATTATTTTATTACAGCTATTTTTTGTACAGCGCGTGCTAAAAATGCATACACTTTCATTTTAAGCTAAGCTCTCACTTTGGTGATATTTAATTTAATTTACTTTCGTGTTAGCGTTTTCATTTGCATTCCCTTGAGGTACACCTGATGCTGCTTCAGGATATGATGCATTCAAATCTCTATATGACCTATATACGGCACTGTATATGATCACAACCAATGTTTTTATGCATTGTTATGTTTTTGTGGCCAACAGCCTCCTATTAGGAAACCCCAACTGTATTTGCAGAATGTTTCGTTCTATTACTTTTACAACTAGATAAACAACTGATCACCACAGTGAAGATAAATGCTGTATATTGATGTCTCCTGCTAGCTAATTAGCCATCATTAAAAGCTTGATTTCTAAGAGTGAGTCAATTAAAACGTATTCAGAGTGAATGTATTATTATTGAACTAGACTTGAATGCAATCAGAACGAAACGACGTTAATGAAAATGAGCATGGGCTAGCTCTGTCTCAGGTTCTGAAGGTAAGCATTTTAATAGTAATTTATTTCTGAAGAAGTCATTCAAAGGTTGGGGTCAGGAAATAGCTGCTGTTAGCTGTCCATATAAAAGTCAGTGGTGATTAAATTGTGGGGTAGAGGATGACAGCAAGAACACTGTGTCTGTTCATGTCAGTCCCTGGGTTACGTTTTCTATGTACGGTTTGTGCACTGTATTCTCCAAGAACGTTGTAACATATGTAATAGGTATCAATGTACATTTTGCACACGCATTAAGGAATGACACATCCAGTTAAAGGAAATATTACATTGTATTCTTCCCCTCCCTTCTCTGTATCCGTCTCCTTTCTCTTGAAATATATGATATATGAAAGACATTCAGAATGACTTAACGGTGGATGAGGTAATTATGAATCAGCAATTTCCTGCAGAGGTACGGGAGACCTCATTAGGAGAGCTGTTTTATTGCAGTTGGGACGAACGCTAAAATTGATTTTGCAATAACAGTGTGCTATTTTAGCCTTGCATTAGTCTCAGCTTGGGCCTGCTTTTCAGTCAGGATGGACTCGCTCTGCATCTGTTACCAGTTATCCGTTATCTGTAGTGGAGCCTTGTGCTTGTAAATCCTGCTTGATCTGTTCAACCCATGATGGCTGGCTGTTGTTTGTGGAAAGGTTAGTGTCACATCTGTCTCATCGCCAATTCATCATCTCTAGCTCATGCAAGAAAGGATTTTATTTTGGTAATTTGATAAAAAAAATGTAAAACAATGCAAAATCAGAGCCAGATACCCCCTTCTCAGGCACTGGGGGAAGCCACTTAATTCTCCAGGTCTGGGTCAAACGGAATTGAAAGGGTGGGACCAGGATGAAGCCGTGATGGGGTATGCCGCTGCTCTGACAGTGGTCGAGGCTGATCCAGACAGGGCTGGTTCCGCTGATCCCCCTCCTGATTTCAGAGTGGTCAAGTAGCTGACCAAGGACTACGGACAACCTGATTTGACCCCCCAAAATACGGTTGGAACCAGAGAGCGCCACGTGCTATTCGCATTGGGCCGAGACTATTTATGCCCTCGCAAAGTGAAACCGACAAGCATTGAGACTTGTAGTAGGACATGAGCAGTCGAGCACGGCTCTTGGGTTTGATTTAAGACCTCTAACTTTGGAGAGGTACCATAGTGATCTCGACATAGGAAGGAGCCAGGCCTTTAAGTAGTGTTACAGAATGTGGGGAGTACATCCATCACTCTGGAGTAGAACAATTAAGGGTAATTCAGCTTTGTCACCTTCACTGTATTACGAAGTGCTTCTTTTTGGCCGTTAGTGCACTCAAACCCATTAGCACTTAGCACATTTGCTGGATGTTAGAAGCACATTTTCTGGTGCCTTCCAGCTTGCCTTTAAATCAGCAGACGGTTTCTGTCTCTGTGTGCCCTGTTGTTTGGGCTCCGGAGTGCACTCTGGCTCCTGGAGCCCGTCCGAGCAGAAAGGCGGAGGGTGACATATTTGGCTGCCGATGTCCGTTCCCGGGACAGCCATGTTTTCACTCCCAACAGCTGCTAAATGTCTTGGGTGCATTCCTTAGTGACCGACTAACATTCTGTCCGCTGGGGGCCTACAGTAACTCACAATCCCTCTTCCCTCACTTGCTCCTGCACACACATTCACACTAACACACACATGCACCCACTCACACACACAAACACACATACACACACACACAGTATATATAAGTACATTCTCACCCTCATGTCACATACATGCATATTCACACACTCACACACACACACACACACTCACACTGTGAACTTTGGACTGTTTCCCTTTTTGTATTCCCTGTACTATTTGTGTGAAAGGCTTTGAACCCGTACCAAGTAGGAAATGAGTCCTGTTGTCTGTATCATGTACCAACCCACAATGAGGATGTGGTCAGCCCTTAAAATATATTCGCTCACTAGTTAAATGTGTTCTGCCACAGCTAAACCAATCCCTTAGCAATGAGCCCCTAATGAGGATTTAGGTGCTATCAAATCAGACTTAAATTATGCTATTAAATATCCATTGTAGGTTATGTTTTAGATAGATATGCAGGGAAAATAAACAATTAAAAACAAGCACAAAAAATACAGCAAAATGCAAAATTGAGAATTGCATAGAAAGAATGAGACCTTAGAAACAACCTTTGTTGGCGGGTGTTATAGTTCAGTGAAACATGCTGGGCTTTTTTAAAACTGATGTTAATATTTACACAGCTAGGTTATTAAAAATATGCGTTCAAGTTACTCCCAATTGCGCGCACAGCATCTTGTACGTCGCTCTGGATAAGAGCGTCTGCCAAATGCCAATAATGTAATGTAATGTAATGTAAATAAAAAATGCATTTTATGAAATGGGGTCACAGAGGAAGCAGATTTGATCCTGCCTTGTACAGTTAAGCAAATAAGAAAAACTGACATGTTTTTTTCGAGATGGAACAGGGTCAAGGTTAAGGATGAATATTGATTGAATCCAGGCAACGAGCTTGTACTCTGAAGCCCACAAGGTTCTGCTCATAATGGCGAAATTCATCTCTACTCTCCTCTGGGTTTCTGCAGAATGATGACGCATTAACACTAGCATTACACACATTTCTTTCTGTCATTTAACCCTATCCACTTCACCCCATGTGGTTGAGTCGTAGATGTCTGAAATTATTGTTGTGTTCATATTTCTAGAATAGAAAAAATGTGAGGTAATAACACAGCAAAGCGGTGATGCCAGATTGCTAGCGAGAACAGCAGTTTAGATTCTTATCAGCCTCTTGTTTGCAAAGCAGGGCAATAAAACCCTAGTCTCCCCCTCACCACAGACACAGGCAATAGAAGGCATATTCTAGCAATCCTTGATACCGTTTCTCTACGTCAAAAAGTCATGTTCTAATATAAGAACAAAAATATACAATTCAGAAGCATCAATAAACACATTGGTTTTTTGTTTCTTAGCTCACTTATATTTCCCATATTTCCGGTTTGGTAGAAATATAAGATTGTTTTTGCGAATTATTCGATACAGATTTATTTAAGGAATCAAATATCCTACCTGGTTATGAAGCCGTTTTCTAACTAAAATTGAAGTTTATTTCGTAATTCGTTCAGCCATTGTCATCAATGCCCCAAACCATATGTGCACCAATGCTATATTAGATATTCGATGCTAAACTATAAAACATAAGGGTTATGGTTAGGGTTAGGCTTTTTTGTATTTTTGTGGTTATATTTTGTGTACACTGTATGTGTATGCTCTGACATAAATTTGTTCGGTCTCAAATGCATGAGTGGTACAAGCCTCTCCTTCAATTTACGTCTCCAGCCTTGTGTGTGCAGTAAATAGTTTGAGATATTGACACTGTTAAAGAACCAGCACGAAATAGGTGGAAATTGCCCTCTAGGGGGGCAAAGTGGAAATGGTTAAGACAATATTCAATTCTAATTTGTATGATGATCCCAAACAAGTGGTAAAAATGTTTTAATGAAGTATGAATGGCTGATAGGCAGTAGTGTGCCAATGATAAGGGTTTATTGCTTTAAGTCGTATTAAATTTTTCTATTTTCATTGATAAGCACTAAGAGCAAATCTTAAAATATTAATTGTTTCCAGTTTAGTATGCTTTAACTGATCAGATTTCACTTAATTGCTGGCTTCAGCTACACTTTTATCTTCTCAAATAGTAGCACCATGACTTCCTTCATCCAACATTTTGTTTCATGATAAACTGCTGACTCTGTTTCATTTCTTATTAATCACTTGTTTTCTATTGAGGTCTTATTTCAGTTTTAGGCAAATGTTTGAGGCAAATGCTCCGTCGTTGTACGTCGCTCTGGATAAGAGCGTCTGCCAAATGCCATTAATGTAAAAAAATGTCCTGATACGATTTGGCACCTTGGTAAAATTGGGTTTTTCTCTGGCACCATTTTGTTCTCGCAACAGTGCCACTGTGATCGAAATGGCACTTGGCACGGGCATGTTGTTTGACTCAAAGGGCAAGTGTGTGCAAGCAAGGCCTTCTCCTGTTTTCATGAGAAGACTACAAAACACTGCAGTCGCATGTGCTAGCTCACTGTTACTAGTGAAACACAGACACCACTGTGCAAATCAGTCTGCCATTGCCATAGGTTATTCCATACTGTAGCTTATCCATTAGACACTCATTTCTAATTCCCTTTGAATCTTGTATTCCAGTCTGTAAAGCTCTTATCAGGTGTATTATTAGAAATAGTGATGTTAGTGTTGCGCAAAGAAACCGTGCGTCTCCAACAACAGGATTCCCAAGAATAGAATAAAACATTTTTTTTACAAACTCAGCATTACGGTTTAGCTGCATTGAGGTTTTGAACTTTATTGATTTTTGAGTGATGATATATTTATAGAGCTGAAAATACAAAAGGACAAAAAAAGGAACATTCTAGGCTTTTAACTGTGTGCACACGTGTGTGTGTGTGTGTTGCGTGTGTGTGTGTGTGCGCGCGCGTGCGTGTGTGTGTTTTTCTATGCGTCAGAAATGTTTAATGGTCTGAAGCCGACATGCACATGGTAACGAGCATACGCTGTAAAATCGCATACTTTCCGCCTGCTTAACCATGAGAGCAGTTAAGACAGGTTCTCTGAGAGACATCTCCAGGTATATGAACGGCACATTCATTCCCGGTGGCCTTCTTGGCCATCTTCAAAGGCAATGACACGCATTGGTACATATACGGCTCTCCAGAGTGACAGCTGTCCCGCTTGGGTTTGTGCAGGCGTTTCCTTCATTACTGGGGCAGGTGCTCAAACTGAGCGGTGGCAGGTAGACGGACGACCTTTGGAGCAGAAGGCCCCGATCTCTCCCGTTGTGTGTGTTGTAAAGCTTGGGTGCTTCTGGTGCGGAGAGACCTTTTCATCATCTTGTGATCCCCCCCGGTCCCTGAAGTTAGCAACACCCCCGCAGCCTCCAGGCAGCATCTTGCCCACAACCTTGTTTCCTGATGCTAATCGTCAGAGCGAGGGCTTGTCTTAGCGGAAATATGGGAATTGCGAAATGATTCTAGGAATCGCGTGGTGAAACTCAGTCGCAGTTTGTCGAGCTGTGAGGGCTTTTCCCAAATGTGGTGGCGCACATGGTTTGTGTTCTTGACCTTTAGTTTGAGAGCTGTTGCTCTCAACATGTTGTTTGTGTGTGTGGGTGCGGATGTGTGTGTATGGGTGTGTGTGTGTGTTTTTGGGGTAGTGAGAGGGAAAGGTTCATTGTCCAAACTGTCCTTGTGTTGTGTAGTTTATCTTCCGAGTGTACTAAGCCTCCTCCAGTCGAGGCTCTCTAATTAGAACGCAGTAGTCTCCCCTCTCTATATGCCATGTCCTCCTGTTCGTCTCTGCTCCCAGAACACCCCAAAAGCAAACAGCTTTATCTAAACAAAGGCTCGCTCCCAACGCACGCTCCTGTCTTTAAGATTCCAATTAAAATGCAGGAATTGTGAATTTAGCAGAAAAATAATTAAAGAAACTCTTTCCAAGAGTGTTGGAGATAACATTTACAATGTGTTGCTAGTGGTGCAAGAAAGCCATTACTCTTAAAATAATGCTTGTGTAACAGGAATTCACTATTCAGACATAGTCAACAATGGGTTTTCAATGTACTAATTATGGGGCTTTGTACTTTGTGTAATAAATGTATGCTTGCATTTTGTCTGGCATGGTATATTTTAACTGTTGCCTTGAATTTGTTACAAACAGACCTGGGTATCACTGTGGTCAGATTGAATGACCACTTACAGTAAGACTTTGCCTTTGCTTCACTTCTTTGTCTCAATAGGATTGGTATTAGTATTAGAGTCTCAGACACTGGTCTTACATGGCAACGGTTCAATGCAAGGCATGTTCTCATGTTTATGGATAACTCCCCCTGATAGTATACAGAGCAAATTGCAATAACAAATATGGTATATGTTCCGGAAACATCCCATCCACAACGTAGCAGCTGAGCTGGAACTTTCTGGAAGATTCAGGACCTATTGAAATGCACACCAGCTCTGTGTGGCAGTACTGCGTCTGTAACCCAGCTGCTTTGACAGGCAGGTTGGCTGTTAATAATGAATAGCCCTTCACCGTTAGACAGGTACAGGGGTTTGAAGAAGGCGCGTGGATGGCAGCGGAAAGCTCTGTGTGGCGTGTGTGACGCTCTCGCTTCTGATCCCGAAGAGAGGGGAGAGAGAGTGAGAGTGAGAGGGGGGGCGGGGGGGGGGGGGGGGGGGGCGTCTGACGAAGCCTGGCGCGTTTACTGTGAGTGCCTGAGGCAGGGAGAACAAGGGAGATCAGGCAGTGCCCTGTGATGAAGACCTGTCATTGATAATAATATAGCTTGTATTGGCAGTTATGTGGCCCGGCGTGTGATGATTTATGCTGATTGGCTCTCCTGTGGCTCCTCCCTCAGAAGCTGACTCTACCCACCACCCACACCTCCTCCTCTCTACCCCCCCGCCCCCCCCGCCCCCACACCCCAGCTATCGATCTGGCTGATTGATGAGCCACAAGTGATAGAGCCCTGAGATGGTAAGTGTGTTTTCACACAGTATGTTATGTCTAAATCCGCCACCAAAACAAAACAAAAAAAGCTGCATAATGCCTCAGGGCTTCAGAGCCTTAATTAACAATTGTATTTTTCACAGGGTAAAAGACGGGATTGCACAATTGCAAGAAACACAGCGATATAGTTCAAAGTTCAAGACAAATAATTGTTGATTACTCATGGCAGCAAGATATATAACAAGCCTTTTGGAGAGCCCCAAATCAAAATGTTCCCAGATTCAAAATGAATATTAGTAAGTAGTGGTGAATCATAAACTGATAAAGGCTTTAATATCTTCCCTGAGGTAACCCCTGCCTTTATGACTCCCACGTGGCATATCCTGATAAATGCACTGCTATGAAACTCAGTTTAGGAACATTATTGCAAAACTGAGTTTCATTCATCCACGAAGACCCTTGTGTCAGATAATTTGATTCAATGCAGTCCCTCCATTTAAATATGTCACTATGGTGTAGGCAGTCTAGCAGTCCTTGTGTTATGAAATCAAAAAGCATTGAGTTATCATAAATAAATTAACAACACTCGATTATATAACCTGGCAATCAATCATTTAATGACACAGCAGCACTTGTTCCCCAGTGTGAATTGCAGTGTGTACATAACAACATGCATAGAGAATCTTCCACTGTGCTTTTCCTGTGCTCTTTAGCAGTAGAATGTTCTGTGGGCTCTATCTGTGCTGATTAGCACTAGAATGTTGTGGGCTCTACCTGTGCAGATAAGCACTAGAATGTTGTGGGCTCTACCTGTGCAGATAAGCACTAGAATGTTCTGTGGGCTCTACCTGTGCTGATTAGCACTAGAATGTTCTGTGGGCTCTACCTGTGCTGATTAGCACTAGAATGTTCTGTGGGCTCTACCTGTGCTGATTAGCACTAGAATGTTCTGTGGGCTCTATCTGTGCTGATTAGCACTAGAATGTTCTGTGGGCTCTATCTGTGCTGATTAGCACTAGAATGTTCTGTGGGCTCTACCTGTGCTGATTAGCACTAGAATGTTCTGTGGGCTCTATCTGTGCTGATTAGCACTAGAATGTTCTGTGGGCTCTATCTGTGCTGATTAGCACTAGAATGTTCTGTGGGCTCTACCTGTGCTGATTAGCACTAGAATGTTCTGTGGGCTCTACCTGTGCTGATTAGCACTAGAATGTTTTGTGGGCTCTACCTGTGCTGATTAGCTCTAGAATGTTCTGTGGGCTCTACCTGTGCTGATTAGCACTAGAATGTTCTGTGGGCTCTACCTGTGCTGATTAGCACTAGAATGTTCTGTGGGCTCTACCTGTGCTGATTAGCTCTAGAATGTTCTGTGGGCTCTACCTGTGCTGATTAGCACTAGAATGTTCTGTGGGCTCTACCTGTGCTGATTAGCACTAGAATGTTCTGTGGGCTCTACCTGTGCTGATTAGCACTAGAATGTTCTGTGGGCTGATAGGAGTAGCCGTGAAAGCATTGGCGCACCCATTAAGTTGCCCAATTTTGTCCCGTAACTCAGGCTGCGCCAAGAAGGAGAAATACACTGAAAACAGATGTCACGCTGTGCCCCTGGGGAGAGAAAGAAAGCAGAGACGGAGCATTAGCTTGTCTCTGATGATTTATCTCTGAGGATGTGCAGAGGATCTCTAGCCACGGCTGTCAGGGGGTTTGGGGGTCTGGCAGGTGCTCTGGAAGAACTGAGCAAAGACCACCAGGATGACCAGTCCTTCCTCAGCCAGCAGTCTGCGTCTTACGCTCATCCACCAGGCTGCGGCCCTTACAAGTTGAGAATATATTGCCATATATCGAAAATATACATTGAATATTACCTTTGAATATAGTAGTGGCTCGCTTGTATTTAAAGCTCGGCTATTCGCCAACCCTGCCTATAACCAGGTAATGAGTATCTTATATGATGGATGTCAGGGTTACTGAAACGGCATATTTTTTATAATGTGAGTATTTTCATTTGGGAATGTTGCAACTTTTGCAGTACGTGAAAATATGTCAGCTGCCTTTCAGTCTATTTGAGCTCTTCACAATGAACACATTGAACATATTAACCCTGAACAGGACAGTGAAACTTTGACTTTTCAAGAGACATCCAATTGGGTTACATACACTGTAGCCCGCAAGTGTAATTTGATTAGCTCAACCTGATCAAAGACATGAAGAATGAAGAGTCATTGCAAACAAGAGAAAAAGGAAAAGTCTGCCCTCACAGTCTCCACAAACCATCTGTAATATCTTAAGAGTTGGGAAAGACAAATGGCTTTTTTTCTTTCTTTGTTTTTAAATATATCGGACCTGCTCATTTCTCACACGCTGCTTTGGTGCTGAGCAGTAAGCGGATTCCTGAGCCTTTTACTTTGACATTACCTTTGTTTAGCAGATGCTGCTCTCCACAGACTAATGATTGTTGAAGCACAGGCAGCAGGGCAGCACTGTGGATGACTGCATTACCTTGATGTTTGTGATTACAAATTAAAGTTTGTTAGCAGTGCCATAGTTGACCTAAACACTATATTGTCAGTGTAGGACAGATCTGGGTCAAATACATACTTGTTTTGGATTCAAATACTTGGCAACACGTTACTGAGCTTGTCTGGTGTACTGGAGCCCATTAAATAATCTCAAAAAGTGCGAGTATTTGGTCCACTTGGTTGGCTCGATTGCATCAGGCAAGATTAATCACAGAAAAGTATTTGAATCCCAAACAATTATTTATTTGAGCCAGGTCTGGTGTAGGAGTGGATTTTCAATGACTGCGATTACTAACGATTAGCGCAGTCGATTAACTGACCATGGATTTCAGTCAACACCTTGATGATCTGAATCAATGACAAGGAAAGCACCCACACCACCCTTCTTGGATCAGATTGAACTATACACCCCTAGAATAGTGTAATCCAAGTGCAGAAGATGAAGGGAAGGGGGTATCCCTGAACTTTGAATGACTGCTTGCGCTATTTTTACACACACACACACAGCTTTAGAAACACTCAATACTTTTCCCCCAGGGGTGAATTGACCTTTAGCTTGAACTATCAAGGGAACAGACGGACGGAAGCTCTGTCCAAGACACTGATAAACCCCTCTGGAGGTAAAAGACAAGACAAAAAAAAACGAGATGATGAGCTAACTAACGATATCTACCCAATATACCCGATAGCTACCCAATATATTCAGGGGTGATAGTATGTTACAGTGTCACCCTTGCTGAAGAGCGTCTCCTTAGGTCAGCAGAAACTGTGGGCACCGGCTGCCAGGAGTGCCGCCTACGGCAACATCTGTCCTCCAGATGTCAGCCCTAATACTCCGCCCCGAAACTGAACCCCCAGAGAGCGCTTCGGCTGGCATCTAAAGCACTAATGTTCCAATTACATTACCCCCCCCCCCCCTCCTCAAACGAGCAACTGAAACCCTACCATGGCAGCCATGTTTTTTCTCATTCCCCGGCCCTTTGATACAGGCCGTAGCGGCGGGGTTTAATCAACGCGTTAGTTCTCGCGCAGTCCTGGGAGACTGCACACTGCAGGGGAGCTTAGAAGCCTCTTTGGCTGGTGTTAGCATTTCTGTTTCATCCGTTTGTTTTGTTGTTTGTTTGTTTGTTTTTCTGCACGCATTCTGAGGATTTGGATTTTATGCTGTGGAGCTGCTCCAGTATTTTTCTCCTCGCAGTGAAAATGTTTCTTCACTTGTCATGTACATGTAGTGGAGGCAGGGTTTGCAAGGCCAGCCTTGATACGGTGCTAGATACTATTTCGCTTTTAGGCACACTAAGCAGGTGATACACTTAGGGGTGTGAAAAGGTGAGCATTGCTGGGCTGAATGGCCTGATCGCCATTAACTTATCTTATGTTATTATTAAACTTCCCCGTCTTTATATTAATATTTTATCAATTTTGTCATTTATATGAATAACCGCTGAAGCAATGCATCTTTGCACTTGATCAGAAGTGCAACTTCACGACGATTTGACAATGAAAACCTGCAGGTCTTTTAGTGAGCAAGGTTCCTCAACCATAAGGTTGCCAATTAAAAGTTACGACTCATTCATAGGTTGAGTTCCCAAAGTGACGGCCATAACCCCTTTCAGCTGCCCGGGTACTGGAGTCAAGCTAGGGCTGGTGTGTCAAGTTCTGTTAATTTGTAAATTATATCAAATACAAAGCAGGAGCATGGAGAATTGCCTTGTTAACTCTGGGTTATGTGTGACCCAGTCAAACGTATTGCTATAGTACATTCATAGTTTTGTCTCGTCCGATTTCTCACAGTTTCTCACAGTTAGAACACATACGCACTGTGTTAAAGGAACTATAAGAATTTCTTACACAACTTTGTCATGTTTATATATTCTTTTTGTGTCACATTTTGTCTCAATATTTGAAACTTGTGTGAGTGTTCTAGTCTCAAACCATTCTCACTACAGTATATAAAGACACAGCAGAGAGAATTTAAACAGCCTTTGGAATAACTGCTCTGCTTCCTTGAGGCGCAGAGTTGATTTTAAAAATGAAAGATTTTGACATACTGTACAGCCTTTCAGATTTCTGCCTGAACGGTTCAGCTGAAGATAAAAACATTTGTCATTAAAATAAGATTTAGACATAATGTGCAGTTGACTTTGTAATTCCGTTTGCTTGAGCAGATCCCCCTTGCCCTCTCTTTATCTCTCTTTCTCTCCCCCATCCTTCTCTTTATCTCTCTCTCTCCCCATCCCTCTCTCTCTCCCTCCCTCCCCATCCTTCTCTCTCTCCCTCACTTTCTTATTCAGCCTCCCCAGCTTAAAACAAGATTTTATTTTTTCTGTCATCATAATTTCATGAGACGTAGTTATTAGGACAGAGATTAAGGGGTGGTTGACTTTAGCTAATTGAAGTTCGGTTCGTCGGAACAAGGTGTTGCTGGGAGTCATGCGAAACATCCCTACAAGTCCCCACTCCTGCATCGCCTGCTGGGCTGTTTCTCTGCCTGAGATGGGAAACCGTGGAGCCCATGGAGCACGCTGGTGGGTCATAAATTTCACTAATTCACGCATTTATGACGTTTAGGCCACTGAATAACCTGTCGAGTGGATAACCTGTCTCTGCAGAGCGGGACTGCTTTGGTGCTAGCAACAGGAATAAAAGTACCTTTTTAAAATTAGCCACTGTTGTTCCTCACAACGCCAAGTGTAATACTGTGTGTGACTCTGGGGAGACATCTTGGCTCAAATGATCTCGCACAATAACATATAATTTATGTGGAATGGAAGTGTAGCCTGCCATTGCCTGGACTTTAGCTTATATGACCTACTATTGCAAACACTGCCATTCAAGCAGCTCTGTAGTCTTGCACTAAATATTTGCATGACTTGCTGGAATGTGATAACCATGATCATTGATATCTAATGAAAAAATGTTTGAATGAATTGTTCAAAGAATGTATGTAACCGAATGCTGTGGCATTTATTGTTGCATGCTGTGTGGCTACACTTTTCTAGTTTAGGCATCGATGTTTCATGTCTTGAAGAAGTCCTCTGTGGTCCATTACACTGTTATATGAAGAAAAGCAACAATCTCTGTTTTGCCCCTATCTCTGGAAACTTGCAAAGAAGCATTTCTGTGTATTCTGTGTGTCACATCAATGGGCAATCTGAGGAATCTGTCTGTTGACCTTTCCCTCTGTACAAACCACTGAAGTAGCACTGTTCCAAGAGCTAGTACCCTAAATTGCTGTTTTGTTTGCATCTGTGAAATAGTTCTGGTAGCTGGGGCTGCCGACACGGGTGGTGGTCCAGTGAATTTCAAAGACTAAATAAGCATGTTCCCTGTGTTTGGGCTGCTCAGCTTGCATTCATCCTATACGGCTGAATAAAGACTCAATTTATACTGTCATCGGTCTCGTCAAAGGCAACATACAGCCTTTTATATGGAGTCATTAGCCCAGCTGAAAATGCCCTATTCACAGCATCATTGGTGGGGTTGTCTGCGTTCGGGTCAGAAAGGACAGACGTAGCTTTGGACCGGCACCATGAGCGGCTCTGTGGCTCCCAGCAGTCAGTGTGGCAGTGAGAAGCGTCTCTGTGTGCGTGTTTGTGCTCATACAACACGCATGTTTTGTGTTCAGCCCAGCTGTCTCATAGTTGTGTTAGGAGTCATTTTTCATTTGTTACAAAAGCCTATACTGTGGAGATTATCCTTCTCAAGTTAGCCGGTCTCTGATTATTAAAGTACCTATTCAAACATTTGAATAAAGAAATCATACATTATTTTCATTCATTTGGTTTGTGGCTGGTTATAATTTGTGTTTATTTAGCAGGGACAGCTCACAGCTGCATGCGTGTCTGAGCATTAGTTGTCAGATAAGCAATGTTTAGCATTGCTAGCATTTAGCAGATGTTCTCTACAGATGCTTTACGAGAGCAGGGATGGAAGCACAATAATTCCCCACAAGATGGAATTACAGTCCCAGGGGACACAACAAGTACACGGAGTGCAGACTTGATGGACAAACACAATCAAGGTTGAAATGTGTACAATCATATATCGGTTATTAGTAAAAGGCTAAAAATAACAACACTGTACTGTCCAGTATGTGGCTGCTTCTTAGTTGATGAGCTGATTAAATTTTACAAGGACTGTCCAATCTCCGTTTCCACAACAGATGGCTCTTTGCGCGTTGATTTGTTCTGCTGACATTCAGACAGAAAACATGTCCACAGTTGTTTTCTAGTCTGGATGTGCATCAAGCACAGGATAGTGGATCTGACCTTTGCAACAGGCATATGCATCCTTATTAAAGTATGTGTCAGCATATATATATATATACAGGTGTACAGGAGAGAGAAGATAGGCACACAGGTAAGAGTTACTAGAGTTAGTTTCTCCGCTGTAGTACCCTATACTCTCAGAGTAAAGGAATCCTAAAGGCTCCTCTGTGTGCTATGGGCAAATCGGGCCCTGTCTGTTTCTGGATTTCAGACCAACTTAATTATTCTGATCTTAATTACATAATTAGCCCAGTCATTTACATTATCTGTCATTTATAGCCACATTATGTGATATAAACTGCAACTGATAAATGTTCTTGTCTTGTTCTTGTAGCATTTTATTTACGAGTAAATCGGTCATGGCGCATATAGCTAATTAGCTGATTGAGCCAGGGTAACTGGTGGCAGTAAAATCCTACATACACCCCGGCCCTTTTTAGTTTCCCATTACTGCCATAGAGGAATCGTATCTAGTTCAAGGTTTGTTTATCAGGCTTTCACAGTCTTTGCACCTACTATAGAGGGTTCCATAAAGAAGTAAAAAGGGTTCCCCTATGGAGACCAGCCAAAGAACTACAGCGAGTGCAATAGCCCTAATCCCCAAGTTTTCCTCAGACCATATGAGCGTCTTAAGTGCCATCTATCACAGACCCACCCCCTGCAGTGTGCTTTCAGAAGTATGCTGCTGTTATGACAGTGGGTGTGCTGTTGCTAAGATGGAGGATTACTAGCGGGGATAACAGAGTTTTCTCAGCTCTGAAAGGCCACAAAGGTGACTCCCCGGTAGAGGAATAATGGCTCGAAAAGTGTCTGTTTGTTATTTGTGTTTACATGCATTCCTGTATGTGTGAATATACGCATTAGGAAAGGCGAATAGCCCTTAGGCCACCTCTATCACCCAAACCCACACAAAGATCCCTGCAGTAGGAGCATGTGAGCTGTTCTGAAGCATTCTTCTCAGGCCTGTATTTCCCACACGTTTGTGCTGTTTGATAACTACAGGAAGAGATGTACGCATCTCCCCTTCATGAAAACTTTTAACCTGGGGTGCCTGGTGCATCGTGGGAAGGATGAAAGCTGTTATAACCTCAGAAATCAACCCTGGCCAATGTAAACCACCCAACTCCTGGTAGGACTATATAGACTCCCAGTTATGGTTTGGAACATACAAAGGCTCAAATTAGCCATGTCTACCCTTGCCTAGAGGGAACCATATCTTCTACTATAAAAATATGAAAACTTATAAAAAATATTAAAATATTACTTTTTAAAACGTATTTACAATATACCGTATATTGCATTATATTCCATTTCTATATGTTTAGGCCTTAGCAGGCAGTCCACACACTACGCTTAGTACTGAGAAACCCTTTAATCCTAAATAACAAATAACAGGTTCACTCTTACATTACATTATTGGCATTTGGCAGACGCTCTTATCCAGAGCAACGTACAGTTGATTAGACTAAGCAGGAGACAATCCACCCCTGGAGCAATGCAGGGTTAAGGGCCTACACCGGGATTAGAACCACCAACCTTGCGTGTCCCAGTCATTTACCTTAACCACTACGCTACAGGCCACCCTGTGGCTCTTTCATACGGTAATTGGACTAAAACTCAACAACGCACATTTAGTTATTTATACTGTAGTTATAAATGCTGTATTACACCCATATGAGCACAATAATACTATCATGTCATTCCCTCTTTTGTTTTATATGTTTAGTATACACTCAGTGAGAACTTTATTTTTTATTCACTAGACTTATTTTTTAGACTTAAGTCTTCTGCTGCTGTAGTCTATCCACTGAGAGGTTTGACGTGTTGTGGGTTCAGAGATGCTCTTCTGCATACCACTGTTGTAATGTGTGGTTACTTGCATTACTGTTACCTTCCTGTCAGCTTTGATTAGTCTGGCCCTTCTGCTCTGACCTCTCTCATTAACAAGGCGTTTCTGCCCGCAGAACTGCTGCTCACTGGATGTTTTTTTGTTTTTCACACCATTCTCTGCAAACTCTAGAGACTGTTCTGCTTGAAAATCCCAGGAGATCAGCAGTTTCTGAGATACTCAAACTGTCTAGCACCAACAATCATTCCCGGTCAAAGTCACTTTGACATTTCTTCCCCATTTGGTCAGAAAAACAGCTGAAACTCTTGACCACGTCTGCATGATTTTATGCATTTAGTTGCTGCCGCATGATTAAATATTTGCATTAACAGGCTGGTGTACAGGTCTACCTAATAAAGTGCTCACTGAATGAATATGTATGTAGATATGACATGCTCATGTTTGTCTTGATTAAGGAAATGTTTATTTAATGAAGCTGATTACCTCTGTGAACTCTGTTAGTCCATAAAGTGACCAGTGAAGCTAGGCTGTATGTAGCTTTATGACTGCCTTATTTTGGGAGTCTTTGGGAGATGGTATCATTTGTGCATGTAAATGAGTGAAACTGCAAATAATCTCTCCCTACATACCTCAGTTTCTCCCTTTTGCTGTTTGACAGACAGGTACAGCCTTAAGGTTTCAAAAACAAATGATAATATAACTATAAATATACACCGTGGAGAAACATAACACATTTCTAATTATAATCATAAGTTAAGAAATCGTTGTGTGAACGCTCAATCAAACCATGAATAGAATCCATGATGTAAATTCGTAACATAGCGTAACATACAGTGATATTGAAGAAGCTAAAGAAGGCAAACACGTTATTACAAACGATATGAGAAGACACGAATAAAGGAATAATGACAACTAAACAGAATAATAGTTTACCTCACTTCTCCTGCCTATTCAGAGCTTAATTTAGAAATCCAAGAGACGTACTTTGCATGCAGAATAGTCCTGCTGAAGCCAGCCCTTTTCCTGAGGCTTTATGGAACCTATAGAATGCAGAAGCAGATTGCCACAGCAGTGACCTCAGAGGTGGATCCGTGGGACTTATGAGTCTGATTTTACGGAATTTGGGGGCAGCTGGAGGTGGCTGCGTCTGACCTTTGACCTGTTTATTAATGGAGTTCTCATACATTAGTCATAAGGAGACGAGCCTGCCCCTTTCACCCCAATTTTATTGCCTACCTGTGTTTTTCCACCCTCCCTTGTGACTGGAGCTGTCTGTCACAGCAGTATAAGGGTGACTGACACGGCGGCCAGCTGCCAGAATGCCAAACAAATATGCTATTGCTTTGGTGATTCATATCTGTAAAGTGCATTCTTTAATATATTCAAATTAGTCTGTTTGTGTGATGTCTTTTGTGATTGTGTCGAGTCGGTTGATTGTGAATCTTATTGGCTGAGGAATGGAAGTTGAGTACTGTTGCCAAGCGTCATCTGTGAAGCTCTACTGTGTGAAAAGAGAGCTGGTTTTGATCTTGCTGACTGTCAGAAACACTGAATGCATTTTGACTCAGATCATTTCATTTGTATTATTAGCACAGTTCGTTATGTCTCAAAGGCAGCATGCCCTGAAACAATGAGGCAGAAAACCTGCCCATCTTTGTTTTCTTCTCATCAATCTTTCTTTCTTTGTGCTTTTGTATTTAAACCATCCATTGTTCCACGTCATCCATAGTGTTTATTTTCACCACATTGTGACTACATTTCAGTTTTTACAATACAGTAAAATTGTAATTTATTAAGGTTTACTGGCTGAAAATGTCAAATAAATAGATTTTTGCCTGCCTGTCATTTTTTAGTCGTGGTATAAAACAATCCTGTGATCATAAATCTTCTCAATAAACACTCACAAGTCAAGTGTTTATTGAACTCTGTCAGAGTGCATCTGATACAGTAACTCAATAGAGAATAGTATGTCTCCACACACACTTGAGCTGCTTCAGTAGTCTGTTGTTTAAGCGTTATGGAACGAGAGCCCGTGGTATATCGTGGTTCATCATTCGCTGGGGTTTGGTGGTCTTGAAATCCCTCATTTTGTTTTACTTTGGTAGGCTACTAGTTGATGATGACATGATGATGACATTATGTTAATTTCGGTTACAAAGTAGATAGCGGCGATCTACAAATGCGGAGTAATATTAAAAGATGTGTGAACATTCCATTTAGCTGTGCATATATCGTGGATAATGGACCAGACCTATCCATTGGTGTGTGATAGCTACAGTTTTCAGCTACAGGTCTGTGTACAGATCAGCACAGTATTCCTCTGGTATTGTAATTACTGATTTCATATTTAACCATTACTTTTCCACATTGACGTGAAGCCTTCAGAAGAACTAATCTTCCCGGGATGGGCCCCGGCTCAAGGCGTCTAGCAGGGTAATAAATGATAATAATAATGAATAAAAGATAAGTTCTGGATAAAAGTGCTGAACCAGCCTTTCTCCTGCTCGATCCACTGGCATCATTTCCGTGGATGGGATGGGATTCCCGGCCCCTGACAGTGATGAAAGCCAGGCGCTGACAGGAGAGTAGGTCACCTGGTCCCGCTTGGGGTCGGATCGCGGTTCAAGGTCAGCCTTCACGTTTCTTCTGGCCAGGTCTTCATCTTCATCTTCCTCTTCCTCCGAGAGCGGAGGGAAAGAGAGAAGAGCGAGAGATTAATGAGACAGCAGCCTTGCGTGCCTGTGCTCTGTCGCAGATCTGACGGATTAGACGTGCAAATGACAAAGGAGTGTATCCACTCCAAGCTAAATATTGAATCCACTGACAGGGCTGGCGTGATGTATGCAGCATGATTCATGGTGTTGATAGGCTAACGGCTTCAGTTCCAGAACAGCTAAAGTCCTCACTTACCGAATTATAATATGCATGTCATCAAATAGTGTAACGCTCAGATCCAGAAACCCAAATGCAGACCACGGAATTCCAAAAACGTTGTTTATTTCAGTCCAAGATCAAAAGCCCGGAAATCCAGTAAACACAGTGCCAAATTGAGATGCAAGAGGAAAGTCACAATACAGTCCGGAGGTCAAAAATCCAAGAGATCAGAAAAGCAAAGGTACAAAGGAGTAGGCGCAAGGAGAGTCGTTAACGAAGCAGAGATTAAAAAAAAAATGTTTTAATCCCGGCTAACAAAACAGAAGGAGTAAGGCAAACTCGGAATCAGGCAAAGGGTATCTCAGATATCTCAAGTATGACAGGTTTACAAATAATCGGCACTTAAATAATGATCAACGTTCTGATAATGGTGACTACTCAGACAGGGGTTTAAATACACAAATGGATAAAACAAACTAAGCGGGGCATGGGAGTGAGAGTGATCTGACAAATAGACATCAGGTGAGAAATGTGAATGTTAGACAAACATATTAGTGTGTTAATATAATTAGTACTGTACAAATGATATGTTAGTTGAGATTAGTAAATTAGTGCTATCTACAAACATGAATGGAGAGAAAGCAGGAAGTAAGAAAAACGAGACTGAGAAGGAATCGTGGGAAACTGGAAAATTCAGAAAACACCCGAATAGTGAATCACGCAAAAAGGGAAGTGACTCGGGCTCAGAACTACATAAAGACACAGACATCACAGGGGAAGACGAGTGCAATGAACAATGAATGTAAACAGAAAACCAGACATGAATATGAAAAATACTAAATTTACAAAAATACAAAATAAACTAACAGACAGAAAGCAGGAATATTACAAAAAGAGTATTCTATGGTATCATATGGCTAAACACATCATAGCACAGGAAGCGTCTGCTGTGGTAGAGACTATCTGTGATGAAGATAGACCAATGCCCCCCCTCCCCTGCCTGTGAGCTTTCTGTTGAACCATGCATTTGCATATTTTTACCACTGCCAAGGAGGTTATGTAATTATGTCCATCCATCTCTCCGTTTGTCCGTCCATCCGTGACAGACATGCAGTATCTGGAAAAGTAATCACTGGATTGAAATATTCTGTGCGCATTTGTGTTTTGAAGATGAAGAAACCTATTGAGCTTGGGGAGCCCATGGCCTTTCCTGTAGCACCACCATCAAAGCAGCCTTTACATTCTTTGATCAATATATCTCAAAAAGTAGCAGCTTGTTTGTCATTCAATTTTCTGAAACATTCATCTCCATAAGAGCAAGAAACATGATTTTGGTGGCCCCTTTCTCTAGCACCACCATCACACCATCTCGAAAGGTAATGGCTGGATTGCCAGGACAATGTTGTGCTCATTCATTAATTCAAGGGGAGATTGTTGTGCCTTGGCGGAGATCTGCACTCTACTAAGTGCATTATTTCTATTCTTTTATTTGATTTTAATGTATAGCAGCTCTTGAGACCTATAGCAGCTCTTGTGTTTCATCAAATTGGTTGGAATTTATATAGTACCGTTATCTAAAGTGTTATGCAATCGATGCTTCTCATTCACCCATTCATACACACTCACACGCCAATGGTGATTGGCTGCCATGCAAGGCACCAATCAGGAGCATTTGGGGGTAAGGTGTCTTGCTCAGGGATACTTCGACACACCCAGGGTGGGGTCAAACCGGCAACACTGCCAGACGACTGCTCTTACCGCCTGAGCCAATGTCGCCCCTGAGCTGCATAACTTCATAACTGTACAAATTGGTGTATTCCACTACAATTTCAGTTGTACTAAACACACATTATACAACTCTCCATTCTCACTCTGGATGGTGGAGGGCTGGGTGGCTGGGTGAAAGAACTCTCTTCCACTGGATCTCTCTTCTGTGTTTTCTGCACCGTCAGACCACTTCCTGTTGACAATTTTTCACCCATGACATACTGTGAAAGTGACATTAAATGTGATGTTCAATGTAGTGTTAAGTAAACGGTTGACTGGTGTTGTTGTGGTGATCCGAGACAGGAGAGGTGTCGCTTTTGGGTCTGTGATGCGTAGCCTGTCGAGACTGTACAGCCAAGCAAAGGTGAGCTCAGAAGCTGGCTTGAGGTATGTATTTTGTGTGTTAGTTGTTGATGGGAATGCGTATCAGTTTGTATATGGGCAATATGGCTCCTATTTTAGCTTTGCTTCTGTGCTTACCGGCATGTTTGGGAATTGATTTCAGAATTTTGCTTTTCACTGTTAAAGCACACCATGTTCTGCATACATTTCTGACCTTCTAACCCCATATGTGCCATTGTGCAGTCTGAAAACTTCAGTCAGGGCTCTTTTGACTAAGGTCTAAGGGTGACTGGGCTTTTGCTGTCAGGGCCTTGGTGCTGTTGAATGACCTGCCTAAACATACCAGGCTGGTAAATTCAATGTCGTTTCTTCAATCTCTTCTTCAGATTCTTTTAACCGCTGGCTAGGTATCTTTATTTTTTTATTGCCGTTTCAGATTGCTCTCTTTTAAGAGTTGCCTTTCTCTATGAATGTTATATGGTATTTTCTTTTTTGAAATTATTTTTTCCCTCTTGGCTTTGCTACTTATTTGTAAAGCACGGGGGATAGATGTACTAATACTGAGAATAAGGACAATAATAATACACCAAAAAATGTCCAGTGTTAATTAAACACTGAGTACATATGTGACCTGTTCTATCATGATCAGTTGCAAGTCGCTACAGCCAATTTCACATAAATTGTTGCTCATTTTTGGCTGTTTTAGGCTTTCATCTTCATTTTGTGGAACAATATTTTGTCTTTCTAAGCTGTACCTCTTAATTCCAAATTCAGAGTAAATATATAGTTTGTAAGGCTTTAAATGCATGCTGTCAAAGTGAAAGTAACACTGGAGGTGTGCATTGTTTGGAGGCTTGCCAGCTTATCACCATTCACCAATCACAAACAGCCACATCAGCTGCGTTCATGGCTACATGAAACAGGACAAAACTCCCTCGATATCTGGAGTGGAGAAATACATTTGATATCCTCTGTCGATTAGTTTCTAAAACTCTAAATACGTTTTTGGGTCAGTACGACTGATTTTGATAGAGCAGGTCACATATGGGTCCAATAGGGTCTTTATTTACACTGTAACAACTGAACATCCGCTTAGGGACAACTGCATCTGTTCCTTTGCTGTTCATTGGAATTCCCCTCTCCCACATGGCCAGGAGCTAATCATTCATTGCAACCGGTGGGAGGACGTTGAACCCAGATTCTATTCATGCTATTATGTTGGGGGATTCCCACTCAAATGTAGTCATTACATTACATTATCGGCATTTGGCAGACTTACAGTTGATAAGACTAAGCAGGAGACAATCCTCTCCTGGAGCAGTGCAGGGTTAAGGGCCTTGCTCAAGGGCCCAACGGCTGTGTGGATCTTATTGTGGCTACACCGGGATTAGAACCACCGACCTTGCGTGTCCCAGTCATTCACCTTCCCAGTCATTTACCTTAACCACTACGCTACAGGCCGCCCTGTCACAGTAAGCTCTCCCTGCTTTAGGGATTTCTTTACCTCTATCCCATACTATGATGAACCACAGTGTTGGTCCAACGTCCCTGTTTGGGAACTGTGTCTCTGGCTTCCCAGATGTTAAGCAAGGTGGCTCAGACTGTTTGTTTCTTGTAGAAGTAAACAATAACAATTCCTTTCTTAATGCACAAGGAACATTTTATTTGTAATGTTTTTGATCTACTTCCAGCCCCGCATTCCGGAGGTTTCTGTGCCCTGACCCCGGTGTTCTGTTCTCTGAGTCAAGGAGCTGGAATGGCTTTTGTTTTCCCATGGAGAAGTTTCTGATGTTCTGGAGCACTGTTCTGGGGAGGATTGATTGGCTTCATCAAGGACAAATCATCACAGAGCATTCCATTTTCACCCACGAAATAAGCTTTTAATCTCGCCGCCACCCTTGCAATTAAGCAGCCCTGTACTTTAACGCTAGATCAGAGCCAGTGAGAGAGACTGGACAAAAAACAGAGGCGATCTGGTATGATTTTCATTTGGGGAAGGAAGGTTCTGAATATATATATGTATATTCAGCCATAAAGGAGTTATGGTTTTCCCTGCAGCGAATCGCAGAACATGAAGGGAATAAGTTGCTTTCATTATAAAAGAAAAATCTGCAGGTCATTCTCACAGTAAATAATGGAGTCAGACAGTACTGTGGTACTCATATCAGCTGCAGCCATGTGACAATAAGCACCCTCTTAATATCTAGCCCCATTAAACCTCGTCTCTTGATAATACTGTAATTACAAGCAATAGTCCTTGAACAGACATAACTTCTGCCATAATCGTTATTTTCATTTGTCATCTTCCCCCCAGGGTGTAGTACTGAATGCTAATTGAATCTTGGAGATGTTTCTTAGGTAGGTCAGGTGTTTATAGGATTCTGTGGTATTGATAGAAGAATAAGTAGCGGAGCTCCCATGTGTTAAAGTGAACTCTCAGACTTTAGCAAGTCATTGTGGTTTGTTGTGCCTAGGAATTATTTTGCTTGGTTAAAACAAGTCAGTTATTAACAACTAATTGTAACTCCACCGATGTTTTTGTGTCATCACAATCTTGAGAGTAACTCTTCATTGAAGCATCTGCTCAGATTTTTCCAGTCAATTTCTTCTGCTTGTTTTGCAGTCGTCTCTTACATCTTCGCCCACATCTTAAATAATCATGACATTATAAATATGAAAACCTTGACATGTTTTCATTTAGCTGAATTATTCAAGTATTCAAGTGTTCATAGCCAATGGCACAACAATGGGCCTATTTCATTTCAAGCGGTTATAGAACGGAAGTAAACAGACGCAGGGTATCGCCTCCTCCGGTTTCACTTAGCGTCAGTTGCAAAAATGATCTTCTCTGGGCAGCTAATGCATTTAAGTTGCTCAGCAGGTTTCAGAGTCAAAGTTGAGAATGTTTTTTGTCTCTTGGTTATTATACAGAACAGCAGGTGTAGACACAGATAATGCTGCTTGGCTATATTGGGTGTATAAATCAGCTTGTGTGTAGCTGTGTGTCAAAAGGTAAACGAAGAACCCCTGTTTACTGAAACCCCATTCATCGACGCCTTCCCTGTAAGGACAAGTTGTCAGGTGCTTCTGTCTGTGGGCTACATACCACAAACGACAGTGTCAGGAATGAGGTGGTCTATACGGGAGTGCCGATGTGAAGGACATCATCGCCAAGGGCAGCCGGGCGTTTCGGTGCACCTGGGACCACAGCTTCACATCTGCCGATGATTTACTGCAAACGAGTCCACGGGCAGTTCAAACCCGCGTCAGGGATGGGGACCTCCGGTCCTGGAGGGCCGGTGTGTATGCAGTGTATGGCTGCTGCCACCAGTTACCCAGGCTCAATCAGCTAATTAGCCACATACACCATGACCGATTCACTTGTAGATTAGACCACGATAGAATTCTACAAGACAAGAACATTTATCATAATATATCATGGGATGTGGCAAAAAATGACAGATCATGTACATGACTGGGCTCATTAAATACATCCCTGTTCTATTTCATTCCGTGTGGACCACAGAGCACCTTAAGTGGCTGGGACTGTGTTCTGACCTGCGGGAAATGATTCTGCACTAGGGATTCAAACATCCTTTTGACATGTGCATACATTGATGCAGACAGGGGACACATTTCTCTCATCCCTAATGGCAGTAGTTAGTGGACAGGTATTGCAACTTGGCTGTGGGTTTCTGCTGCCCTTAATCAAGGTGCTTAACCTAAATCACTTCAGTAACTATTCAATGTGTAAATGAACTTAAATACATTGTAGTCTCTTTGGAGACTACAATGTATTAGCTTTTTGATGGACTCTAGGATATGCAAATACATAAATAAATAAATAAATGCATAACAAAGCATCTGCCTTGACTTATTAACATGAAGCCTGTTAATAATGCTTTGCATAAAATAAAAATCCCTGTCCACATTGCTGTGAACGTCTGTGATGTTTTTGTTCAAGCCCGTTTCACTGGATCTTCAATGGATTTCTGAAAATGTAATGACCACAAACAATTGAGCATGGTAGTGCCTATTCTGTTTGTTTGTAATGTTTTATGTAGAAAGGAAAAGTGCAAAAAACCTGTTTACTCACTATCATTAATAATTATGGGAAAGATTGTCGAATCACTTTGTAGCAGCACTGCCTGAATTACTGCCGCGCGCTGGTATTGATAGTGAGATCAATAAGCTTTGTAGAGGGGAAGTCGGCTACAACAAAAAGTCATGGTGTTGTGTCTCTGCGGTTGACTGACAGCCCAGGGGGCTGAGGGCTTTCTTTGATGAAACATTAAGGCTTGGGCGGTCCTTCGTGCAGTCACAGAGATAGTGCTTTCCTTCTCATGTGCGAAATGTCCTTTCATCATTTTGAGCTTTTTTTTTAATATCCATGAAAATACATTTATTAGCAGTGACAGCTTTCAGAAGAGCAGTCCCTCCTAATTACACACTGTATTGTGATCTCGACTGAAGCAAATCTAACATGCAGTGGTTCTTATCATAATTACAGGCCAGGATTTAATCAATGCAGTTCTACTCTGGTTTGTGCTGTATGTATGGCCAGTTCTCATCATGTAGCATACTCTTATCTACCTATGTATTCATAAGTTGTCTTTAAAGGCATGCTATGTAGGATTTATTTCCTTGCGTCCCTCCTGTGTTTACGCACAAAAACGTCTACGCCCCCATTCTCGAACCCACTCGCACCAAAAGATAATTTTGTTGGTAGCTTTGTAACACAGTATTGCAAATTACTGTGAGATAGCTGCGATAGCAATGAGCTAAGAAAATCTGCTTAATTTTGTAGTCGCCTTCCACACAAGCCATTTAGCTAGAACTGACGTTACTCCTGTTTGTATTTAGTTATAGCTAGTAGCTATAGTTAGCTAGTTACTGCAATCTTTCAAAAGCAGCTCATTCATACCAGTTAAGCAGTTGCTCGCAAGTATAGCTCAACCAAAATGCTCGACTGACCATATGCAGAAAAGTTACGGGGTAGCTAAATTTAGCGAAACATTAGTGGCGAATTAATGAACCAACACTAGCCACTGCTGCTAGCACCAGTGGATTTCGGGCAGCTCTGAAAGAAAGCATTGAAGAGTTCTGTAACATAATCATGCACACTCACAAACACATCAATGTACTATTACTTGTATTTTTATCAGACATCTCAAGTCTTCTGAAAGTCCGGGAGTCTTTTGGGTTTAGGTATCAGCCCCCTGCCCAGGAGAGGAAATTAGCCAGTAGAATCTCCTGAAAGCATACTGTAAGGCTGCAGTGCAGTGGGGCCCAGCTATTATGGCCAGCCAGCTGACGTACTAATTGAAGTTACTGGAGTTGGCTAATAACGGCAGCTCCCTAATGGTACCGAATGCTGGCCAGCCACTTGATTAATTGTTAGCCACCAAGGCTAATCTCTCACAAATCCAGCTCATCACTTTCACAGAGAATCCATGTATTTGCTTGCCCTCCTTCTTTTGGATCATAGAGCATATGAGTTCAATGTATTTATCGATTGGACACATGCTTTTCAGATACAGCACAGACATAAGAAAGGCCCACGCCCACAAGCGGCCTGAGGTGTTTTTAGAATAACAAATACAAGTAGACGAGCAAGGTATTGGGCAGAAGTGAACACAGACACAGGTTGCCAATATTTCCAAGATGAAAATCCTGCATCGTATGCCTTCAATTTTGAATGACGAATAACAAATATAACTGTTCAGTTTTCTTCATGAATATGGTTCAAGCGACCTCATTTTGATGATTGCGGAGCTCACCAGACTGTATTTTCTTAAGGATAGTGCTTTGTTTGTTTGGGGGTGTGGGAAGGGTGGTGACATTACATTGAACAGATCCGTCTCCCGGACTATTCCTGCAGTCGGGTCTTCTAAGGATAAACCCGGCACATCTGCAGGGATAATCAAAAAGGGATGGTACAGGTGCGTCATCACATGGACGCAGGAGTGGAGCTCCACCAATCGCAGAGCACATTACTAACTAACTAATAGAACGACGACAACAGTAATTGGTGTATTCCTTTTTGCTTCAGAATTAACAATAAATTATCCACCAATCGCTGTCAGTATTGCTCTGTTTATTATTGCTAGCGCACTCTTGATTGGCAGGGCTTCACTCTGGTTCGTAAGTGACCTGCAGGCCTGTGGACCCGTGAGTGAGATGCCTGTGTTCTGCCCTCTCCACAGCATGGACGGAGCCTGTCGCTGCCCTTTCGGCCTGCGATGGAGGACCCGGACAGGCAGTAGCCACTGACGGTAAACACACGCCCCCGTAAAGACCAGACCATCAGTGGCCACAGCTGGGAGAGGGCTGGGAGCCATGGCTGTAAAACACATTACATAAACCTTCTGCTGCATTTAAACATCCTCTGGGGAGGCAATTGTGGTTCATACGATAGTAAACTGTCATTATTTAAATTCAGTGCTGCTTCTGTTGGCTTCGATCATGTAGCAAGACTTTTTTTTATCTGGAAGACCCCAATGCAGAATCAGTAATTAGGTCATTTGAAAACACATTATACATCTGACTAATCCATTGACTTTTTGCAGAATCAGCCTGGGGAATTTACAATTGAGACCAGAGAGTTTTTTATTAAATTAAATGAAATTAATATAATGTGTACAGTTTATACCCCATTTTTCTCCCCAAAACGGAATGCCCAACTGTAGTTTTTATCGCTAATTGCCATAAAATAGCGTGCGGACAAGCTTGCGTTCTCCTCTGAAACACATGATTCACAGCACTGCTTCTTATCATGAGTCGGGCTCACACAGACATCAGTCTAGAAAAGACTGATGTTAATATGTGGACTCGTGGACGCCTGATTGGCTAGCAAGGATTGCGATTTTCATTGGCTAGCAATGAAAGTGGACTGAAACCCCCTCCATTCTTGGACAATGTTGCGGTCAGTTGCATGCCACGGAACAGTGCAGGAACTGCTGGCCACAGTTGGCACAGTTGCATTAGATACGACCATGCACTATAACATTGCCTTAACAGAGTGAGCCACCAAGCAACCCATGTACAGTACATTACGAAGTTGTGTGATTTGAAAATGTTCCAGAAATTCCTGAATTAGTTTTACTAAGTATCTTAGTTACAGCACAATCACAACAGATTATTTATCTGCCTGGTTGAACAATGAATTTTGAGGAATTTCATGTTGGCTGTTGGGGAACCAGCCTCAGCTGTGGAGCTGTACTAAAGCTTTGTGCACTCTTGGCAGAGGAAGGGTTTCCAAGGGGCTGCACTTTCCCAGGACCTGGGAGTTCCTGCCACGCTGTTCACTGAGATAACCTTCTGTCCAAAAGTTCAGGGCTGGGGGGCCATCAGCCCAGCCCCGCTCCACTGCAACCCCGGCCTGCCCCCACCACCAGCTGGAGGGAAACCACACAGCGTGGGGTCTTTTGACCCTGCATGCCAAAATAAGTTCATGCCAGGCAGGGCAAAGTAGAGCATCCATTTTGGGATCAGGTGGACGTGCGTTTTTCTCTCTCTCCTTGGAGACACTGGCAGCCTGTTTATACATCTGCACAAGCTTCTCCACTGAACTAAATCTTTGGGTGATTTTAATCAGGAATGTGGCTTCCATGCAGTTTACTTTTAAAAGGTTGATATCTCACTCAATTTAATAGAGCAGAGAAGGCTGATTTAGTGGAACAACAGATTCTGACTAGTCCAATTTCATTCAGCTCAAAGAACTCAGCTTCTAAGTACAATAGTTGCGACTCAAAGCGGATTTGATCCTATGGTTAATGTGTGCTGCTCTCTCTCCATGTGATTCTGTCATCCCGTCTCAACACTCTTCTTACTCAACACCCCTGATGACTAAACCCTCCATTCAACCCAATGACTACAAACCTTTCTGACATGGTTTCTCAACACCTTCTCAACGCAAAATGTTTTTTGTCTATGTAATAAGACATGAATATATATTTTTTTATCAAGTGGAAAATATTAGCTTGTTTTTAGTTACTATTTGCTTGACGAGTGAAATGTTCTTACCCCATTGGCAGATCTTGAAATTAATCAAATACGTCCCACCTCATTGCCAATATTTTTGTCTTATTTAGCGAAATAATATTATAAAATAATATTTCAAGTTTAAATATAAGACTAAAATATGAGACTAAATCAAACCATCTGATTCAGGGTAATGATGCAACCCTCTGCGGAAAACGGCTCAAACATACATTTTGCTATATTATCATAAAATGATCAATCCTTATTAAATTCTCCATATTGAATTTTGTGACACTTTTAACAAGTCTGGCTCAGCTTGTAATCATGAATGAAAATTGGAGAGAGAGAGAGAGAGAGAGAGAGAGAGAATGAACAACATAATGAATTTAACTCTGTGTAAGTGTCTATGTGGTTGAACTGTAATACAATTTCACGACTGGATCTTTGGAATACATTAAAGCATTTAGAGTTTTATGGGAAGCCGTTTTATTCTCCAAGCAATATGTGATGTTATGATATGAAGGATATGACAAACATTACCAGCTTTAAAAATAATGAATAAAATACATTAAAAAAAAACCCAGAAACATATTTGTTTCAAATGTTGAATAAAAAGATATATGCAGCATCGTGTAAAGAGTATTAGCTTGGAGCTGTTTTGATCTCATAATCCACAACCAAAGCTATGCATTAAAGACGGTATTTTTGGGGAAGTGATGAATGTTTTTTTGATTTAAGAGTTTGGCTGAAATGAATCAGAAACCTGAAATGAAGTAAATGGACATGGGAAAAGCTTAGGTTTATATGGATATGTGCCGGAAAGCTGGTGGCACTTTAACGCCAGATCGGAAGACGGTCTGGGAAAGTGGATCATGGCTAGCAGCTGGTTCTTCCCGGCTCAAAAATCACCCAGAGGCATCCAGTCTTAATTCCTCTTTCCAGTCTTAATCCCTCTTTCCTGTTTTAATTACTCTCAAAGAACAAGGCCAAGATGAGCCTCAACAGCTGGATCTGCCAGTCCATTTTCCACACTGATGTTTTCCAGCTCTCTCTTGTTTCGAAGTTTATGCTCCTGAATATGCAATCCCAATAAAAGGTAGCAATTTTATAAAAAGTAGTAAAAACTTGAAGTCTGTATACAAAAGTAAGTTATACATACTTTGTTACTCTACTATACTCTAAGTTGGCTGGCTGGATGTAATAATTTTACTGTCATCTATACTCAGGACCGGTAAAGGCTACCGGTGGTTATAATGCCAAACCATATTCCGTGTGTAATATTTCTGTACATTTACAATATAAAGTGATTTTTCTTACTCTAGAACTGTATCTTTGTATCTTCTGACTGCAATGTTACTTTGTCTCCGGCCACAAATTGCACAAATTGCTGAGTGCTTCTTGTCTATACCATGTAGACAAACTTATAGCTGGCAAAACTATCTTCAATGTTCGTTATTAAGCTTTGTCAGTTGCAGGGAAGAGTCGCCTCTAGCCCCTTATTCATTACCTGAGCTCATGCCAGACTTCCATTTCATTTTATTGCCACTGAGAAATATGCCTGATATTACACTGTATTTAGTGTAGACTAATGGGTGTTTGTACACAAGAAAAGCAGTAATGAAATTTCCATGTGTCTAGGCTTTTGTAAGCTCTAAAGATAATTATTTAAATGGTAGTATGCAGAAAACTTTACTAATAATCTGTAGTTTATGGTGAGCAGAGAAGTTATTTGTCTTTGATTGTTGCTGGTCTGGTCCTCAAGGGGTAAATTTAAACATCACTACTTTGTAATTAGTACATCTTGGGTATTTGAGTAGCTATTAGATCTAGTAGCTGGGAGGCTGGGAGTATGATTTTTTTCCACCTCTAATGAGTTCCGTTTAAACTTACATTTTCTTTAGTACATTTTTCAAACTTAATACGTTTGAGTAATTGACCATTGACAGAAATGAGGAGAATTCCAGTAGGGGAATTTCTCTCATCTAGATTGTTTCATCTTATTTTTGTACTTTGTTCATTTTTTTCCCTTAAAACTATTTTTACTTGAGTAGACTTTCACTATACCTTGAAGTAAACAGCCATTTCTAACATTTTCTTATCCTGAATGTAATTGCCTGACTTTATTCCTTATTTTTATTTTTGAATCAGGGCAATTTGTGATTTAATCATGTCCGCGATTATGTAATTGTGGCTTGATGTTGAGTGTATAAGCCTTCTGGCTAGAAAAGTACTTCAGTGGCCTCTCATGTAATTCCATGTTCCTTATCCTCTTCAGCTCTCATCGCTGTCTTATGAGATCTTATAACTGTCTTGCACTTCAACAGGTAATCGACAGCAGCAGAGATTAAGGACCAGCGGTTGTGTCTACGGTACTGTCAGCAGGAGGGCCTGAGATGGATGAAAGCAGACTCTCTCTTCCCCGTTCCGCAGATCCCAGCCTCGGCATGCCTGGATCCCTTTGCTCGGTCTGAGGCCCGCGTGTCCGCCATCTTGGAGACATGACCCTAATGGACTACAGGTACAGCCTGCTGAGTACGGTGGCTGAGGAGCACAGGAAGAGGCCCGTCCCGTTCAGGGATGGTCCTGCGGACCCCCTGGCCCTGCCGGATGGGAACAGGGAGCAGTTTCGCCGCTGGGGTCTACAGGTGTGCTTCGGAAAGGCCAAGCTCTACAGCTTCCTCTTCTTGCTGACAGTGATGTTCCTCATCACGGTCTCCTACATCCTCACCGGGGAGAAGAAGGGGCTCCTACTGACCCCTTCCCCGTACCGGATCAGAACAATCGTGGGCCCGGGACCGTTCCCCTTCAACCTGACCTCGGCCAGGGATTACGCCAACATGAAGCTGGTGGTGAAGACTATCGTGTCCAAGGTGGAGTTCAGCTCCAGACATCTACCAGAGCTGAAGGACCTGATCCACAATGAGCCACATGTGAGTGTTTTCATTGGTTATGAAGTGTGAAAGGGATCTAGTGCACATTGAGCCACTGTGAGTGTTTTCATTGGTTATGAAGTGTGAAAGGGATCTAGTGCACATTGAGCCACTGTGAGTGTTTTCATTGGTTATGAAGTGTGAAAGGGATCTAGCGCACATTGAGCCACTGTGAGTGTTTTCATTGGTTATGAAGTGTGAAAGGGATCTAGTCCACAATGAACCACATGTGAGTGTGAATTTACTTCACAGTGTGAATCAATGGCTTGAATTCAATCCATTTTTGTTCTTAGATGCAAACTTTTTGTTTGTTTTTGTTTATTAACAAAGATTGAAATTCCAGAGATTGCTGAACTTGCTAAACTGTATTTATGACAAAAAATATATTGATGTTAATTTTGAGTGATTACATTTAAACTCTGAATCCAATCCAAATGTGAGGAGAATTAGCATGTTAGTGCTATTCTGCAGTTATTCAGTCAATCGATCGATGAGTCTGTGCTTTTTATTTTACCTGACAGTGATTAGGTGAAATACTGCAAGGACAGGGAGAAGAATCAATCCTTAATTATTCACCAAATCATTAAAAGAAGTATTTTTAGGCTCATGACCAATTATTTTTCTGTGTTCAGTAACTTATATTAATAGCCTTGACACAATCAATGTTTCTCCAGAACATTGACTCATATTTAAACTCAATCGGTATTTGTTACATTTTTGTTATTTCAGCAATAACCAAAATTAAACATACTTGTTTGTGAAGTACAAAAGCTGACAATTTAAGAACAAATGTTGGTTGTATACAGGCCACTGGATCTTTGGATGGATTTTGGGTCCATGATATAACACTAAAACTGCATACAAATGACAGGGCTATAGCTAGCCTACTAAAAGGGGTGGGACTTTTCATTCTAGGATATATTAGTTGGCCAAGAATGGACAGAGTGCAGTGTTACTTTCGTCCCTGCCGAGCAAGTCTCTGTTGAAAAGAGACCTCACTGTGTGTTCCTAATTCTAATTCTTGGTATTTTCTGTAAATTAAACAAATAAAATGCATTATAAGTAATTGTAAAATATCACAGGACGAAAGCAATAAGGTTGCTTCCATCCCTGCCCTCTCTCGTGTCACTTCTCCCTGGCTAGCATCCAAGACTTGCTAGAATGAAACTTGAAAGGTTATCATTTCACTGGATGTGTTAAGAAAATTACATATGTTTGCAAACTTAAACAAGTAAACACAATTCTTCAATGGAAAAATACTTACTGGGCCATTTTTTTACTTAACAGTTTTCTGACGGTAGCTCCACCAAACATGCTCCGATGGCACCCACATTTTGTATGAAGCTCATGCACTCTTATATGCCATGTCAGTCCACTTCCCATCGTTCTCAAGACAATGCACGTGTTACTTTCGTCCTCTGTTACTTTCCACCCAGCCCTCTCCAGCATTACAGTATGGTAATAAGGCTCAGCTATGACTTCTGCGGGTCTGATTCAGCTGACAGCTTATTATGTTCTTGATGTAGCTGCACCATGATTTATTTCAATTGACTTTTAGTTTAGTTTGACTTTTTGGTACTAGTTTGTTTTTTGGGAGCAACCTGCATGCCCCCATGTTTCACAGATTATGCCGCATAGATTTGAGTGATCTTTATTCTTAATGTAGATGAGCCGTTACCCCTGACAGTTGAGTTCACTTCAAGAGTACATTCTACACTGCATTGTTAACCACTGTGCCAACCGACCATATAATCTCAGAATTTCACTGAGCTCATAATGTGTTCTAAAGTCTTCAAACCCACAATTACAACAGTCTCACAAAAACAAAACCCCAATAGTTCTTCATTTAAAAAAAAATGTTTTATTCTTTTTTTTTTTTTTTTCTTATTTATTCTACAGCAAACTAGCTACACACAGTCCCCTACAAATATTGGAACAGCAAAGTCAATTTGAGGTCAAACAAGCTGAGGTCTGAGGTCAAACAAGCAATCTCTACAGGGCAGGGGTGAAGGTACCTCAATCAACCGTTCGAAGAAGACTTAGAGAACAGCTATATATGGAGGCTATACAACAAGATGCAAACCACTCATCAGTAGTAAGATTACAGTTTGCAAAGAAGTACAGAGATGAGCCACAAAAGTTCAACAAAGTTTTATGGACTGCTCATGATACACGCTCATCTGTGAAGCACGGTGGAAGAAGTGCTTCACAGAAGTGGCTTGGGCTTGCATGGCTGCTTCTGGAGTGGGCTCACTAATTGATGATGTAACTCATAATGGTAGAAGCAGGATGAATTCAGAAGTCTACAAAAACATTCTGTCTGCTAACTTACGGAGAAATGCATCCAAACTAATTGGAAGGAACTTCATCTTGTAGCAAGACAATGACCCAAAACACACTGTCAGCACAACAAAGTACTTGATTAAGGAGAAAAAGTGGAAGGTTTTAGACTGGCCAACTCAATCACTAGACCTTAATCAAATTCAGCATGCATTTTATCACCCCCCATACAAACAACTGAAAGAGGCTGCAGTAAATGCCTGGAAAAGCATCACAAAAGAAGAATGCAACAGTTTGTTTATGTCATTCTGTGGAACAAACCACAATTTCCACAGAAACCGGTGTCTGTGTATGACTTAAGCATATTAAGCAACAGCTGCTATTTCACAGAATTGTTCAATCTGTGTAAAGGGGCTTTTGGCTCCTCTGGGAGAACAGATGACATGACTCAGGCAGAAAGAGCAGTCGTCTGGCAGTCGGAGGGTTGCCGGTTCAATTCCCCCACCCGGGCTGTGTCGAAGTGTCCCTGAGCCAATTAACCCCCAAATGCTCCTGACGAGCTGGTCGGCGCCTTGCATGGCAGCCAGTCGCCGTCGGTGTGTGAGTGTGTGTATGAATGGGTGAATGATAAGCATCAATTGTACAGCGCTTTAGATAAAGGTGCTATAGAAATTCCAACCATTTACCATTTATTAAATCACATATATTAGTGATTTAAGGGGCAAATAAACAGGTTCACATTTAGTTACATGGTCAGATCTCTCTGTTTTATTCTCTGAATGTGAGACACAATTATTATTTTAATAATTAAGGGGGTTCTTCTCAAAATGGAAGGGGCATATAATAAATCTGTAAAATTTCCATAACCCACCTGCAGTTAAGGAAGGTCATGTGGCATTGTGGAATGGGCAGATGGTTTCTGGAGGTCTGTGAGCTCTGAACATCCCTATGCTGGGAGCTGTTAAACTTCACACCTCTCCACAGGGGACCCCATGAAATACGCCAGGCTGCAGTTTACAGGCTCCCTCTGTCACATTATAGCAGATGTAAAACTAAACTAAATCTATGCCTGGGCTTACAAGCATTGGTAGTATTTCTGCTAATTATTATTATTATTATGTGTTCATGATATATTTGTGAAATATGTGATATTAAATATTATATATTTACTCTAGTTTAGGGAATTTTGGGCAATGGATTGGTCAATTCACTTCATTCTATTCATTCTGTGTTATGTAACATGAGCTATGTGTTGTATCTGTCTGCTCTCGGCTTATCACCAAAAGCAATTTTATGAATGCATTTACTGACATTGCAATACACACACACACACATACTCACACACACACACCTCCTCCCCCAGACACATACACACACACAGACACACACACACACACACACAGACACACGCACACACACACACACACACACTCACTCACACACCCACCCACACACACACACACACACACACACACACACACCCACACCCACATACACACACACACTCACACACCCACACACACACACTCACACACCCACACACACACACACACACACACCACACACACACTCACACACACACACACACACACACACACACAAACACTCACACACCCACCCACACACACACACACCCACATACACACACACACACGCACACACACGCACATCACCCTCCTCCATCTGAGTCATTTGTAACACACGCGCACGCATCTCCGCAGATGTTTTCCGTCGTCCCTCGTCAATTCCTCCCGAACGTGAAGAACCCCTGCTGGTACGAGGAGCACTCCGTGAACGCCACGGCGGACCCGTACGGGAAGAGCCTGTACGGCCGCTACTCCCGGCGTTTCCGCGCGGTGTGCGAGGTCCTGCGGAAGGCCTTCCGGGAGCACCTGGTCCACCGCGCCGGCCGGGCCTACCGCCTGCGCTGCCTGCCCTACTTCTACATCATCGGCCAGCCCAAGTGCGGCACCACCGACCTGTACGACCGGCTGAGGCTGCACCCGGACGTCCGCTTCACCACCATGAAGGAGCCGCACTGGTGGACCCGGAAAAGGTTTGGTGAGTCAGCCCCTCAAAGTCACATTAAACTGGGTCTCACTCACTCTGCCAGATGTGTGCCTAGGTGTACAGTACAGTACAGCTCACCTCAGCACAGTACAGCACAGTATAGTACAATACAGCACAGTACAGTACAGCACAGTATAGTACAGCATAGTACAGCACAGCACAGTATAGTACAGTACAGCACAGTACAGTATCACAGCACAGTACAGCACAGTATAGTACAATACAGCACAGCAGAGTACAGCACAGTACAGTATCACAGTGTAGTACAGCACAGTATAGTACAGCACAGGGCATCAGTTCTTCACGGTGAGTTCAGTTAGCAGAACGAGGGGGCACAAATGGAAATTGGCAAAGGACAAATTCCGCACAAATATTAGGAAGTATTTTTTCACACAGGGTGGTCACGAGGTGGAATAGCTTGCCAGGAGATGTTGTGGAGGCAGAGACACTGGGGGTTTTCAAGACTTGATACGGTGCTAGATAGTACAGTATTTAGCTTTTAGGCAAACTAAGCAGTAGGTAAACTTCAGTGGTAGGAAAAGCAGAGCATTGCTGGCCTGAATGTTCTTGGCATTATATTGTTTTGTTTTTATGTTGTTGCAGAAAAGACATTTACAAATGTACCAATGATATTACATAAACCATGATAACAGGACATAGAACTGAAAGCTTGAAAAACAATAATTTAAGGGTTGTCACTGAAGTACATAGTCATACAGATTAAAATGTCTTTATTGATTTACATTTCAAGTTGTATTCCCCCCCTGGGCTTCTTGAGTCTGACTTGAGTTTTGTGAACTTGTTGGGAGTTTGGAGTTTACTTTGTTCCTGTGACAAAGCCCTGCGGCAGTGTTTGAGACATGGAGGGGGTTTTCAGGGTGCTTTATTCGGTTCAATACTAATCTCCAGTAAAGCAATTACTCCTGGATTAGCTATAAATTCATCACTGTCAGTTAATTTGCAGTGGAGCAGATGTCAGTTGGCCAGTTGTACTCCACTGAGTCACACCGAATCACACAGTCCATTCACCTGCTGCGCCGCGTCCAATTCAAATATTCCTGATTTCTCAGCCTGCCTGTTCAGAAGCAAGTTCTTGGGAAATAATTTGAACTATTGTCAGTGCCTTACTGTCTATGGATCCAACTGCACATAGGAAGACTGGATTTGTGCTTTTTTCTGGTACGACTTCAGGTACAGCGATTACTTGAAGATATGCACTATGTACACTCAGTGAACACTTTATCAGGTATTTATTAGACTTATTCTTTAGATGTTAAATGTTCTTATTGGTCTTCTGCTGCTGTAGCTCATCCACTTCAATGTTCGATGTATTCTGTGTTCAGAGATGCTCTTCTGCATACCACTGTTGCAACACATGGTTATTTGGATTACTTTGTTACTCTAATATACTCTACTCTAGTTGCCTGGTTGGATGTAATTATTTCACTTGAACACTTCCTGTCATCTATACGCAGGACAGGTATAACCTACTGCTGGTTATTATACTTAACTGTACTATTGTGTTTTCTTAATACACAAACTGAACATGTATGTGCTGTATATTGTGTGTGTCATATTCCTGTACATTTATAAAATAAGGTGATTTTTCTTACTCTGAAACTGTATCTTTTCCACTGACTGCAATGTTACTTTGTCTCCAGCTACTGTGCATTAACAAGCTGATGTCTAGTTCCACAGCAGCAGAAGACCAATAACATCTAAAAACTAAGTAATAAAGTCGTCATTGAGTGTATATTGGAAAATATTGTTTGTAAGATACTTGTAGCTCCATAATTTTTGGGACAAAGACATACAGAATTCTTTCTTGATTTGGCTCTGTGTTTCACAATTTTACATTTGTAATTAAACAATTCATGTGTGGTTAAAGTGCAGCTCCTCAGCTATTCTTAAAGTGTATTTTTATAAATTTTGGTTTCAACATTACATCCCTTTCTATACATAGTCTCCCATTTCAAGGCACATTTTTTGTTAAATGTGAGAAAAATATATGTTTTGGTTAAATGTGGGGAAAATGCATGGTAAAATAATAGTTGTATGTCGCATTCAGCACACACACAGCAAAATGTTTACTGTTAAATCAACTCTAATAGCTTAGCTTGGAAACATAAACTGCTGGAGGTGAATTGGCTTCAGGCCTTGCTGAGAAGTTTGGTTAAACCTCTGAGGAAAATTATCATTCAGTTTGCTCAGATCGGATCATCCTCTCAGCTGTGTTCTGTGTGGTGAGAGAGGTCATTTCTTACCGTTGATCCCTTCAGAGCATTTCACATTAGTACCCATTAAAAGCCCACGTTTGCCTTAAATGCCATACCAATTTTGCCCATGCAGGCATTAAAAACTGTTGAGTCATCTGTTTTTTTATTTTTATTAAATGGCCTTTATAACCTCTAGAAAACTTGCCTGATTAAAACAAGTATTGTCACTAGTGTAGAAACAATTACCCTAATTTGGAACCTCTTGTGAAGCACTTCACTCACTGAGTGAATTTAATTTAATAATTTTTCTGCACTGACTCTGAAAAATGTAGTGTAGGTGTCAAATTGCACTCTCTCTGGAGTTATGAACGCAGAGGGGTTACTTACTAAGACTAATTTAATCTCAGACGCAGTGAAAGCTGTAAGGAGAGACCGAAACTGTAAATTAGTGAGCTCCACTCTGAGGAACAGTGAAATTGCAGAGGGCATAATGTCTCAATCCATGATGGATTCTAATAGAATATCATTGTTATTCACATTAAGTTCTTCATTTTATATAATACAGTTTTACCTCAGGGGGAAGTCAGTGTGGGATGAATAGCCCCATCATATCATTAGAAAGTTGCAATGGTAATTAGATCCATGCCCTGTGCATTTTACAGAAATTCAGAAGTGCAGTGTGGAGAGATCTTTGCAGATATCAACTTCACTGCAGTGAGAACAGCCATTTTAACTTGCAGACTGACACACGAGACACTGACTCGTTGTGTGTGAAAAGTAAAAGCCCGGAGAAAAGATGTGACACTCTAAGGAAGCCTTTTAATCAAACCTTTATTTCTGCTATAGCGACTATATGGTCTCATTCAGAGACCATACTTACTGCATACGTTTAGTACTTCATACTTAGTACACAAGTTAGTACTCCGCACTTAGTAGACAGTTTTGTGGGAATATATGCCAGATATACTGACTGAATTCTTGACATTAAGGCACCTCATTTACAGCTAAAAATGATTATCCTTGACACTGCAAAGACAAAATCTTCAACTACAGTCCTAAAAATAGGATACATCACCTATTGCTTCTGTTACTGTAAAAATAGGAACAAATCTAGTGTTTCTGTTACAGTACATCTATAGAAGTCAAAGAAAAGAGGCATCACATTTTTCTTTTATTCTTATGTACTTAAAATATCTGAAATAGAAGACCTTGTGTAATATGAAAAAGTCTTATGCACACTCTTAATAAAAGGTTATTTGGCTTGTCTCCATAGGGCAACACTTTTTTGTTCTTTATGGAACCCCCTGTGGTAGGTGTTCATTTTGGCTGAGAAAGACCCTTTTAACTTCATTTTATACAGAGGAGTTTTTGGAGTGTAAGCTTTACCGAGTGTTCCAGCCAGCGTTCCTACCCTTGTACAGGACTACAGTTATTGTTGGCCCAGGGATTCATTGCAAGACTCTGTGATCTCCCATAATGCATATCAGCTCCCTCAGGGAGGGCTTGTCCAATCAGCTCTTGACTTTCATCAGATTTGAATATTTTGCTAGGGAACACAATTCTGGGTCATTTCCCTGACAGGCATATCCAGTGTGAGCCCGAATAGGCTGGGTAGGCATGATGCTCACGTATGGTTTGTAAACATTAGCTTTGGCATCCTCTCCAAATCAAGGCCACCAGAAGCCATTCATCTTACTCCAGTACAGACACTTTTCAAAACATCAGCTCAGCCACAGTAATTCATTTTGTTTGTATGATCCATTACATTTTCATATCTGCTAGTCAGGTACACAGGTCTGTGTTTTCCTTTGATGAATTATCAAGATGTTATTTATTTTCAACTTTTCTTTTTTAAATTTGTCTTGACAGGTGTCTTGATATGCTGCTTCAAAGCTTGTTTAAAAGCTTAATGACTGTGTGCCATTGTAGGTTACTGTGGTGTCAGGTGTATTGCTTTACTTGAAAGATATTACTCTTTACTCACACTAAACATTAGTTCAGAATGTATATGTTCATATACTGAGATAGGCTTTTGTTAATTATATATATATGTTTTTTTTATCTTCAACAAATTACACAAGGAATATTGTCTTACTGAACCACTAACTGAAAGGTCTACACACAATTCATGTCTATGTTATTCATTGTAGCTTGAAATAGTTTTTATGTGATTAATCAATGGAATACGAAAGCTGCAATGTTTGTATGGGTCAGAAACAAATCAGCATGCATGCTTTTGTGTACTTTGACGGTGGAATTGCTGTAATTGTCCAGACTGAATCCAGTAACTGCAGTGACCTGGAAAAGAGGTTTACACAAAAGACAAGAGAGGGAACATTGAGGTGTTCACAGCACAGAGGGCCCTGCTGAAGAGCTAGGTTTTGAAGACAGCTGAGAGCTGGTTGACCAGTTCAGACCAGCTCTCAGCTCGACATGGTTTATCTGGTTGACCAGTTCAGACCAGCTCTCACCTCAACATGGTTTAGTTGGTTGACCAATTCAGACCAGCTCCCAGCTTGACATGGTTTGACCAGCTTGAGCTATGTTTTGACTAATTATCAGCTCCAACATGCTATCAGCACTAGCTGCTTGACCAGCTCATACCCAGTTAAACCAGCATCATGACCAGCTTGGCCATGTTGGTTGACCAGCTCAATTGTCAAGTTCATCAAGCTGGCATAGCTGGATTTTACAGCAGAGGGGTACAGCACAGTGGTTAACCTCCAGAGACTCATCCAGTGCCTGTGTTTACCTGTGTTTACCTGTGTTACCTCTCTCCTCAGGTGTTGTGCGCATAAGCGAGGGCTTCCACGAGCGCTACCCGGTGGAGGATTATCTGGATCTCTTCGACCTGGCAGCATTCCAGATCCAGGAACACTTCGCGAGAAATACCTCCAGCAGCCTGGATAAACGTAACATTATAACAGGTAAGCAATGTTTTTCATTCATGTTTGACTAGTAGTTATGCATAGCGGAAATATCTTCGGTTTGGAATACAAGCAAGCATATGTGAAGTCTTTTTGTGGTTGTGTGACCTGTTTCTATGTACACTCAAAGTCAAGCATAGTGCTCTGTCCCGTATACTCCCTGCAAATTACATTTGCAGATTTTACTGTTATTGCTCGCTCATTAAAATAGTTCTTTATCACATAAATTGATGAATGCAGGCCCAAAATCCACTTATCTCAGTCTGCTGTTTATGCCCTAAGATGGGCTGTTTCACAGTCAGTGGAATTTGAATGAATATATTTTTTCATTTGTAGTGCGCTCGCCGCATGCTAACAAACTGAGGGTTTATTTGCTTCAGTGCATTTACATGTACTGCTTCAGTGCTGGAGCAAATGCTTTTCAGTTTCAATTTCAATACTGAAATACTGAGGACAGGTGCACTGTACCAATCCTGGGTAAATACTATGGACAGATGCCCATACTAGGTATGTACAGTGGACAGATACCCATCGTGTACCTGAAGTATACATGATTGCACAAATACGGAAAAGTAGTATTGTAATGAAATCTATTATTAGAATATTTCAGTACTTCACATTATTGCTACTTTCAGGAATTGTAAGAAATATTTTTGGTTTAAATAAAATATATTGAATGTGAAATCTATTTATCATAATGTTTTCAATAGAAGTCAGCATATTTACAAAGTCTTGCAGTACAGTGCATTTCATGTCCAACTTCATACATTAGTGAACAGAAACACCATTCCAGATGACAGTGCATTCATTTATGAGAGGGGAAATGGAAATTGAGATGGAGAATTGTGATCCATTGTGATTCATGCAACATGCATACGCACAGCATTAAACTGCAAGATCTGGTACAATATGCTCAGGTTGCAAATTAATTTGGCCCACTACCTCCAGTCAGATTCTTTTATTTCCTTTGTACATGATACTCATAAGTGATGTCAATTCAAATGTCAACCTGCGTTAATTGCCTCCTTGTCATCACTTGCACTTTAACTGTGAATTCTGCACTCAAACACATTCTGGGGACTGTGATGGGATTATGCCCTGACCTGCAGAATCAGAACCTTCCTTGTGTTCTGTCTCTGTCGCAGTGGCTGCAGTGGGTGGCTGGAGATGTCTGTGTGGGAGGGACGTTTCTGCTTTAAATAAAGTTTATACTCTTGGCACAGCCTGTGAGAAGCTGTGTCATAGCTGTGGTGTCTCTCAGCAGGAACGACTTCTGGAATCTGCCCTGCATTGTGATGTAATGGCATTCCATCTGCCACAGCCAATGAGAGCCTTCTCCCTGAAGGTGACCTGTAACTGGATTTCAATCCCTCATAGAACAAGAGTCACTATTTTTTTCATTAAAAACGGGCAGGTAGCGTAGCCATCTGATTACGGCTCTGTTAGACCGCAGGGGGTATTGGAAATCATCAGCTAACTGGGTTATTCTGAAGGTGGGGGAGCTTGGGAAAAAGCGAAAGTTAGATTTGTAATCAAGTTTGGTTTTCTTCTGTGAGCTGAAAAGTTCCCACAGGAGAAGTCCTTTCCCTCCACAATGCCACTGATCGTTTTTTTTAATCCACATTTCATTTTGGGTTGTCTGTTACGCTGATTGTTTTTATTCCCACTTAATGGACTGTATAGATTTTAATGGAAGTAATAGCACACTGTTCACATTTTGTATGGTGCTGTTCATCCAAGAATCATGGCCCTGTCTGAAATGTATATGTTGGTTTGCTCTTTGTTTTCTTGTTGCTTTAAAAAATGCTGACAAAAGGATTCACTGATATTACACTGTGGCTATACTGATGCCGTAGTGGATGTTGAAGTTGAATTTCACTCCATGTCATATATGCCATAGTTGATTTGAGCCAAAATGGCTGACATGTAAGAAATGGTGCTGAAATCCATCCACCTGCAAAACCCTAACAACACATTCTGACAGATACCCACAATGCATCATGTCTGCATACTGCAAAGTATTCAGTGCAGCAACGGCACGACTCATTAAGTATCCCCTTCCACACTACGTAGTCTCACTGATGTTTCTGTGTGGTACGGTACGGTACAGTATGTGATTAAACATGATCTGTGCAGTTTCAGGAACTTGATCATTATCTGGCTCCTGGTTCAGATGTGTACAGAAAGGTCTCACCGCATGCTGTGTTTATCCTCTCCTTTCTCTCTCTCTCTCTCTCCTTCTTTCGCTCTCTTTCAATTCTTTTTCATTGCATTTCCTGTTTTGCTCATTCCTTTCCTCTCTCACCCTCCATTGCTCTCTCCCTCCCTCCCCATTCCCTCTTTCTCTTTTACCTTCTGTTTTTTCCTTTTTCTCATTATTTCTCTCCCTCATTCTCTCTCCCCTCAGTCTCTCTTTATCTCCCCATCCATCTCCCTCCCCCTCTCTCTCCTTCTCTAAATAAGTAGTTTATCTAATGAGGTGGACGGCAGGTGGTGGTGCTGGGTGGGATGGGGTTCTGTATGGGGGGGGGGGGGGGGTGTTTGGGGTGCTGGCCTCTAGCCCTGGTGGTGTCTGAGAATCACCAGGAACATGCCTGGCAAATGACATCACCTTCTGTTTATCCCACACAAACATTTCCTAATGGGGAAAAATGGACCGCACCAGAGGCCGTCACGAGGTTTCTGCGTGTAATTAGCCTATAATAAGATTAAGGCAGGGACCGGTTTAATCCACTCTCGCCAGAGCAAAGGGCTGCATAATAAGCTGCAAACAGGCGAAAAACAGGGGGCGGAATAAATAAAGTTACAACGGCGGGGGGAAAAAAAGAGCCCGGCGCTGATTAAATTGAAATGTTTCTTCGGCGATTAATCTGGAACGCTTTAGTCGTTGCTGGCGCGGTTCGCGCGGTGCTGTGCCGGCGGTGCTAATCGCAGCGGCGCGGCGGTTGTTCAGTCTGGCTGCGGAGCGCGGGGGTAACGGATCGAGCGGAGCTCCGTCGGAGGCGCCGGGTAATTAAAAGACACGGCGGCAAACCGGCAATCCCGCCGGGGAGGCGGTCACAAAGCCGGGCCGGGGTCTCACGCCGGGCGGCCGGGCGACGCCCGCCGACGGGGCGTTCGCTTTAATTACATTTCCCAGCAGCTCATCTAGTGGACCCTTCTCCGCTAAACGAAGCACCGCAATCAACGGAGTGGATTTCTTCCCCCTCCCCCGCATCTCTCTCCGAACATCCTTCACTGTGTCTGCCATTCTCTGTACCTTGGGAGAGTTTGCCGAGTTTCCTTTAATGATGTCATTGAATAGTTAGAGGCGGAGACTCGGAGGCCTATTTTTAAAATGGGCTTTATTGAAAAGCGTGGGCTACTGTCACTGTGGGCCGCTAATGCCTTTGCTGTATGACAGTTCCAGAGTAACGAGATTAGAAAGGCTGTATATTGCTCACTGTGCATTCAAATGTAAACTGTTGAACAGAACTGGATGGTAAAAAACAGTGAATCTGGGTTTGCTGGGTGGATCATCCTGTTAAGGCCCTTTCCCAGTGCATATTTTTCATCACATTTTGGCATCTGTTAAGACTCTGTTCCTGAATGTGGACGGGCTCCGTGGTCTGGCATTGTATCTGCCGATGCACTGTTCCAGTGTGTGGATGGGCCCAGCAATCTGGTATCTGTTAAGGCTCTGCTCCAGTGTGTGAATTGGCCCCATGGTCTGGTATCTGCTAAGGCACTGTTCCAGTGTGTGGATGGGCCCAACAATCTGGTATCTGTTAAGGCTCTGTTAAAGTGTGTGTATTGGCCCCATGGTCTGGTATCTGTTTAGGCACTGTTCTAGTGTGTGGATGGGCCCCATGATCTGGTATCTGTTAAAGAACTGTTCCAGTGTGTGGATGGACCCCACAATCTGGTATATGTTCAGGCACAGGTCCAGTTTAAGGATGGGTCGCATGGAATGGTATGGAATCCAGACAGTGCCAATGCTATCTATGGCTGGCAGGCCTCCAGCACCCTCTGTTGGTCAATCAGGCACCTGCAGTCTACTTTCAGAAGCTGGGTCTTCCTGGGTCTTTCTGCATCATAAAGCAGAGACTTGGATAAAGAAGAGTATGTGCTTGCCTGCACTCTCCAGAATCGATAGTGGAGGTCGCTGTTTTAAGCATGACTGGTAAATATGATTAAGTGTCCAGCAGTAGGAGTAATAGGGATAGAATAACAAATTAATCAGATTTATATCTGACCCACAGGGGAGGCCAGTGCGTCCACACTGTGGGACAACAATGCCTGGGTGTATTTCTACGACAACGGCACTGACGGGGAGCCGCCCTTCCTGATCCAGGACTTTCTCCATGCCGTGCAGCCGGAGGCCAGGTTCATTGTGATGCTGCGGGACCCTGTGGAGAGGTAGGCCATCTGACCAGGCTGGACCCTGTGGAGAGGTAGGCCATCTGACCAGGCTGGACCCTGTGGAGAGGTAGGCCATCTGACCAGGCTGGACCCTGTGGAGAGGTAGGCCATCGAGCCAGGCTGGACCCTGTGGAGAGGTAGGCCATCTGACCAGGCTGGACCCTGTGGAGAGGTAGGCCATCTGACCAGGCTGGACCCTGTGGAGAGGTAGGCCATCTGACCAGGCTGGACCCTGTGGAGAGGTAGGCCATCTGACCAGGCTGGACCCTGTGGAGAGGTAGGCCATCCAGCCAGGCTGGACCCTGAGGTCCAATCTGCGCTGTCCCCATGAAACCAGATATGAAGGTGTTATGTGATTGAGTCATACAATGGACAAAAGCTCACATCCTAGGAGTATGTTAGCAGGATTTTTCTACCTGGTCTTGTCTCCAAACATTTACAAAGTACCATCAGATTAATCTACAAATTGTTTTCATTTTAGCTTGAGACTACAGACTACAAATATGGCTTTGATATGATTTGAATGGTGAATATTTTTACATGCATCGCAGAACTGCATGAATGATTAGATACATGTTTCTGTGTTTCCATAGCATGGAGATACACAATGCTTAAAAACACTGATCCTCAATTCTGGTCATCGAGGGCCACAGATTGTGCTTGTTGTTTTTGTCTGAAGATCAGAAACTGATTCAGTCCCATACATCACGTGGCCTCAGTTAGCTGTGTAATCAGGTACTTTAACTGATCAATTGCAGTGCTGTCGATCTCCAGGACCAGGATTGAGGACTGCTTCTCTAAACTCTAAACCCTATGCCATTCTTATATCAAGTAGGTTAAATGCAGCTTGAACATTGCATCATAAAGGGCTAACTACGTGGTCTTGGTCTTTATTTCTGGTGTTGACATTAGTGCCAGTCTGCAGAGCTGTCTGTCTGTGTTTCTTTCAGGCTCTACTCTGACTACCTCTACTTCAGCATTGCCAACAAATCAGCGGAGGATTTCCACGAGCGTGTTTCCGAGTCCCTGCAGCTGTTCGAGGGGTGCCTGGCAGAGGCCTCTGTGCGTTCCTGTGTGTACAACACTACCCTCAACAATGCCATGCCCGTGAGTGACCCACTCCCCTACCCCCTACTCTGACCTGCTACACCTGCTACCAAACCTGTGTGCACAAAAAAAGTGAGACTCCGTCGAACAGAACGTCAGTGGAGGCTTCCCTCCCTTTGAGAGCTGTTCTCATTTCTCGGGGGAGGGTGAGAACAGAGAAGGGAGGGGTTTCACAGAGGCTGGTGTCGTGTGAATACTCACATCCTGCTGATGCTGTGGCAGTCTCGGTCTGAACAGGAAAGGGAGGGTGCCACTGCTGAAAACTCCAGCTTAGACCAGCTGGTAATCTAAGCTGGTATAAGGTGTGTTTTTTTACACTTTGCTAGTAATAGCTGGACTGGAGCTGGTCTCTAGCTGGACAAAGCTGGTAGAGTAAGCTGGTGGTCAAACCAGTGGGCTAGCTGACTATGTAGGCTGGTCAGCCGATGAAAAGCTGGTTAAAAGCCAGCTATAAGTGTCAAAGACACAGCTGAAACCAGGTTGACCAGCTTAGGTGGGTTTAAGATGTGTTCTGTGGTGGGTTTTTGTCTATGAAAGGGCCATGGGGTGGACCAGCTGCCAGCCTTGGCATGGAACGGTCGGTCAAATCTCCGCCGTGTCCAAGGACAAAGGCAAGGGGGGGTGAGTGGGTTATTCTTACTCGTTTTGTCAAGTCTGGAGTGGCAGCCTGCTACCGTTTTTCCTCCGAGGGAGTCATGTCCTGCATTCAGTCCACATCGGTCTTAACTTTACGTTTTTCTTCACAAACACTGTTGGGCGGGTTCATTTGGGTTGTCATTGAGTTTGGCATGCTGTGTTCGTGAAGGGAAAAAAAAAAAAACATTTGAATTAATTTGTTAGCCAAAGGACAAATGATAATTGCAACACTGAGGTTCATTGACCTGCATGGCTTGATTCGGTAACTGTGTGAAATGAGGCTTGTCGCACATGAAGACTGACATCAAATATTGCCATTCCAAATTGAGCTGAGATAAACCTCCAAGCTCAATTTGGAAGGGCAGTTTCATTAGAATAGTGCATTTAGGTAAAGTGAATGGCTGGAGCTAGGAAAAGGTGATATTGATTTTGCACTTTGAAACAGGTACCAAATGTGTTTTGGATTATTATTCCAGGCCAGTATCATCTGGCTATTTCTCCTTTCTCACAAGTCAAACCTCATAAATCAAATATTGAATTATTATTCAACAAGCTATACACATCTTGAAGCTGCTTTTTTAAATGTGGAAGTAAAATGCTCTTTCACACCATTAGTCTCAGTACGAAATTAGGATGCGTTTCCCCATTTGAATACTGATTTAGAGCCTGAGACTTTCTGAAGGCAAAGCAAGTCTTTGCTTCTCATTTTGCCCTCAAAATGTGCTCCTAGAAATATGTTATCCTTGATATATATATAGCTTTGTTGAGAGACAGAGGTTTTAATGCTCTTTTTTGGTTTCAAATCCCTGCCCTTTTTTGAGTAACTAATAATCTTACAAGTGGCCAGATCAGATGTCTGTATTTACACAATCAGCAAGTTATTTCTGAAACTATATCATAGTTCAGCACTGTGTCAACTGACTGTGACAAACACCAGTCATATGAATGTTTAGACTACTAAGAAAAGATATGTGATAAAATGTGATTTAGGTCACGTAGTAAAACTGCCTGACAGTCTATTCAAAGCCCATTTTAATTAACAGTGCCAAGTAAGGAAGGAGACCTGAACATGCTTTGTACTGAGAGTGGCTAATCGGCATACAGCAGGTGTGGCTATCACATATGCTTTCTACTGAGGGGCTATTAGGCAGACATGCATGTGGATAAGGGGGGGTGGGTTCTTATAGCTTTAGCCCATTAAGTAAGCCCATTGAGCTTATTTAACCTGCGTTGGTACTTTAGTGATATGGTACATACACTCGGATGTTTTGGCACCGTTGTTTATGTTAATGAGGTGAAGGTGCTAAGGTTCTCTTACATTGTAAGTTGCTCTAATGCTCTATGTCTTGACCAATGTGTTTTAGTAGCGTTTGCTAGTGCGTGTCTATCTGAGACGTGTCTGGATTTTGCGTGTCGTAAGATGGCATATTGCAGCGGAAAGGTTCTTGTGCAGTTTTTGTGTATTTGCTTTGTGTTTTGTGTATCCTTCTCTTGGAGAGTGTATGAATGAAATGAAAGCTCAGTATGCACCAAATCATTAGGACAGCGCTGCTGAACTCCACGTCCTGCGGGCCGCAGTGTCTGAAGGCATTTGCTCCTACCGTGTGCTACACCACCTGATCATTAATGTGCAGGTCTGAACCAAGCGGGTCTTATAATTAGTGAAATCAGGTGGTGTAGTGCACACAAATACCTACAGACCCTACGGCCTGCAGGACATGGAGTTGAGTAGTGCTGCATTCAAGGGTTTTGGCTCCAGGATTACTTCAGAAGCGAAACCACAAACATTGGAACAACTGAAATTGTTTTGTGGTGAGGGATGGGGGGTGGTTTGGTTCATTTGAGCTTCCAAATATTTTAGTCGTATCTCATGCATATCACCAGATGTGGGTGGGATGCGTCCTAAAACCTTCCAAGCAGTTTCCTTTAAAAATCACTCTGCACTCTGTTTGTGGGAGTGCGCTTTCTACATTCCTATCTACTTTTCTGTGAAAAATGGTCTGTCTACATTGTATTATGCAAGGTTTTGATTCATTTCTGCAGTTATTGCACCAGCCAGATTTACATATCTATCATTATAAAATATGGCTGCTCCTGGAGGCACACTCGATGGTTTCAAACAGCTGAAACTCACTCTGTGCCGCTCCATCGGACCTCAGCAAGCTCAAATTGAGTCGGAGAATCCTGACAGCACTTTCAGAGTTTAGGCATGTGTTTGGCACCCTCTGCAGGCCACTGAGGGAATAGACATAAAACTGAGCGAAGGATTCAGTATGAATGTGCCAGGGAGTATAACTGTGGAGACATGATCTCAGATCTAATCTGTCGGCCTCTGTTGACCACTGAGTTTGCAGCCAGCCATGCCTGAACTGTTCCGTTGCAGGCCTGTCTCTTCCTCTTACAGTGTTTCACAGCCCTGGCTCCCCAAATGTGGGGCAGCCCCAGCAACTCCCTCTGTATTCCCTCATTAGATCCAGCCCTGGTCTGTATTCTCTCATTAGACCCAGCCCTGGTCTGTATTCCCTCATTAGACCCAGCCCTGGTCTGTATTCCCTCATTAGATCCAGCCCTGGTCTGTATTCCCTCATTAGACCTAGCCCTGGTCTGTATTCCCTCATTAGACCCAGCCCTGGTCTGTATTCTCTCATTAGACCCAGTCCTGGTCTGTATTCCCTCATTAGACCCAGCCCTGGTCTGTATTCCCTCATTAGACCTAGCCCTGGTCTGTATTCTCTCATTAGACCCAGCCCTGGTCTGTATTCTCTCATTAGACCCAGCCCTGGTCTGTATTCCCTCATTAGACCCAGCCCTGGTCTGTATTCTTACCGCATTAGACCAAGCCCTGGTCTGTATTTTCACCTCATTAGATCCAGCCTCAGGATTAATTTGGTTCAAAGGTAATTTTACTTTACATATGAATGGAATACCAAGCCAAAGTTATTTCAAAGCTGCTAATGTTATCAAAAATAGTTTTACATATAGATTAATAATTAATATGTTCAGAGTATAGCGTGAAGCCTGCTGGAGTGATTTATAACTCTGAAATCTCATGTTTTCCGTTTCCAGGTGAGACTACATGTGGGGTTGTACATCATCTACATCCTGGACTGGCTGACCGTTTTCAGAAGGGACCAGATCTTAGTCCTGCGCCTGGAGGACCATGCTTCCAATCGCAAATACACCATGCACACAGTCTTTGACTTCCTCAGACTGGGTAGGCACAGAGCCATGCACATTGCAGCTTTACCATTCTCTTCAGATCCTTGGTCACATTGCCTGACCTGCTGTTCAGTGACATTATGAACACTGATGTCACGTGTTTTCATTCAGTGACACAGCAGAATGAACACACAGTCAAGGTCTGTAGCTGTTTCAATCAGTGTGGTGTGCAGCAAATCATCTCGAACTCTTGACCGACGTCACTGCCTAAGGAAGCCCTACTTTCCCACCCTGTCTGGCACCAACCAACATTCCACGGTCAAAGTCACTTACTGTAGATCTCATTCCTTCATTTGATCTGAACAACAGCTGAACCTCTTGACCACATCTGCATGTTTTTATGCATTTAGTTGCTGCCACAGGATTGGCAAATTATATATTGGCATTAACAAAATGGTGTACAGGTCTACCTAATAAAGTGCTCTCTCAGTGTACATATCTGCTGCTTTGGAACCATCTAAATAGCACAACACATTTGATTATGATGTTATGATGATGATGATAATTTGTATTATTATTATTAGTAGTAGTACTAGTCATAATAGTAATAGTAGTAGTAGTAAAATGATGTGTGAACTGCTGACCCAACCCCCGGTGTACTGAAGTGTGTAGTAATAGAAGCGGACCATGCATGTGTGTTAGTTCCCTGCAATGAGCTCCTCTGAAATATCAGGCCACGGTAATATGCAATTATCACTCTACTGCCACATTCTGCACTCAGTTGGCAATGAAGATTAAACGTATGTCTAGAGGAGAAAGACGAGGGTAAAATCAGAGTGATGCCATTTTAATTGGAATTTTGGTAACTGCTTCATGTGGACAGATTTTATATTAAAAACTACCTTACTGGATTAATGGGAAGTCATTTTCATGAATGAAATTAAATGCTTGAGCAAAACACCTTCCTTGCACTTTTTATTGTAACAGTATAATATAGCATGTAGTACACTGTGTTCAGCTCTTGTTCGGTGTGATCTCAGGGCCTTTGACTGTGTTCAGCTCTTGTTCTGTGTGATCTCAGGGCCTTTGACTGTGTTCAGCTCTTGTGCTGTGTTATCTCTGGGCCTTTGACTGTGTCCAGCTCTTGTGCTGTGTTATCTCTGGGCCTTTGACTGTGTTCAGCTCTTGTTCTGTGTTATCTCAGGGCCTTTGACGGAACAGAAGGAGGCAGAGATCACCCGAAGTCCAGTGTCTAACACCAGGAGGCCTGCGGACAAGAGCTTGGGGCCTATGCTTCCCGTCACCAAGGAGATCCTTCGAGATTTCTACTCCCCTTTCAATGAAAAACTGGCCAAAGTGCTCAACAACGACTCCTTCCTGTGGCTTAACCATGCAAAACTCATGTAAAGACTCTTCCCATGTCACATCATCCTCACAGAAAGCAATTTCCCTTTTGAAAATATTGAAATTTGCCGCAAAATGTTTTATTTAAATTATTTTAAATTATTGGGAAGGGCAAATGAACTGTCATGAAACAACAGCACAACCAGATCATTTTTGGCCTTGTTTTATATATCTCTAAATAAGAGGAGGGAAAAATATTCTTTTTGTTGTTTTTGTTATGGATTATTTCTAACAACACTGCTTTAACTAAAATAAATGTCATAAAGACAAAGGACTGGTGAGTCTCATTCAATGTCATGTTAAGATGCAACATTATCATTGCCACACTTAAACAACAACAATATTAATCAATATGTTTTGTTTAAACATATAGGGAAAGGATATATTTTTATTTCAATACATTTACTCTCATGTTTCAATGGGGGTTTTTTTATTAAGTAAAATTTTTAGGAAGAATTTTCTTTTCCTGAAAAGCATAGGTGCTAACACTCTTGGCACCCCTGATTTAATACTTTGTGCAAACACCACTGGCAAAGATGATAGCCATCAATATTTTCCTAGAATTTATGATAAGGTTAGATAACAGTGATTTGTGACCATTCCTCCATGCAGAACCTCTCAGAGTCATTGATATACCTGAGTTTATACTTGTGGACCCCCTCTTCTATTCAGACCACAGGGTTTTGATGGGATTTAAGTGTGGAGACTGAGATGGCCATTGCAGAGCATGAATGTTGTTTTCACCTCACCATTTCTGTGTGTATTTTGATATACTGTGTGTTTGAAGTCATTGCCCTTTCCTCAACTTCCCAGCAGAGGCATTAACATTAGTCAGAGGACTAAATTCAGGCGTTCATGGTTCAAAGCAAGACAACACACTTCTAGTAGTTTGCGGTGATGTTATTCCTTCAAAAATGGTGTACAATACACTGCGGACCTAACAAAGCACTTTTAGCAGGTGGTGCGTCCCAGGCAATGCTGATAAATGCCGGATTTGTTCCTTCCAATTCCAAAATGTAAGTCCCCACCTTACATTCAAACCGTGTTTTCCAAACCAATCATCAAAGAGTAGTTATGATGTACCGCTTTGATCAGGGAAATAGCAATCGATTATTGGCTAATGTGGTGTCATTTACAACTGATTTCCCGCCCCTCATCAGTCCGTTCTTTTCTCCTGTTGGTTTTGCAGCGTATCCAAACAGCTAGTTAACAGCGTTAGAGGTGAGTAGGAAAGACGATACCTTTCTTATATGTAGTGTTATTTTACTTTGGAACTATTTCATCTGGCCATACAACCTGCGCTAAAAGAAATTGCGACGACTTCCTCTTCATAAGCTTCCTCAAAACACGAACTTGCGTTGCTCCGAAAAAGGATCTAGTATCTGATCAAATAATTTTTTATTTACAATTGTCAATAAAAGCTGTCCAGTTGATGTAGGTATGTGCATATGTATGGCCCCTGGAAGCACCAGCACTGGCCTACGTGCTTTTTGTAGCAATGCTAGATTTTTACTACTACTCCTACATTATGGGCCAAGCGAACTCAGTGTTACAGCCAATGAAGCTACACATCAATAACGCATTTAAAAATGGATTAATATAAATTCCGAACGGATGTGCACTTTAAGTTAAGGATGTGCGGTTACAGGTGTTTACATTTGAAAAAACACATAATGATTGAAATTGGTGATTAAAATGTGGCTTATGGAATTATTTTTGCACTAGAGGGCAGCAAAAGCACACACACGCAAGGTCAGTCTGGTTAGAGCGTTCCACTGTAAATTGACACGTCAGATTTGTTGTAATTATATAGATATTTGTGATCATCATCACCTTTATTTTCACTCGGAAAGGACACACTGAGGGACAAGCGCTCTCTTTTACAAGTGGTTCTGGTGATATGTAGACAAATAACCAGAAACAAACAAAATGAAGACGAAGACTCACCTACCTACTCAGTAAGTATTTTCGAAAATGTTTGCAGGCAGTAAATGTTTCTTGTTGCATGTGTTAAATATGCTATCAAAATGTTTGCAGCTGCTGTGTAGTTCATCTTGTTAAGGCTGCATTCCAGTGTGTGATGGGCCCCAAGGTCTGGTATTTGTCAGGCAACGCACAATTCACTTGCAGCACCCAGGGAGGGAGGGATGACAGTTGGTGTGTGTTTGTGTGAGTGAAGACACTAGAGAAAATGTCTGCCGTCTGTGTGCCCCCCACTTGTGTGGCAATGAGCGCTAATGAATGCAATTGTGTATGTCCAAACTGGGGGTGGTGTTTTTTGTTTTTAATATAATCCAAAAAAAGACATATTTGCACACCTGTGGAAGTATGTGGCCCAATTAAGGCTCTTGGAAAGTGAATGAAAAAGTAATTTTAATTTATTTAGAAATGACTGAATTCTGTACTCTTTTCTACACCTACAGGGAAACTGAATAAGATATATGTATACATTTTTGACACCCAGTGGCTGTTATACATCTAACTGCAGTAATCATAAGAAATCGCGGATATTCACCCTATATTTCTACCCAATCATGCCCCGATTTAATTGCCTATATAAGTGATTGTCTCTGATGGGGGAGGGGAGGTACTTCCTCAATAGAAAATAGAAAATACTGTCTGGCATACAGTCCTGACTGCATCTTGTGCTTACTAGCAGTACTCCCTTCCAGTGAGTTCAGCTCTGGGTTTAGTGTGTAGCTTCTCCACAGCAAATCCACTGAGTGAAATATTACTTATCTTCTGAACTGTGCACTTAAGCTGCACTCAAGTTTAATTGTTCCAAATGGCTCTACTGAAATATTTATTGCGCCCGTTTCTTTCCTCAGCTGGATGTTATGAGAGAGTGTCATAGACCTACTGTAGTATCATGTTCATGTACTGTCTTGGAGATTCTAATATTTCATATGTCCATGTGTGTTTAATCTTTGGAAGCCTCAGCCTGAACCCTGGAGTAAAATGATTAGAAAGTCCTAAAGGTCATGATCTCTGTGATGCAGATATATGTACATTTTGTGTAATTTAGAAGAAAAAAACTAACATGGAAGAAAAATATGAATGCTGTCATACAGTGGCCTGCATTCAGTCAAGATATGTCCCTAACTTCGACTTGGAGCAGATGCAGTAAAGTTATAGAGTTTAACAGAGGTGTGTAACATTATAAAGATAATTTAAACAATATTCTTCTTTAATCTTTGCGGGCTCCATTGGTTCTTGGCTTGCTTGCTTTAATCTTTAAAGTAGTGTAACACAAGCTGCAGAAGGTAACAAATTATATCTAACGAGAAGGCCACAGAATGTACATGTACTTGGCTTGTGTGCTGCATTAGATGCTGATCAATAACCACAAAAAGAAATTATTGGCTTGATAATAGCATACCACCCTGCAGCCTGCTGGTTTTATGATCAACACAGTATAGATTTAAAGCGTGCGGGAGTGTGATAGTTTATGAAAACTGTTGAAATAGCATAAATAATGTTTAAATAATAAATAATAATAAATAATACACTTTTTGTATTGCTACAGTTACAATAACTCTCAGTTATTACCTCTTTAAAGTGACCACTGGATAATGTTTCATTCCACTGTGAGTGAAATCTATGAGTTTGTAGTGGAGGTCTAAAAATTAATGAAGATGTCTCGCCAGAATTTTCTTTCACTCAAGAAAAGCAGACCTCCTGGCAAAGGATATCAGTTTTGGTGTTATTCAAGGCCCGCTGTTTCTCTAATTTAGAATAGCTTGGCTTCTCCTCCACACCAATATTCCATGTCATTATTCTAGGAAAACTCATAATAGAAATATTAGTCTGAAGGCTTTTGCCCCCTACCCCTTTCAGCCTGAATGTGCCAGTCAATAAACTTTAGTTAATGGCTGGCTTTTGGATAACTGCAGAAGTTTTAAATGTGCATGAACTTGTCAGTTAAATTAGCTCCAGTTTGTTACAGAGGGTGATTAGTGTCATCTAAAGAACTCACACACACACACACACACGCACATAAGGGCAGGGTTCAGAGCGAGAACTGTGATTCATTATCTGGGTAAGGGAAATGAGTCCTTATCTCAGTGACCTTGTCGACTGGTTGAGAGTGGTACTGTGATCTTGATATGATCTTCTGGTCTAGTGGTCCACTTACCGCAGGGTGTGCTGGTTTTTGTTGTTACTCAGCACTAAATGAATCAATTAAAGCAGTTAATTACACAGTTAATTCACCTCACCTGGTTTCTTGGGTGTGAATCGGTTGCTGACATTAAGGCGAAAACAAAAGCACAACCTGCAGTGCTCCAGGACCAGGAGTGACGACCACTTCTCTGGTCTATGCCTTTGGCTTCAGCTCAGGCTCTCTGGCTCATGCCAGCAGAGACAGCGTCTCACCTACAGGGGGCAGCAGGGGGTAGATTTTCAGATGGTTCTGCGCGGAGAATGTGGTGTGGTGTGGAACTGCACTAAGACATCAGCTGCTTTAATTAACTCCCGAGGTCACATTTCTAAATCGTTATTTTACCAGGAACGTGCCACAATTTGAACACCCTTTCGAAGGGGGATCTGGCCTTGTAGAGAGCCCATGAGCAGTGGAATAAACATCCAGACTACACGGGACGATGACTGACATACACATGTGTGTATTCCCAGAGTATTCCTGTGTCAGTTTAACGTGCATCCTTCCCCAATCAGAATTCCTGTGTTATTCTGCCAGCTCCAGGCTTGCTGTAGTGCAGGGGTTCAAACTCCGGCACTGGAGGACTGCAATCTTGGCTGATCTTTGTGATTTCCTCAGTCAGCTGCCAATTTAGGCCTTGGAAATGAGGTGTGGATCCAGTCAATGGCTTCAAGGAGTAACATGGTAGTTGGCCACACTTTCTAGGTTTTTATATGCAATTTGCATGAGAGGCAAATTGGCTCTGAAATTGAGGCTTTGAAGAAACACAATGAAAGTATTAAATGTCCATTCTTTAGTTTTGGAGAAGTCAGCGTTTGAAATTTTTTGTCCCATCTTCAGCCGGGTTGAGAATGTTTTCCTTGTATTATGTCACATGAGGATAACCACTCCCCTTAGTGGGGGTACGTCATAGCTAATTGACAGTTCTCATTACCATATCCAGGCAGTTCGGGTGAACTTTTATAGTGGGAAATTTAGGCTTAGAAAAATATGTTTGAATGTTGAATAACAAAAAATTATGCACATTTGTTTTATTGTTGCCTAAAGACAACTGGCAAGTGTCACACATTACTCCTTTAAATTGAGCACTTAAGTGCAGGAACACATTAAAATCTAGCACACGGACACCCTCCAGGATTCGAGTTTGAGAACCCTGCTCTAGAGTCCCAGAAAGGCAGAGGGTTTGAGGCTATGTTCTGGAGCATCAGTTTGAAGCACAGGCTGTGACTTCACCATGTTTTGGCCCCATGCTGGTCAACCAGCTACCAGCTGTTTCAAAACCTAGCTCGAGCTGGTTGCTGGGAGCTGGTCTGAACTGGTCAACCAGCTATCAGCTGTTTCAAAACCTAGCTTGAGCGGTCTTTTTCAGCAGGGTTGGGATATCACTGCCTCTTGGAAATGCCTGATTATCTCTGTTTATCTTTCCCCGTCAACACAAATCAGCCTCGGTGTACGGAGCTCTCTCTCTTTCTCTTTCTGCCTCTCTGACTCGCTTGCACATATGCACACACACACTCACACGGTCACATACACATTCACTCTCACTCAAATCCAGGTTTCTTTGTGGGAGAATGGAAATGACAGCGTCTCTGTCTGTCTTACGGGCCCGGCTGAGCTGAGCCGTCATATCAGATGCTGTCTGATGAGACAGCAGCAGAGTCAGCTCCCTTCCCTGGCTTTAAAAGGCCTCGCCATGGAAACATTTTTCTTGATGACCACCAACAACAAAGTGGCCTGCACCTGATATAATATGTTAAGCTTCGTCAAATGAGAACGGGGGCAAAGCTGGAAATCTCAACTTCAGGATATTTTTCTTTTTTTTTTAATGGGAGGGATAGCTTGCTAGGACATGCTAGATTCTGAGATAGACAGAAACCCTATTAAAAACCAGGTTATGAAACAAAGTTATTACCCGATCAGCTGTTCCTCTTGGATCAGCACAACTGGTTGGTATTTGTAGCATGAAGACACAGTGTACTATGCAAGAATGCAAGTTCAATTGTTGTTATGCATTTGACCTGACAATGTCCTCGTCTTCATGTGACATCTGTTTGGTTGACTAAGTGTCTGATGCGTAGTCCAGTATGCCTGTTTCCTGTTGGTCAGAGAGAAGATAATTCAGTGCAGACTTTAAGTCCTACATTCGCTCCTTTCATTTAAGACTTGGGCTCCCTTGATTGATGAAGGGACGTACAGTTAGACTTTATGCATTTATTTTTTTAATCTCTTAGCCTTTATATCCTCTCAGATTGCTCATCATTTTCCAACTGTGAATGTGTTCATCTGACGAAATGGATTTAAAACGTAGGCATGCAATGCAATGTAGGTCATTTGCATACAGCTTTAGCCGAAGACACTCATAAAAAGCATCTAATGCACTAAAAAAACTAGAGATGAGCTAGAGATGAGCATCAGCGTTGTCATTGGGGTGCCTCAGGACCTGCGAGATAAAGGGAGATAAGGCTCCTTTTTTAATAAAAACATGAATTGGCATGTAGTCTTTTTGGATCCTTGCAGGGAGCAGGGAGCGAACCTTCCTGAGAACAGCTAAAGTCACGGCACTGTCAGGATGCACTCCTCATACTGCACATACCTAAAGATATTTGTCCTGGATAAAACATTTTATCTGGAGGGAAAACATTCCTTCAAAGCTGAAATTGGCTAAAGCATTTGCCATGGTCCGAGTGACCATCAGCCAAGTTGGACAGAACAGGACATTTCAGCTGTCTGGAGAGAGAGCGGCAGTAACACACAGTATGAGTACGTTTGGACGTTCCCTTCCAACTGTTATTCTGCTGTCTCCATCTGATAAGCGACTGTAACTCAGACAAGTAATAGCATTTTAAAGAAATTCTGTGGGGAAATGTAATGTAATGCAATGCTATACTGTATTGCAAAATAAAGTATAATATCATGCTTCACAAAAATTGGGAGAATATATTTTTTCGCTTTCAGATATTGCTATTTATTTTTTAAATAACATTGTGTCAAAATATCTTTCCTTGTATATTCCAAAGAACGACTGCATTTACAGTATATTGCAGTGTAATCCATTTCAGTCAGGGAAGTGTCATGTGCCACACAGATATTCCCAAATTTGCACGTTGCTCTTTCATATTCCACAGTATTAATTATGTGCCAATAGCCTGATGCCAACTGCAGACGGGAACATCATCGCCTGATTAATGCAGGGTTTCCCCTTCTCTGACCTAGATATGTCAGCTATTTCTTGCTGAATTGTTTCTGTAGTTTTTTTCTCTGTCCCACAAGTGTGATTTGATTGCATACATTATGTTATTTCTTACTGTTTGATTTATATCCGCAGCTGACGTTTGGGGGGTGAACTTCCATTTTATAATATATGATATTATATAATATATTATCTCTGCTGTTTTGGGGCCGTTACTATGGCGTTTAAAATGCGGGTGCTTTTGTCAACAGGATCTATTGTTTGCAGGTGTCGGAAAAGGCATTTGTCATATCCTCTCTTTAATTCCCCCGCAGGCCTGAAGTTTTGAATTGGCAGTCCGCAAGTGAGTCACGGACAGACATTTAAGCGAACGTCGATGGCAGTTCTCCTAAATCTCCCCCTTCCCCTGACGCTGGTGTAAGCGGGCTATTGGCAATCACATTAACGCAGGGCTGGCTTATTATGCTCACCCTTATTCAGCGCCAGCAAACGGTGCAAAAAAGCAATCTTTCCTGGAGCCGAATGCGAGATTCAAGCCCAGGACACCCAGTTTCACGGCCAACACCTCAAACCGCATCTACTGCTGAGCATTGCATCAGCATTTCATTAAAGAAATTAAAACCGACATTTTCAGTGCTCTTACACATGAGTCTGACTGCATCTGCAGAGGAACCCCCCCTTAACAGCTCAAGCTAGGTTTTGACCAGCTCCATACTCAACATGGTTTGACCAGCTCAAGCTATTTTTTGAAACAGTTGGTAGCTGGTTGACCAGTTCAGACCAGCTCCATATGTAACATGCTTTGACCAGCTCAAGCTAGGTTTTGAAACAGCTGGTAGCTGGTTGACCAGTTCAGACCAGCTCCATATGTAACAAGCTTTGACCAGCTCAAGCTAGGTTTTGAAACAGCTGGTAGCTAGTTGACCAGTAAAGACCAGCTCCATACTCAACATGGTGTGACCAACTCAAGCTAAGTTTTGAAACAGCAGGCAGCTGGTAATTCATTGCTGGATTTTACAGCAGGGCCTGCTTCACACAGGCATTCCTGCTCTGACGTAGGGCTGTACCGAGCTCAGGACGGGTGGCCCGGTCAGCAGAGAGAGAGAGACACGGGGTCTCCTGAGGGAAGGTGAGGGAGGCCGCCCCTGCCCGTGTGGAGAGGCTCTGAATTCACGGCTTCCCCGCCGCGGGCTCGACCCGTCGTCTTACCGTCGACGGGCAGGTCTGATTTATACCTGCTTGGCCTTCCCCGGCGCCCGCCAAACAAGAAAAACGACCCTCGTTTCAAATTTACGGATACCGCCACTTTTATTACGCTGGCCAGACCGTGACTTATGGAAAGCTTCATGCTCACAGAACTCAGTGAACCGCATCCCAGCAGCGGCAGGGCTGGCGTGGGGGAAGTGGCGGCCTTTTTCGGGATGTTTCCATGTCTGTTCAAAAAGGTACATCTGTAGATGCGTTTCTGAATAGACTCCTGTCTGGTTCTGCTATCGCGTGCTCTCGTGTAGAAAGGTCAGCTCCGAGGCACGAGTGCCGAATGATGGACAGGCTGTTCTGACAGGCTGGCTGAAAATCCTTCACTTTTCACTTAAAGACCAAGGTATTATTTCAATGGTTATATAAGTAGGAACCAAAAGAAATGTTATATTAAGTCTGCTCGGTTGAGGTTTTTAGTTTGTTTTTAGCTGTTTTTCATACTGAAAGCAACATAGTTCTTATACTACACTTACTTGTGTAATAAATACAGTTGGCCAATCAAAAATGTTTCAGTTGAGTCAGCTGCCAATCGGGCGTGAGGTTGAAATGAGTGTCCATCACAGAAAATACATTTACTAAGCCTCTGGCTCGCATATTTGGAATACTTCGCATCAAAAAGGAAATTGTATGACTTTCCTTTTTATTATTTTGGAAAAGTAAACATGCTTCTCTAGCTGGTAGATTTATGGGCGCTTTGCATGCTTACTGTTTTAAGATTGGGTTGAGGGAGACTTGTGGACAGGGTGTTGATCCCATCTGATGATCCCATCCCAGGTTTTTATTTTTTTATTTAATTAGTAGGAGGAAGACCTTTCATGTGCAAGCTGCCCTATGTAGTCCATGGGTGCCCATTCAGCCAGCGGGAGCCAGGGAACCCTCCCGTAGCCTGGGCAATCTGATCGGCAATTGTGCCAAGCCCAATCCCAGCCGCATTCCACTGGCACTGTCCAGAATCGATCCCAGGCCATGACCAAACGGCTGTTCCAACTAATAAGTTAAGTAGGCACACGCCTGGACTACGTTTCAAATGAGTCCAGGCTATTAAAATGTGTGCACTTTCCACAGTAGGTGGCTGAGACTGGGGAACCCTGCCCGGGAGGCATAGCTGCGTGCGTCAAGACTGGACAAACTATGGAGCTCAAAAGCTACTGTTTGGTTTGTTTTTTTATTCTTTTATTTTGACCTTGATCCCGTGAGGGTGAAGGGAGAAGATATATTGTTTTGTTTCAGAACAAGCTTTCTCTCTCTCTCTCTCTCTCTCTCTCTCTCTCTCTCTCCCTCTGTCTCTCTCTCTCTCTCTCTCTATCTCTCACGCTCACTCTCACTCTCTCTCTCTCTCTCTCTCTCTCTCTCTCTCTCCTCCCCCGTCCTGTAAATCGTATAATAAAATTCCGGTGCAATCCAGACTTTCCATATCTCCCGGTGTCCAGCTCGTCTGTCCTCCCTGCGGTGTGACACCAAGACAAATGTCAATCACTACTTACTACTTACTGTATCTTGATTTTAAATGACTCAGTATTTAATGCACTGCCAATATTCATCACAACTGAACTATTTATTATGCTTCTTGTGCAGAATCTGTCTGTCTGTCTGTCTGTATTGTGTTATGCCTATTGTTGTGTAGTATGTGTGTGGTCCTGCTGCAAACAAATTGCCCATTTGGGACAAAGAATAAACTGAACTGAACTGAACTGTTTTTTTACCTCGGAAGAAATGTTCAGAGACTGCACAGATGAGCATTCATGGAATCTGCCCCAATTAGAAAGAGAGGGGAAACTTTTATTGGTCTGTAAAAATTATACCCATAAAAAGCAATTGATCATATTCTTGGTCACTGGCAAACTTGTGGTTTTGATTATACTGTTGTTCTTTTCTTTATTATGCGTCACAGATGTCTCCGATATTTTTCCAAGCACTCTGTGTATGGGTGAATATCGGTGCTGTACGGCATTGGTAAATAGTTTTAGGCCTATTTGATGTTGATTAGTCATATTACATGTTTTTGATGAATTGCTTCGCGTGTTGGGGATTAGCTATATGGTGTTATATGTTTAATGTTTATGTATGTATACAATAAGATGCATCATTGGTTTTACCCCCATTTTAAAAATGTATTGTATCAAAATCAACACATGTTGTCCCTGAGCACACTAAATGTGAGTCTCTAAGAAATGTGAATCTGTTCTTAGAGTTTATTTGCCAACAAGCGTCCATTCAAAATAAATTAATTACAGCAGGGAACTTTAAAAACAAAAACACACACCGGCAAGAAAAATGGTTGCAAAATGTAACTATTTAGTCACAGTCCACATTCCTAAAATGCAAACGGAGACTAGAGGGACCTTTCAGTGTCTCTCTGCACATCTGTCTGTCCCAGCACGTGCAAACGCACCCGCACGTACACACGCACACAGACTGCAGGGCAGTAAGTTATGAGATTTTTCCCATCGGTGTCCTTCCTAAAGCCAGCTCAGGGTTCCTGGGTGCACATTGTGTCTGTGCTCACAGCAGGTGTAATACAGAGAGATGCCAGGCAGTTTAACCTTCTGGGCCATCTTAAGATTGGTCGCTGGTGATTACTAAAGCAGCTCAGATTGCAATGAATAACAATCAGGGTTTTAAAATCGGCTGCGAAATACGGGACTGAAATTAGACTGGAGGACCATTCTCTGGCTGATGCGTATGGATGAGAGCCCATCACGCTAAATTATACGCCGCCTCACCACGGATGCGTTTTGGTATAATAATATGACAAATTACATTTTGACCTTGAGCTCTGCTCTCAGGGTCATATTCGAAACTGGGGCAAACTTTCCTTGGAGAAAAAGAAAATGTTTATAAAAAGGGAAGTGTTGAGAATGACTCCAGTGAGGCAGCTGTTCCCGTGCTGGAGACGCTTCTGCTCCACTGATACTGACACATCTCAGGAAGCGATGCTACACGCTACACGCCCGAGTGGACCGCGCCCATAGCCCATGTGTTTATCCGACGCACACGCCTGTGGAGGTGTGACAGGCACATACATGTTGCACGGTTCCGCGTACATGCTATTGGAATTCCACCTCCAGCCTCTCCCAGTCACAGGTGAGGAAGCGTGTAGTTCAGTGTGAGCCACTGAGACATGAGTAAACACTTCAACAGCTTCGCTTCACACACTGTCCAACGCCAGCACGATGGCTCAGACTTTTACTGCGTGCTGTTCTATCATCTGCCCTGCTGTAAATCCAGCTATGCTAATTTGACCAAGCTGGTTAAGCTAGTCATGACCTGGTCTTGCTGGATATGAGCTGGTCAACCAGCTAGTGCTGGTAGCTTATCTGAGCTGATAGGTAGTTGATCACCTACTAGCTGTTTCAAAACATAGCTTAAATCATGTCAAGCTGGGAGCTGGTCAGAACTGGTCAACTAGGTACCAGCTGTTTCAAAAGCTAGCTTCAGCTGTGGAAGGTGTTCCGGGCGTAAACATTCTTAGTCAAATTAAATTTTCATAGGTTTTTTTTTATTTTTATTTTTTTTTTTCATTTGTGGCAAAAAATAGTTGTATCTGCATCTTAAACACTACTGCAGGGACTTCCTTGTTTATACAGGAGGAAATTTACTGTATGTACAATTGATAATACAGAAGGAAAGATGTTGCATTTAGCAGACTCTCTTTTTCACAATTACATTCATTATGTGAAGTCAATTTGCAGGATTGGATTGAAATTTGGGTTCTAACTTGGAGGAGTAGTAGTAGTAGTAGTTAGTAGTAGTAGTAGTAGTAGTAGTAGTAGTAGTAGTAGATGATCATGATAAACCCTGTTAATTACAGCATTATGTTTTATAGGTTTATATGCACTCAGAATGGCTGTGCTGGTTCTGTACTGGCACACTTTTTAGGTCTCGACAAGTCTGTTTTTAATAAAATGACACATACTGTAGCGTGAAATATTTGCATTTTATGTCATGCTGGCAAATACTTTCATAAAAAATATTGAAGTTTGTTAACTCTTTATGCTCAAGGGTGTATGAAATTATAGATAGTTGAATTACTACGTTTTCCTTAGTTTTTAATCCCCAGCTTTTAAATTTTTAACTTTACAGAGAAGGCAATAAGGAGTCTGAACTGATTAGCTTGCTTTGCACATACTTTAAGACCATTCTAAAATATTAAGCATGTTTTATTAAATAAATGAAAGCACTAATGAAAGCACACTTTGGCTGTTAAGAGAGCTTTGGCGTCCTGGAGGTGGTGATTTTGGTAATGATCATCGCAATTTGACTCAAAATCTGGGCATGTATCTTACTTTAGTAGATGGTGTTCTATAATCTGACCCTGTATGATCCAATCCATTCTTTTTAACTCATAAGTTATATTTTCCATGAAGTAGGTGTGTGTGTTAAGGTGATTGATGAACAGCATGCTGGGAATGGTAGGAACACTAATGTTCACAATACAGCCCTCTCCTTTAATCATCTTATTAACTGCAAGAAATATCCTAGGTGTAGATCTCTTCAGTTTTAGTTGGATGTGCAAGCAAGGGACTGTCTTGAAAGCTCCTCAAATAAGTAGCCACAGCTTATGTTTCATTGGACATCTGCTTTTTGATCTGATTGGTGTTTCCTCTTTGGGCCTGGAAATGGCCACACCCACTTCCAGGCCGGGAACCCTGAATCACCTTCTGTCTTCATTCCTGTACAGTACATGGATATCAGGTGTACAAATGTTCACATTTATAACCTGTTAGCAAAGTAAAGGCAGATATTTTATCCAATTCCCTTCAGGCAGAACATATACTGTACTTTGTTGCATGCTCTGTGTTGATTGGTTTACTTACCGAGAATGACACAACCTTCCTCGGTTTACCTACCGAGAATGACGCAACCTTCCTTGGTTTACCTACCGAGAATGACACAACCTTCCTCCTCCAGAAAAGCAAACAAACATTGTGTCTATTACTCAACCGATATGCTGCGTATGTTTGATTCAGACTCGGATCTGAAATATTAAAAGCCACAGAGGAAAACCAAGGCCTGTTTGAAGAATCAGGACCTGGGATTATCATTGAGTCATGGACCCCAGATGTCCAATTCTTGGACGTTTAGTCCAAGTCTGGTGTTTTTTTTCCTTAACAACAACAAGAAATGTTGAACAGTTCCTCAATCACTGCTCTCCCACTCTATTCTCCAGTTAGGTCTGTTGTATTAACGAGTGACCCTACTTCCTCACTCACTCGCCGTACAGCTCCTGAAATGATGGTAGCCAGCCACTAGATGGCACTAGGGGGTAAATTAGGCCCACTGGGCCAGTGCGCGTCCCTGATACCCCGCTGGGCTGCTACCCCCTCAGAGTGTAAACGCGTCTCAAGTCCCTGACCCATCACTTCTCTCTGACACCCAATTATTGGAGGGGAGGATGACTTTCATCACGGTAAATGGATGTTGTCAGACAAGTGAGTCATCATCGCAGTGCCATGGTCGCTTTGTCACGGAGAGTATAGAGGCGCGTGCAGCTGTAGCAAATGAGCAGGAAGCATAACAGATTAGTTTCTTCAGTGCTACAAAAGAATGATAGATAGATCGATAGACTAGATCAGATAGATAGACTAGATGGATAGATGGACAGATAATACTTTATGAATGCGGGTATTCCTGAAGGAGAGACATGCCCGGTGTAGGCTGACACTGTAATCTTTTAAATGCTACTGTACAGAATGCGGCTCCCTTTCATGTCAAGATTAAAGTACATCAGAGTTTGGAGGGGTGGTGTATACAGACATATGCCGACCAACCACTGCTCTGTCTCCATGCATAACATGTTTGTAAATTCCATACCATTCTGTTCTATTTTAGGGGTATTCCAGGGAATGCAAGGGATTGGCCACCAGCAGGTCTCCTCTCCTCCATTGGTTGTTGTGAGGAGTATGTCCTTGAATGGCATCTTGACCAGATTGGTGGAAGTGGAAGAGCTGTGAGCATTGTGTAATCAAAGCTCAGTGAATCCAATTTCCATTGGGCAGAGCAGAGGGTGTATTATTCACATTATAATAAATAATAAATATAATATATTCACAGTTGTAGTGCATTGTGCATCCTGTTCAGCTCAGCAGTGCTGTTTTCAGTCTCTAATCCCATGGCTCGTGGAGGGCTGACATCTCGTGCTCAGTGTTTCTGTGAATGATTTATTCTCTCTCTTTTATCTTCTCTGCTCCCCTTATAACTGAAGGGTTGCCAGTTCTATTTCCAGGTGGGGCAAAGCTATTTTACTCTGGAGCAAAGTACTTAACCTGATTTGCTTCAGTGAACATCCAGCTGTATAAATGGGTGTCATGTAAAGAATTTAAGATGTGTGAATTGCTTTGCATACAAGTGTCTATTATATAGACACCTCATTATATATGTATTTATCTCATCTTGTCATTCATGTCCCAATCATAAAACTGTCCATTATGCAAATACATAACTAACATTTTTGGTTCTCAGAACATTCCCATAAAGTGATGGTTAACATTTTCTGGATGCAATTTGTCCCATTCCCCTTGAATAATATCTTTGACAAAACAAACATTTCAGGAACCACTTTAGAATGTTACTCAATTTTATTTAAGAATTTGAATTGTGCATGGTCATTTAGGTTTTTTCAGGGAATATTAAACATGTTACACATCTACATTTGAATTAGTTCAGTCATCATAATTTAATATGAACCGTATATCAGCCTAATGGTTTTATTTCCATGTCTAAATGATAACATAAGGAGTTTGCATGTACTTTACTTGGATCATTTGTTCTTCGGCAGAAGTTGTTTGGAATGATACAATTTAGTAAACATCATAACACTCAGTCAAAGGAGGATCTAAGTACAATCTTACAGCCTTGCATTTTGGACATGTTTTGTGTTAGCGGGGATATAATTTTCATATGATTTCCTTTAGTTCAGGATTTTAACAGGAACACATGGGGAAAAATGGATCACAAATGCAACACATTTTCAGCTGGTCTTAGAACCACATATTTACAAATGCACACACTTCCTGTCGAGCCTCGGAACTGCATTGTTTTTGAGGTGAAGTTTTAGCCTCCTGTTTCCCAGCTGTTTCCTGTTGTTCTGAAGGACACTCCCAAATGATTATACTGGAAGACTCTTTTGAACATTTTTCACCTGCTCCACCTGGTTTATTAACCTTCTGATGTTCAAGTGGACATTGAAAATTACTGTATCACCGTCCAACAATTTGGCATCACACAAGCCTTTTTGATCGATAACAATTTAAATGTGTTGAGCCTATGTTAGGAAATTAGATCTCGTAGGGAAAGGCATATTCTTACCAAAACAGCAGTTCAGAACTTATGTCTTGAACCATTCAAGTAGAAAACATCTCTGTAAAACATTTGTCCAACATGTACTTAACTAAAGTACCGTAAAGTATACATTGATATTTAAAATGCAAATTACATTGCCATGAACTGAAAAGAAGTAATAAATCATTACAAATACACACATTAGCAGTCATATGACGTTGAAAATTGACCATTTTCATGGTGCTAATGATGGTCTAGACACTGGTAACACACAGTATAATATTTTACCCGCAGATCCCTGGCAGAAGGAGGGTGGTTTGGTGTCCTGTGAGGTCCCGTCCATGTGCTGATCTTTGGCCAGATTGAAGCTGTGGTAATGTTGGCCAACATTGACTCCAATCGTCACGCTTCAGATGTTGCAACTACTTTGCCAGTTTCACTCACTTTTCCAGGCCAATTATTGTTATAGTGTCACATATCCCACAACTGCTCATCTATTTGAAATACATTTTCAAAACTTGAAATAGATTCTGCTAAATTAAATAAAATAGCTACATGAAGTATACCATCAGGCTTCAGAACAGAGAAACCCGATCAGCAAACAGGTGTAATGGAGATCAGACAGTTTGTAAACGATAATCCACACAGGTCCAGTAGCCAGGCAAACAGATACAACAAAGGAAATCCAAAGAATAGTCGTGTCAATAAAGCAGTCCAAACTGGCAGAATTGAAATCCACAAGTAGAACCCGGTAAATAAAACAGAGTCCAGAAACGGCGGTTTGATAACGAACAGAAGGATAATCCAGCAAACAGAAATCGAAAACAAAACGGGTCAATACACGGGAACTCAGACAGGAAAAACCGCTGGAAAGTACTGCGGAAGCACATGTCAATCTGGCAAAGACCACACGGAACAGACAGGTATATATAGGGAGAGGAAACAAGAAGTATTACAACAATCAGGAAGTGGAACACAGGTGAAACAAATGACAGGGAATGAATGAGCTGACAGACAGACTACGGGAAGCACAGAGGGTCACAAGAAGCAAAAACACTGGGGACTTACATCCACTTACATACAGATAACAGAAAACACAGATCATGACAGTATTCACACCAATACAAGAAACATTTTTGTCTTAAAATATAATTTTTGTATTTTACAACATTGTATACTTGTCAAATGGCTTGCAGTAAAAGCTTTTTCAAGTGTTCAGCCATGTATAATTATAATAGTAATAATACTAATATCATACATGCATTCATATATTCAATTCTTTACATACATTATTTTGAAAGCACCTATAACTGCAGAACATCAGCTATGTGCAGGTACTCTTTTGCACACACACACACACACCTAACGTGCGTGTGCACAAAACATCCGACAAGCTCCATAGTATTCATGGAGGAAACCGTTTTATAAGCCACTTAAGTACCAAGGGGAATGCATGCCATTGGATCAATTCTGTACAGGTTTGGGCATGCTGGTATTGCTGCACCTCTGGGACACAGATTGTGATTGAATGGTATGACACAGGGAACATCTGGGCACCTGGAACTTTCCTGGTTGTTTTTCTTGCGAATGCGAGCGGTTGGCTGTGGTTGGCTGTGGTTGGGGTTGGGTTGTAGTTGGAAATTGGGCGTAAGTCTGTCACGCGTAGGGTTATGTTTGTGGATAAGGTTAAAGGTCAGTGCGCAAACTGTAATGTGGCAGTTTGGGGTGAGGTAATGTTTTGTGTAATCTGCGGGGTGTCTGGCAGTACTAGTGTCTAGTTGGCGAAAGGTAGATTGTTATACTGATGGCATTTGTACCAGTATGTGCATCTTGTGGTTATTGTTGTTATTAGCATCCATGTTTGCATTTTGCGTTCATGAATATGCCTGTACACATTCTGCGCTTGTGTGTGAAAATAAAGATGTGTGCATGTTAGTGTGTGTGTATGTGTGTTTTATATCGGTATGGACTGCACATCCTGGGGTGTGTTTCTGGTAAAGGTCCATTTGTAGGGATGTGTATGTGTGTTTGAGTATATGTGTGCTATGTGCAAACAATCTCTCTCTCTCTCTCTCTCTCTGTCTCTCACTCTCTGTATCCACCTCTCAGTGTGTGTACAGTGTGCCTACATGTGTGTGTGTTTGCGTATGCAATTACAGTCAGCTGCAGATGCTGTTGATCTGATAGATTCTGACAGATCCCTCTGAAGGCAGAGCTCCATGTTCTGTTCTAACATGTCCCAAAGTTATCTAGATAACACTCAGAGAAAACCTCCGGAGTACTGCACTTCAGCTGTCTGTCTGCGCACAAATCAGCTCCGCAGGCGAAACACGTTTCACAAGAGGCCGGGAAAGAAGAGAGAAGAGATAGCTAGTCAAAATGAATTATTATTTCCATCAAAATAAGGCAAATACAGTAAAATCTACTGTGTGAGTATCTAACATGAAGCCTTTCTCACAGCATGTGCAGTTAATAATTGAATAAAGAAGCTTTAGCAGTAGGGTATTTGTGTCACTTTTTTGATGTAAATATTAAGGGTTGTGGCCTGTGGTGCAGCGGATAGAGCTGTGGAGTAGCTCCATTAGCATAGCTTCTCCTCGGCAAGTGGGAAAAAATGGTCTTAGCTAATGAGTTATTGTTTCAGAGCCATCTCTGGACTCTGGAGATAATCCACAGGACTCCATGCAGGGTGGTAATTGGGTTTATTCTGTCCAGTCTCATGCAGTTTCTTTCCCCAGCCCTCGCCTCCAGATTATTTCAGCTGGCACATACAGAGCGAGGGGGAGGTGGTGAAGATGAAAGCATAGCTTGCTACGCTTTTCTCTTTTTTTGGTGTCTTTGGAAAGCAAAGTAGCGGTGCATGCTCCTTAAAGAGATTTAAATGAAATATCCTTGTCTAACTTCTGTGTCCAGTGTCTGTTCCAAAGAAAACTGTTTGTCCAGTCCTGGAACCACCTGCCAACATCTCCAAAACATGAAATCTTTCTGCACCCCCCCTCTCTCTTTCTCTCTCTGCCCCTTTTTATTTCCTTCTTTCACACTCCCCCTCCTGCCCCTCTCTTCCCTTTCTCCCTCCCCTTCATCTCTCTCTCTCTCTCTCTCTCTCTCTCTCTCTCTCTCTCTCTCCCTCCTTCGGACCCTTCGGCTCAGCTGTGTGTGGGGAAGTTTGTAAAAGTCCTGTGTGCGCGTGTTTGAGGGCGGGAGAGCGACAGGGAGTCGATGGGGCTTCACCGCGAGGCCAGCTAGCGAAGCGCTAACATCTGCAGCAGCAACTCCCCGAGACCAGACCTCCGCCACCATGTGGCCCCCGGTGACACGAGGGCGGGGCCGCGCCCTCCTGGCCCTCTCCCTCCTGGGACTGCTGGGGTCGCACCTGGAGCTCGCCCGCGCGCGGGGCACGGAGGAGGAGGATTACCAGGAGCTCGTCAGCCAGGAGCGTTTTCACCACGCGCCGGGGCCTGAGGACCCCCACCCCTCCCCCGAGACCCCCGAGCCCAAATCTGACAGGAAGGAGCCCCAGAGGGGGAAAGAGAAGCTCGCAGAAAAAGTAAATTCCAAACCAGGTAGCGTCTACCTCTGCGCTGGCGTTTCTTACTGCGAAATGTTTGAACCTTTTCGACACGCTCCGTGCCTTGAGTCTCAGGTATTATCTTTGGCAGTTTTTGAAACATTTTTTGCCAAGTCTGGCAAACTATTTTTTACAACAAATAGAATGCTAAAAGGCTAATGCGACACAAATGAAATGTGGCACTGAAAAAGCGGTAGTAAAAAAAAATGCAGAAAGTGATTGATGTAAAACAAATTTATGAACTCTTTGAAGGTGATGATAACAACTGCCTAACATGTTTGCCCTTGTCATTTTTCCCCCGTTGTTTTTCTCTTTGCTATGAAGCGCTGACCACAAGGGGGAGCCTGACAGTCTTGTCTGATTACCATAATTGGCTTCTTTTTTTCTTTTTTTGAGGCGGTAATTAAAAGGGAGAGATCACACATGCAGGAAGAAGCTGCTCTTTGTGACATAAGCTGGCTTTTCACAGCATGCTGGTTACTGTTTAATAAGCTTCTAAATCCCAGCCAGCCTCAAACATTTCCTAAAGCTGGAGATTAGAAAAGAAGTGGAAAAAGCCCCATGGCTTTTAATGTTCGTGATGGTGTAAAGTCAAAATGTCAAAATCCCTGTTCTGCATGCAACACCAGGGAGTACTGAGACAGCCAGACTCTGATTTGCTTGGTTTTGGAAGACTAGCAGAGGTTTGTAGCTGAAAACCAACAGCCTGTTAGTCTTGTGTATTATCAAAGTTCTGCATGTACAGTAAGCTGTACTGTCCCGTTTGTTTGTGAATGTAATATTTACGCTGCAAACACGTACGCGATGGATAGAATCTGTTCTTAATCTGCTTTCACCTTCCTGGTATAAATTCATAAGAAACAAATTAGCCATGTGCAATGTGCTATATTTTGGTATGCAGCCGTCTCTGGTGAATGCTAATAGTTTTTTTTTTACATATGAACCTGAGGACAATTAGGCACCAGTGATATTCATTTAAGCTATTAACAAGGTATTAACCACTGGTAGAAAACAGAAATGGTTAATAGAAATGGTTAGCTTGTACATTTCAGCCAATTTAGTTTTTGGTTCAAAACTTGGTGTGCTGATCAAATTTAAGTAGGAACATAATGACCATTATCTCTCTCTATCAAAATTTAAGATATCTACTTTGGATGGACTGTTGAATCTTCCAATGAAGGAGTGCAGAGTGCTGCATTCTGTTCTGGGCACATCCTCGAACAAATTCAGTTTTACTGAAGTAAGACCCACCATTTCCACAGCAAAGTGATCATACAATGGGCATCAATGCCATTGCAATTCTGCCAATTCAAGGAATTCATTAAATTAATTGAAAAATGACAAGAATTATGGGTGTTCAATTCTTGAATTCAAGTCAAATTAATTTCTAGAATTGTAGAAAATTGTAATTGAATTCCAAATTGTGATTTTCCATTGATGTTACGTTAGCACCTCCTGACAAAATGCAAAGCTATACTGTGGTGTCTCTGTTCCTGCATTATTGTATGAACTTCAGATCAGTGATAAGGTATGGCCTTACCTGAGGCTGTAATTATGGTAAAAGGGTCCATACTGAGCTCTGAAAGTATGAATCTGGAATTATGTTGCCATGGAAACCTAGGGTCGACCTCAAGGATAATAACTAGGCGCAGGTACGCCCACAATGGCTGACTCGTTAAAGTGTATTTATGAATAAATGTATAAAGTATATTTATAAATAAATGTATAAACTGTATTTATAAATGTGTCTTGGGTGGAGATGCCTGGAGCCAGTCCACCTCAGCTGCAGGTGTGCGTTTAAAAAAATCCATAAACCAAAGTGCCATTTTAACCCCTGTTTCATATCTCTTCTCTACGCTCGAGAATAACCGACTCTAGAGCTGACCCCAGGCCCCACTGGAATAGATGCCATTTGACCCGAAACCCATATACTGTATGATTTCCCTTTATGTCGAGGAAAACTCATTACAAAAGTAATCACTGGCAGCAACGCTGACAACCTGCATCTCCAGAAAGAGAGAGAGAAGAGAGTGAGAGAGAGAGAGCAAGAGACAGAGAGAAAGAGAACATTCAGAACACAAGTACGCAGATTAAGCCCATAGCACAGCCATTAACCTTTTCTGTCTCTATTTATAACTTGACTGGGTAAAGCGTTCAGCTGTCATAATTACCATAATCAGAATGAATGAATACGGGTTACAGGTGTCCGATGTGGGTTATGAGATGAGGCGCCATAAGAAATTGGAAAAAACGCTTACCCTTGTTACAAAGTGGCTGCTTTCTTCCACCCCCTCCACCCGAATACCCGATTTCTGGGAAGTCTGGTAAAGGATTGAAGAGAATGTGGGTGCCTAGGAGAACAAGCTGGCGAATTGGAATGACATAAAAGAGAATTTCTCCCTGTGAATTTCTTCTGACAGAGTCAACGGAGCAGGGCAGTGAATACCTGAGTGTGTTTTTCTCGATGTGAAAACATCTCTTATTTCACTGCTTTTAACTGGATTCTAAAAAAGTAGACCAAAAATGAAGGTGTTTGGGCACTCTGGTCTTTAGTGGTCAATAGGGTGAAGTAATGCCTTTTATCACTCCATCATCTCCTGTCAGCTTCAACAGATAACCTGTGATAAAGGAGCTTTGAGATTGATCACATTATTCAATAGGCTGGCACTGTAGTCTCAGGAAATATGGCAGTGCAACACAAAGACAGAAATATCTGCAACCTTTGGGTTTTTCTTTAGAAATGTAATTTTACACTTGAAATTTCCTCATGTAAAATGTTTTCATGCTGTTGGTTGACTAGCAAGGCTGATGACAGTAATGTGTTGATTTTTAGTCTTGGTCTGAGAAGAGAGCACTTTTATATTTCCTAAAATACTTTATATTTTGTTTGAACTTTATTTATTGAACTGAGATTTGTGCAATGCAATGCATACTCAACACTTTTTAATGGATCATTTTTGAACATCAATATTTATTCATAGAATACACAAGGCTTCCAACAGAGGTGATGTTGGACCGGGTTAGAGGTCTGTAGAAATGTGGTTGGGGAGAAGGCAATAGTTTTGGGACAGAAGGGTTAGCAATGAAGGGCAAAACATGCATATCAGTACACTAATGTAAGCTGGATGTGTTTATAGTGAGCTTCTATTCTGAAACAAAAATGTCATCTGTGCACCTTATGTGAAATCCCGTATTGTAGGTTGGTGGGAGAGGGAGGGAATGAGAGGAAGAGAGAGAGAGAGTTTGGCACACATGGGCACATGTTCCATGTTCCTATCCCTGTGATAACCTCACGTTTACCTTTTTCATCCTATAAACAAGCCTTTCAGCATTCAGGGATTGAGTCTGGTGTCTCTGTCTAATGTTGATCTTAAAACCTGTAGGCCATAACTGTCTGGTGTGCTAACCTTACGTAAAACTCTTTTTTTCCAGCCAAAAACGGAAACGGAAAGAAAGTTGAGAAGAGCAAAAAGGCTGGTTTGAAAGCCCCGAACAGCAGCAGCGATGCAGAGAGCCTCCACGAGCCCGTGAGGGAGGGTAAGTGAGGGGCGAACGACGCTCTGCATACGCTTGAGAAGAGTGGGATCCCAGGGTCCATCGAGGTTAGACACGCGCCTTCCATCAGTCTCTGCGTGGCTCACAGCATCCGCTAACACATCTGGGTCTGGACCGTAGCGCCCGGGCACTCTGGAAAACAGCACCGGGATGAGCAGCCTTTGAAATCACTGTGGAAGAGAGAACATTTTATAGATTTTGAGACCATTGCAAAGAGCTAAATTGTGATAATGGATGGCTCGATAAATATCTGAGCACACACAGAGTGCAGTAAGTCGCCTTTTTTCTGACTTTCTGCTTTTGTTTAGTTTTTGTACTTCATGAGAAATAACAAGTTTTAAATCATTAGATGCTCTCTTTTTTGGGGGGGAAATCAAAGGTTGATTCTTTCTGTGACAAAAGTGCCTCATTTTTTGAAAGAGCAGAGCAGAATTTAAAACAAAATGTTTCATAGTTGAGAAAAGAGTGTCTGATGGCTTCGTTTTTAATGAAAGCTATTTCTGTTTTAATGCCTCATTTTTTATCTGACTGCTGCAAAGTAGGTCAGATTGTCCCAACTAATGGCAGACAGCACAAATTACAGTGCTCAGCCATGTATTAAATATCTCAATATCCGTTAGTTAATTCTCTCAAATGACTATCTTGAACCAAGTCAAGGTTAGAGATAGTCACAGTAGTATTGCCATCGTGCCACTCCAAACAGTAGCTTGGTAACACCTGAGGAAGTAAAGAAGCCTTACAGCCTGTAACCTTGTAGACATCAACAATGGTACTCTAAGAAGTGGCAGCCATCTTGGTCCTGTGTAATATGCATTAGCGAAGCACTTCATATGCGAAAGCCCTGAATTGGGAGAGTCTGGAATGTTCCAGAGAAATACTGCAGCTCTCACATTTTGGTCATCTGAATAGAGTGTCTGACTGGATGTCAGATACTCCGTGTGTCGTGATCAGCGCATCCAAGCAGAACAAGTGGAAAGTGGTAATTGGTATGTGTGTCCCGTAGAGCTTGGCATGTCACTCTGACCGGGTTCAGAGAGGAACAAAATGAAAAAATTGTGTGGCAGTCTGGAGCAGGATATGTGTCTCTCACAGTGGAAAATCAGGGCCGTGAAGTTGTTTCTGGCCGAGAGACATCGAGCAAGCTGCAGAAAGAGAGGAGAGTGCCAACGCTGTGCTCAGATTCAAACAGGAGGTTCACAGGCCTCCATAACAAATCGAAAGAAACAACTCCAAAAAAAGAAACTGTTTGCTAGTTCTTGTAAACGTCTTGTTTCTGAAGTCAACCAGCTGGTAGTAGATGTTAGAAACATTTCTGGAGTCAGACCAGGTCATTAGGTGGTATGTGAGAAAAAAACCTGAACACACTTGACTTATATTTTAAAATAGTATTTTAAAATATAATAATAAACGTTTAATTCTTGTGATCATTTTAATCAGTTTAATATTATTGCTGTCATAAGGTGTGGGGGTCTCCTTTGAAGGGATCTAAATCTGCCATGGTGCTTAATTCCCAGTTTATGCGCAAAGCGTCTTCTCTATTTGTCTCTGCTTGGCTTCCAACACTGCCTACACATACTGTGAGATCTGTATGCCTGATCTCATGGCTGTTATAACGTGATGGAATGCCCTCTGGTGTGGGTGGCTGGTTAAACTTTGCCCTGTACTTTGAGCTTGAAATAGGGGTAATAAACTGTGATTTGTGCATTTTCTCAGCCTTTAATTTATGGTGATTGATTTGATGTGTGCAATCTGTGCTACTAAGCCTACGGTAACTTGATTAGAATACATTTAATTTGAACATTGCATTTTTACATGTTCTGTGTATGGAGTTGCCCACTAGCTTTACCCTGTAATTGGTGTTTATTTAGATGTAGTCAGTAGAGCTGGGAAAGATGTGTTTGAGGGGGTAATGGAGGCGTTACTTGAAGTGTCCATAGCGACTTCATAAGGCATTTATAAACACTGTATGAACAGTGATGAAAATTTAGGCTGGCTGACAGAATATGAAAGTGATTTTGGTGACCTCTACTGACAGTGATGATTGAGGATTTTTTCACCAGCAAAATTAACAGCTTTGTCATTTAATTTGTGAAATCGTTGATTGTATAATTTGGCAGTTATAAATTATTTTTACATTACATGTTATTCATCTAACGCTTTTATCTAAAGCTACTTCTAGTTGATTAGAATAAGCAGGGGACAACCCCCCAGGAGCAATGCAGGGTTAAGGGCCTTGCTCAAAGGCCCAACAGCTGCACAGATCTTATCATGGCTACACCTGGCATTGAACCATCAACCTTCTGGGTCCCTGTCGTTTACCTTAACCACTATGCTAAAGGCTGCCCCCAAGTTAAACTCATTCTAATCTAATTGGATAATTCATCAAAGAGACTGTCGTTCACACTCAGATTCTTGCAGGCTTAACTGAGACTCGCTTCTCTGAAAATCTGTACTGAAATGCACCGTTCTAGAGCACGTTTAAACATTATTCCTTTTTTGCTGTTGCTGAAAAAATCATAATGGATGTCAAGTTCTCATCTTGCCTGATCAGAAAATCTAGAATTATTTTTCCTACAGCAATAACCGGGAGCAAAATCAATCCAGTATTACTTGACTGACATATTTATCTCTGTTGAATTGCATTTCCAAAACAAAAAAAAAAAGCCAGCTGGTTGAAGGTGTCAGAGCTGTGACACAGGGAGAGATGAGCCATAGATCTGGATCCTTGTTGATGTCTGTCAGCAGCATGATCTGCCAATCCTCTCTCTCATCTCTCTGTCTGCGGTGACAGTGTTCCAAACCATCCCGGTTACTGGCGGGGGTAAGGAACACGAACACACTTCCTGCAGAACGAGGGAGGGAATTACTCCAGATATTTGGAAATACCATGAGGACTGTCTGTTTTCGCCCTGCTTTAGGATGCAGTCACAGTCTCATGAACGTTTTGATTTAGAGAAGCAGTAGCCATATGAGTTGGGAAGGCAAATGTGTCATTCAATGCTGTTCTTCATACTCAGCCAACCAAAAGAACGACCTATACAATACGGTCGTGAGTCTATTCTCGAGTGAGGAAATTATAAGCAGCAAATCAGCGAAATCAGCCTCATGCCTTAATGACATGCCGATAGTAAAATTAGGCGAGGTGTGGGTAGTACGGTCTCCCAGCAACGGTATAGCCTACCCGTGAATGACAGTGAAAATGAAAATACAAACAAGACATCCCATCTCTAATTCAGCTGACGAAGCAGGATTACTGATACAGACACTGGAATATACTAAAAAACATTACAACTCTAATTCAACTGACGAAGCAGGATAACTGATACTGACACAAGAATATACAAAAAAACATGAATACTATAATTTAACTGACGAAGCAGGATTACAGAAACAGAGGTAGGAAGTGTACACAAACAGCGACGGGGGTCTCAGTCATGGAACCCTGAGCTTATCAGCGAGTTCGCACAACTCTCCTCTGAGTGAGGTGATACTCCATCTACCATGTACATCACTTGACTTTAGGAAATTCAGCAACCACGGAGATCCACCTGAGGCTCACCTAGGCTCAACTGACAACGCAGGAGACTTACAAGTGCGCTAACTAAATACACATACTGCTCCAAGGGTTATCCCTCCAACAATCATGTATTTAGTCTCAGTGGAAACCATGAAAAAACAAAGGAGGAAATGAAAAGCATAAGCATCTCGGGCATGAGACTTATGTGGACATAACTTAGCTACACAATCCGCCACAAGGATCTCTAACATAGATCCCCGGACTATCAGAGGTGCGCAAAGCTTACTCTGATAAGGGTGTTACCTCCAACAGCAGCCCATTGAGACTTGAGTGCAGTAAGTACAATAACATGCATAAACTCTAACGAAAACAAAGTGTTTTGAATAAAGTGACAGAAAGAATGCACAGCAGCACCCAGAGACCATTCCACAAATGGACAGGGTAAGCACTGTCTTCCCCTTACACTTGCCCGTCTTTAACTACAAGAGTGCCTCAGTAGTCCTGGGTCCACCTTCTACTCAACCTAGAGCTCCTTACTACCCAAAGGTAGCTTTTAAACTAGGCAGAAGCCAATTACATGGACGAACAACATACAAAATCAAGTGAACAAGATAAGGGGTGCACTAAACTGAAACCCTAACTCTTGGTTTTAACAGAAGGATAACAGAAGGTTGCTGCATGTTCAGCTCTCATACCATCCACACCTCACATTGGTGCATAAACAGAAATAAAAGACCGAAACATGCAATGAGAAATAACAAACAAGCTTTGAGTCTTGAAAAGACTGGGCTTGTACACCTGTTCACGATTACCCGATCTTCGTGAAATCAGTGATTCCCGACTACATGAGGGAGACATGAATGTGACAGGAGTGCCCTCTCACGGCAATGCCCAACAAAGGTAATGCCCAACAAAGGCAAGCAAACATGACAATAACGGCGAACTGCGTCTTAAATAGTCATCAAATCTAGAACATCACATCTCAGCGAAACTATCTAGATGGATAGATAGTGCTCCGGATAAGTGGAAACATACTGTAATTTCATATTTGGGTGCTCTGCCCCTTTAGACCAACGTCTAGCGCCTGGGTTTCCTGTTTACTCAGGTCATACGACCTCTGAGCAGAAATGGCAGAGAAAGAAGAAAAGAAGCTGTTATTATTTCTTATAGTTCTGTTCATCAGTCAATCATTTTCATGAGGTTACAGTTTTAATAGTTTGCAGATGGAAGTTGTCTGTTATGACTGAAGACTGCTGCAATCCTATGTGAATATCCTGTGATCCACACTGCAGTCAGGCATTACTGAGCATTCTTTCAAAGGACACCAGAGCCACATCTATTTGGATGCAAATCATCTCTGTGGAAAAAGCCTGTTCTCTCCCAAAATAAACCCCAGTTATCTATAAAAACAATGTTATGTCTGGCACACCAACTCGTAAATCAAGTATTCAGGGCATGCCTGTTTTTTCTGTTATTTCTCAACCTCATAATGGCTTCCTCGACTTTCATTGGAACGGCTCTGCTCCTCATGTTGACAAGCACTAATAACAGCCAATCAGAAGCCTAGAGAAGCCAAGACTGAAAGCTCTCTTATACCTGCACTAAGAAAGTCATTGAACACACCTGACTAACAGAAACAGCAATGAGGCCTTTTTGAGACTTGGTGGCCCAACGATGCTCAATTGATCTCTGCAGTTCTTGAGCCATGAAGCTTAGATTCAATGTAGTATTGCTCTTGTAGTGCTCAGTTGTATTTTTAACAGTTACATTTTTTGTACTCATTACCACACTTGGGACGGCATCGCCGCAATAACCTGAAAATCAAGGACAGGAGGTGGTCTAGTTTGGCCTTCAGTAAGATGGTACGATGATACAAGAGTAATCATTTACTCCGTAATATCCATTTGATTTCAAGTGCAAAACATTTTTTTCTGATTGCCCTTCATGATACAAAGAAATCAACAATTTCATCAACAATTCTTTTTTTTGACAAATGTATTTGCATATTACGTCATACATTTGAATAGAGTATTGAAATTGAGCTTTGAATCCAAAGTTTCATTTGAAGAGGTATTCTTTATGTCTGAATATATTTAAGAATATTATTGTACTTCTTGGCAAATTACCCATTTATTTATTGTGTCCTTTCAAAATCTAACAGTGAACACCTTGACTCATATATACTGACATGCATTTTTTTCAATACAATAATATAGTATAGAAAAACAAAATAGAGTCAGGAATCAATGAAAATAAAGGCAACTGGAGCTGCTGTTTAATGGCAGAAGGGCTAACACTGTGTTCTTTTACCTCCGCAGAATGCCCTCCGTTAGGCCTGGAAACACTGAAAATCGACGACTTTCAGCTCCATGCCTCCACGATTAAGCGCTACGGGCTAGGCGCCCACCGAGGACGGCTCAACATCCAGGTGCGTGCCGGGCCGCCCCGGAACCGCTCACCGCCACCTGCTGCTCCCTGTGCCGGCCCATTCATTAAAGCCGCTCTTCTCCGTAGGCAAACACGGCCGCGGTGGATAATTACCATCCGCCGTGAAATTAACGGGCACGGACAGGGTCGAACACCGGAAAGGTCTTTGGTTGAGTTGGCGAGCACAAATGGCTTTTTTTCGTGTGAAACGTTTGCGCAGTGCATCGAGTGTTTGCTAATCTCTAATGATCCGAGATGTCATGTTTTCTGATGAGAGGATTACTAAACCATATCCTGTCTTTTTTTAACACTGGAAATGGGATTCACAGCTTAACAAATCTTCATCAACTTGTCATTGATATGACACAAGAATATGCCAGCAGACCTCTTTGTTTCCAAAGACTAAAGAAGAGACCCACGAAAAAACAATCTTTTGAGCCTATTCATTTTTGAGCCTCTATTGCCATAGCGACAGATAAAACCTCATGTTCAAGACATGGACTCAGTATTATGTGTTGATAAGAGCTCTTAGACACAGAAATGTGAAAATTGTTTCATTATTATAGTCAATATAAAATGTTTTTTTTGCACATAAAACTGTTATTTTGGCTCTGTACTCCAGTACACTGGATTTTAAGTAATGAATATAAGATTACAGTACAGACTGTCACCTTTAATTTGAGGGTACTTGCATCCATAATGTGTGATCTGTGTCAAAATTATATCCCTTTTTATACATAGCCCCCCAATTTTAATGGACCAGAAGTAATTTGACAGTTAGCTTCACAGCTGTTTCTCATTAGTCTGGAATCTCTTCCTTCATGCAGGTACATGCATACGAAAGCTTTCAGGAGCTAGTCTTGATTCTAGGCGTGGCAAGAATCCATTTATATTCATCACTTCAGCACTCGAGTTCAGCATTGATGATATTAACTCATCTTGCTGTAAATAAGAGTGAAAGCATGGGAACCATTTCTGCATTTAGCGTGAGGTCATAGGGGACACCATTTTCAGTAATCGTTTCATTTGCAACAGTGTCCCTCACTCTCTCACCCAGAACCCATGACACCATTTTAAATCTCATCCTAATTCTAACCCTATAAACCTAATGATAGGCCTGTGAGTTATCTGCAAGATTGGATTTGTGTTTTTAAATGGAAGAAAAACAGCCAACAGTATTGTCAATTCAACGAAAGAAATACCTGGACATCTATTAAGAAAATAATGCTGTCTATGTCAGGAGTCTGTGATTAATCATTGTGTGAAAGAAGTTGCCTGAGTCTGTCTTTAGGTAAAGGTAGCTTGTTTGTTTGTGTGATGAGTATCCACGCAAGGATGCAAAGTTCAGACATGTTTCTGATGTTTGTATTAGTAACACAAGAAGAACCTTTTTAAACATTCCAATAAGATAAAAAGTGAGACAGCAACCAGCAAGACAATGTATGGAAGGAGTTCCTCTTAGTCAGGTGCCTCAAGATGCCAAGCTGTCACAATGCTGTTTATGTATGTGTTTGAAACTGGTGATTGCTTTTACAAAACCAATCACTCAGTTATGTAAAATACTATATAAGATGTCTGAATTACTGTGTTCTTCATTAGACCAATAAACTAAATAAAGTAAAGTCTCTATTCCTTCATAGATTCAAAGTATAATTTTCACAACTATACCAAAGTGCATGAGGGTATCATCCCTGATGGGCTTCAAAAGTGGGAATCAATTTATTGTCCAAAACAAGGACTAACCCTTGCCCTTGCCCTTTGCTTCGTGCCATGACATGGCTCTAAACTTAGCTCAGCCCTAAATCTAACCATTACATTTTCCTAACCCAAACCATTTGAGTAATGATGGGTCTGGGAATGATCTGATCATATGATGTTCTGTTATAATCGATGAAAAACAACATAAATATTGCCAATTCAACAAAATAATTACTTTGTTGTACAAGGTGAAAATGCATATACATAAAAGCTTGGAATGTGCTCTTTAACCATATTGTTTAATTACGAACTGAAAATTGTGGTGCACAGAGTCAAGAAAAAGATGTATGTATTGCATTCATAATGCAATAGCATATTATTGTCTATGACAGTGTGGGTTGCTTTCTTCTGAGTATTATATTTTTCTGTTGTTTGCTTCAGAGCAAAGATTTTTTTTCATAGTGACACCCAGGAAACCAGTTCTATATAGAGAGGTCAGTGTTTTTCCTCTGTGAGTCTGTAGTCTCTGTAGCAATCCTTTTCAATATTCTACCCTGGGGTGTTAATTGTTTTGTTATTGGATTTCCCAAGGTTTTCCAAATATGATTGCCGAATACTTGTGCTTTAAAAAAATGAATTATTGCAAGAAAACCTGTGCACCGTTTAAGAAATATGTTTTATCTTCACTTAAATAAAATAAGAAAGTCGGGCCACAAGAGAGCTTTTGTTTACCTGTCTGACAGCTGATGGAAATGAATGTCTTTTTATGTTTACATATGGCATGTAAGGTACAACAGGGGCAAATAATGTGTTCAAAGAAGTCTTTCTTGTGATTTGTGAACACAGATTGCCTCTGACATGCACTTTTGTGGTGAATGGTGAAAACAGAGAACGCGGCTGATGGCTGACTCTGTCTCTTCCTTTGAGGCCGGGCTGAATGAAGATGACTTCTATGACGGAGCGTGGTGCGCCGGGAGGAACGACGGCCTGCAGTGGTTCGAGGTGGACGCCAGGAGGTTAACCAAGTTCACCGGCGTCATCACGCAAGGCCGGAACTCTCTTTGGTCGTGAGTGCCCTTACTCTTCCTGTTAGACCTGCATCAACCCCACAGCGTGCTACACAACCCGCTCACGATGAAGCACTGGAAAATACCTCTCAGATAATATCTAAATTAAAGGTACAATCGGCAATTTCGGGCTTCTAATGGTCAAGAGAGGAATAGCAGCAACCAACCCCTTCAAACCACAACACTGTTTATCCCTCCCCCTTCCCTGTAAACGTGCTTATGTTGAAACGCCATTGCCTGTGGCAATTAGAACCAATTTTCAACCAATGAGCTTGAATTATTGTACTGTTATACAATGAGTGTCGGGCCGTCAACTGTATATTCTGAAACCCGAATTTAAGGACTACAAACACAGGCAGAGGATCAACATGTCAGTGAGCCTTTTTCAATGATAGCAGGGGATTTACAATGGTCTTGTAACAATATTTTAACACAAAAATCTTACCTATTGTACCTTTAATTATCCTGGTGGAAAGACTAATGCAAAAAGCTGCAGAGGGAACCATATTTACTGTTAGAATCGGTGCTAAGCATCATGATGATATTATCAAAAGATCCAGGGTTTTACCATCTTTTAACAATAAAAACATGGATATGTATTGTAAGGAGGTAATTCAGCATAGCTATTGAATACCTCTACAAAATGGAAATGTACTTCCGCATTTTACAGAGTTGCAGGCAATAATTATTAAGTCCAGCCAGTAATGCAATTTTCATCTTCGGGCTAAATATTACACCCATGCGACAAGGCCAGTCCTATCATGCTGGCCGCTTGATAGTGGAGCCGTATCCAAAAATCCAAACCGTCAAGCGTCAATAACCATTATCTACATAGACATCGCATTTTCAACCAATGATTTCAATTGAATGTCACAGATTGTCCAAATTAAAATAAAAATTATTACGCGGGGCCCCTAACCCCATAAATAGCTTTGTGTTCTGTGTATCTTCAGAGGTCATTAGTTTCCCCACGAAGGGAGACGCCATGACACTCTAGATTTATATGCACAGATAAGGACCTCAGCATGGCTTTTTTTTTTTTTTTGCCTGAGACATTAATCTGTGAAGGTGGAGGGGAGAGAGGGGTAGACAGGATTCCTACAGTCAGGTCAAACAGAGTAGGCCATGCAATATCGCATGGACTAGAAAAACATTCGCCATGTCAAATGATATTGTCTCTACAATATCTCAAAGGCCATAATCGGAAAATCTAATGTGCAGTTGTGCTATTGAAATTGCCTCAATGGTCCATAGGCAGGCGGCACGGATGGTGCAGTGGGTAGCACTGCCGCCTCACAGCAAGGAGGTCCTGGGTTCGAATCCCCGTCGGCCGGGGCCTCTCTGTGCGGAGTTTGCATGTTCTCCCCGTGTCTGCGTGGGTTTCCTCCGGGTACTCCGGTTTCCTCCCACAGTCCAAAGACATGCACGTTAGGCCGATTGGAGAGTCTAAATTGCCTGTAGGCACGAGTGTGTGAGTGAATGGTGTGTGTGCCCTGTGATGGACTGGCGACCTGTCTGGGGTGTATTCCTGCCTTTCGCCCAATGTATGCTGGGATAGGCTCCAGCCCCCTGCGACCCTGATCAGGATAAGCGGGTTCAGATAATGGATGGATGGATGGATGGGTCCATAGGCACGACTTGATACTATCTTACAGCATCAAGCTACATAGTGTTGGCAAGAATAACTTTTAAATGGGATTTAATTGATTTTCTTTGCAGAACAAATACAATGCAAAACGTGATTAGCTGTGCCATCTGTTGACTCGTCTGTTGCTAGCTTTTATTTATACATGTCAGCAGCCAGTGGCACCAACTTCTGCTGAATTTATTCTGTTTTACCTGGATAAAAACTCATGTCATTTAAGTTGTTTACACCGAAAAATACATCCCTCAAATCTCAGATGACATCTGTCCACTGCGCAATTCTCACCTCACCGTCTATTTTAGACCATGATTGATGTTTTGGTCTGTCAAAAATCTCTGTCAAAAATGCCAGTCTCCTGTTGTTTTTGTGCCTGTGTGGATTTCATTGTAAATAAACAGTGCCAAATAAATTGACTGCATTGGTGTTCAGTGTTCCAGGGGGCTACTGTTGACCCCGGGCACTGGAAAGCTTCACATTTGACTTTCCATCCATGTTATATTCCTCCTCTCACCCAGTGTAGCCTATTATGTCAACTTGTTGCTCAGTCATATAATATAATGTATATAATAATAATAATTAGTCAGGTGATTGAGACTGAATGCCTAAAGTGATCATTTGAGGATTTGGATGGCAATGGAAGTTGAAATCCTTTTTGGTCATGTTCCCTTGATGTCCCTACTGATAAATGTAGGGTTTTCTTCATTCTTTTTTAAACCATTGACATTGACATCTATTTTTTTGAGGAGACCTGGCATAAGCACCCAGTAACAATCACATGGCAAGGCAAATGAAAAGGTTGCAGTTGTGCAGTAGGTAAACAAGATCAATGACAGGTACACTAGTAATATCTAGAACTAAACATTTAAAATCAGAGAACTGTCTGAACGTGTCAGTTCCAAGTTGGTTCTGAAGATTATTCCTGCCAGTTGCTCTTTTCACCTTAGACCCACCTACACTGATTTGATGCGATTAAATGCTGTTTGGTTATTGGTGATGTAAAGTGGATCACTTTGAACTGCACTGCAAAGTGGTGTAAACCTGGCACGTAAGGCTGTGCAGTATCTTGGTCTTAGAATAACAGTGCTCTGGTCAACAATGACAACCTTTGACAAGAGTGATGCGAATTGTACATTGAATTGAGTTACATTACACAGTTATTATTTTTATCTGAGTTTTTTTGTTTTTAAACCATGGTATACCAGAGTAAATATTCATTCATCAGCGTAATCAGTAGTGGAAACAGGGAGGAGAAAAAAACAAAACACAAACTTGCTGTACAGGCTGTCAGTGCAGAGCTATTATTTATGCCACAATAATACACTCTCTGTGATCGATGAATTTTCTATATAGGGCTGTTATTATCCCTTATTGTATTTTCTAACTGGGAATTTGTCCTCAGGAAGTGAGCCTGGTTCTTTGAAGTGCTAAAAGCTCACTTGCTGATGATTGCTTGACCTTTAAAAATCGATCCACTGAAATTTGGAATCGATCAACTGAATAAGAGCTATTTGATAAACTACAAAGCATACTTTTAGTCTGCTTCTTCCAGCTAGTGAATTTGTAAGCAGAAAAACAAGCTTGATTTTCATGGTTACAAAGATTTCATCTTGCAAAGTATATTTTTTATACACTTTTATACAGGTATATACACTCTTTATTATGTACGCCTTTCTAGCCCCCCAGAACAGCCTGAATTGTTTGTGGCATGGATTCAACAAGGTGCTGGAAACATTCTGTACATATTTCAGTCCATGTTGACATGGCATTAAACAGGTGCTGTGGATTTGTTGGCTGCACATTCATGCTGCAAATCTCCCGTTCCAACACTACCCAAAGGTGCTCTGTTGGATTGAGATCTGGTGACTGTGGATGCCTTTCATGTTTGTGGAACCAGCTTGAGATGATGTATACTGGATGTTTTTGCACCGTAGTTTTTTTGCAGCATTCTCTGTAAACTCTAGACTGTTGTGTGTGAAAATCTCAGGATATCAGCAGTTTCTCAAACCGCCTCATCCGGCACCGACAATCATTCCCAAGTCACTTTCATCACATTTCTTCCCTATTCTGATGTTTGGTCTGAACAACAACTGAACCTCTTGACCATATCTGCCTAATAAAGTGGTCTAAGTGTGTATAAACACAACACCATTTGCACATTTCCTCTTATTGCACCCCTGTCATTCATTTTCTAATTGCCTTCCATATGGAACAACTTTTCCCATGTGATTGTGTTCAACTGAAGGCCTGTGTCCCATACATTCCTCAGTGCCTCCGGTAAGTAGAGCAGACACGTCTGCATTGTGCAGCACTGCTGCAGATACCATGCTGTACCCAGATTTCCTCATTTGTCTTCATCAGTTTCCTTAATCGTTTTCTTAACCTCAGACTGATCTTAAAAATGCATTCCATTTCGTTCATTTTTCCTGGTGTCCCTAGAGAATATAACGACACATGGCGCGTATGTTGAACCGATTTATTTAAATGGCCTGTAATTGAGATGTGCGTGCTGTAATTATGTTTTAGATTGACATGTTTCACATTGCGTTACTGTAAATGAACTGTCCTCAGGCGCAAAGCGCTCTTCATGTTGTAATTGTTGCTTTTCCAGAAGCGACTGGGTGACGTCCTACAGAGTCCTGGTGAGCAACGACAGCCACACGTGGGCGACCATTAGGAATGGGACACAGGACATTGTGAGTGGTCGACATATGGGCTCCTGGATCTAAACGCAGACACATGTTCTGTATCTAAACATGCTGTTAATCTGTTTTCACACCATTTGGGAAAGACCATAGGGCATCTGCGGATGCATATTTAAAAACAAAAGAGGCGAGTCCGAATCTTTTTCTTTTTTTTTTCAATTTTAAGGAGGTGCTTGGTGCATCAAAGCAGTGCTTTCAGTTTGCCGTGGTTAGAACGTGTGGCACAGGTATAATCTACTGGACATCAGCCAATCAGCACACTTTCTCCCTTTAAATGACTTGCTGCATTAGGTGTCCTGCCTTTGTGTTTATACTGCCATATTGATGGCTCAAACCTCATGAGGTGCTATGTTTGAGTGTCCATACTTGTTGTTGTTGCCATCATCATATTTTTAACGATATGATATCAGAACGGCAGCACTTTGTGATTGTTCTGCTTTACAACTACAATGATTCTGCTTTTCCAACTTTTTTTACCAATACAGGCTTCATGTACTTGACGGAAATTGGGAAACTGGCAATAGCAAGCATTTACAAACTAAGTGATTTAGCTTATAATCATACATTACTCGTGGACTTAAGGTCAGAGTGCAGTCAGGCTGGATGCCAAGAGAGGCAGCGTGAAAGCCAGATCTCTTAAAGTGATGTGTGATTCTCAGTCCTGGAGATATTACTATACTGTTGTGTGTAATGGTAAAACTGCTGGAGTCTGTGTTGGTTTCTATTATTTAGTTTACGCCAAAGAAAAGCAAAATACTACTATTTTCCATTTTTGTTGAATGATTCACTTATTCACTGATTACAGTCTTTGCCAGGTTGGCTGTTTCTACCAGCTAATGACTTCAAGTGCTTAGATTTATTTGTATGGTCTTTGTCCTTGCCATTGGTCTTATGGGTTGAGATTGACCCCTCTGCCTCCCTGTAGGTGTTTGTGGGGAACAGTGAGAAAGAAATCCCGGTGAGGAATCTGCTCCCGGAGCCGGTGGTCGCCCGCTACATCCGTGTGAACCCTCACTCCTGGTTCATCGGGGGGAGCATCTGCATGCGGGTGGAGGTCCTGGGGTGCCCCATGCCAGGTCAGCGGGACAGCAGGGATCCGGGAGAACCTCTCAGGAGCTGGGCTGGGCGCTTCACTCGTTCATATTATCTGTTTCATTCTGGTTATTAGATTAGAGTCTTGATTTAGGTCAGGGATGGGGAAAGAGAGCTGCACTTAATTATTTAATTCGCCCAATCATTTACATGACCTGTCATTTTTTGCCACATTCAATGATATAAACAGCTGATAAAATGTTTTTGTCTTGTAGCATTTTATTGTGGTCTAGTTTACGAGTTAATCGGTCATGGTGTGTACTGTATGGCTAATTACTGTAGCTGATTGAGTCTGGGTAACTGGAGGCAGCGAAAACCTGCATACACACCGGCCCTCCAGGACTGGAGTTGCCCATCCCCAATTTAGATCTTCACCGTATGTGGTTACTGAATTCCTGTATCTACACACTTCTGTCTCTAACTCAAAGGGATTGGATTTGGAGGTTATAATTGGCTTGGTAGTTCCTCTGCTGTAGCCCGCACGATGCTATTCTCTGATATTCTGCCATCAGCCCATAATACCATTTCACTGTTGATATGCCAACAATGTTAGCTTTTAATCTCATGTCACCTTTCTTGTATCCAAGATTTGTTTACTGAAGCCTAATTTGTTTACTTTACTGCGTATGTTGGAACGTCCAGGGGCACTCCGTGATCTGTCAAACCTGCAAGTGGTTAATGCATGAAGAACCTTATTGTCATAACTTGCGTTGGAATGTCAGCTTGTTGGCTGGCCGCTGCAGCTAGCTTGTTGCCAGGGTGATAATTGATGTACGATGGCTGTGTTCCAAAATGCATATTGCACTTCAGCATGCAGCACTTCTGAAAAATAATTGAATTACATGCATTAACCTATACATTCCCTGAAGACCTTGCTATCTTGCAAACTCAGGTCTACAAATATTTTGTTGTCTTGAGAGGCTTAGTTCATAAGCTTTTTCCCTGTGGCCAATGCTATTTCTTCCGCATTTTTACCCAGAAATAACAAAAAGAGATATTTTATCTCTGAGGCAGTAAGTTTTAAGTGTAATGTGTTCATGTCTGTTATGCGCATTGCATTCTGGTTGTGTGAGACTGCTGAGGACCTCTACATGGATGAAGGAGCAGGCAGAGAACTGCTGTGGTGTACTGGCCAGTAAACCTCACAGATCCAGTATCACTGCTGGGTGAAAAAGGTCCTCAAAGCACACACACATATTACATCAGAAAGTACGAGTGTTTGTTCTCTATTTTATGTAATCCTCTTTAGTGGTCATGGTTTGCTGTCCACACAGGCTTGTTCACACATTAAATAGGTTAAAACTTTAGTTTGGAAGACAAATTCTGTGCAGGGCATTTAATGAAACAGGGCTGCACTGATTTTTTTAATGTAGTGGCACGGTTTTGCATTTTTTTGTACCACAATCAAATTATTTGACCCAAATCAATAGATTTTCCAAAGCTCTTTATATTCATACTGTGTTCATTTTTAGAATTCCCTTGTTTAATCATTGTCATTTGCAACCAAGCCTTACCAAGGCTACATGTTCACAAAATACGCTAAATTCTGTTCTGAGAACAGAAAACAATTAAAAGATCATATCTGTTTTTATCTCTTCATTTAGAGCTTTCATCTTTTTCTTGGCAGACCCCAATAATTATTACCACAGAAGGAATGAGGTCACAACAACCGACAATTTGGACTTCAAACACCACAGCTACAAAGAGATGAGACAGGTAGGTTGAGTACGCTGTGGCGATATATCAAACTCCTGAGCCAGAAGACCCTGAGCTGAACTGGTCCAGGAGGCCAAAAACTGATCCCCACTGATCACCTTCATGAGCGAACTCACCTCTGAGTGAATTAAGAAATCTATAGCCTGAGGCACAAGTTCAATAAAGGTTTGTTGTGAAGCACTGCATTTAATTAAAACTTAATGCAAGAGTAAACATAATGATGTATAAAATGCAGCACCCTTCAGAATTATTGGCAGCCTCAATTAAAGGGACAGTTCAGCAAAAATGAAAGTTTCCACGATTTATCCATCCTGATACTTTTTTTTGAGATTTGGCAACTTTCTTAGATATCAGATCTCAGCAAAACAATGGAACTACTGTATCTGTGTACTATCTGTCCATACCTCTGGATTGATGGTACACTGGATAAGTGGAAACATACCTCTAATATGAACAAAAATGCTGGATAAAATTAACGTTGTTGTCATTCAAATATTGTCAGCAGTAATGTGAGAAAGTTGTATAATCTTACTGTGGAAACATTGTTAAGAGGGGGGGCGGGGGGGGGATTTATACACAAAATAATTTCTATTCTGAAAAGAAAAAGAAGGTGTTACAGTCAAGAGAACATCTGCATTTAGTACTTTGTGCACCTTCTTCCTTTGCCAAGATGTCTGCACTGTGCCTTCTCCTGTCATGTTTCAATGAGTGAAAGTGAAGAGGGAACTCATAGCAAGGGATCAGAGACCATTCCTCCATGCAGAACTTGGTCTTCATTGCTGGACTTTCCTCTTCAGCCAAAGTGTTCAATGGGGTTTAGGTCAGGGAAATGGGATGGCCATTGCAAAAGCTTGATTCTGCAGTCAGTTAAACATTTCTTTGTAGATTTGGAAGGAATGCTTTGGATCATTGTCCCGTTGGAATATCTAACCATGACGCATTTTAAGCCTGCTGGCTGAGGCAGAGACACATTCCCATGGAGTTTGTCGAATTTGTCCTTGGTGTCATGTTCAAACACTGACATGGTTCCCAGTGCCCTTGGAAGAGCCTCACAACTTCTCATACAGTGGGAATTCGGTTATTTTCTGCATGACTTTATGTCAAACCCACCTGGCTGTAATAATTCTGGATTATCTGACTATAGAGAGAGACCATGTTCCAGCAATGGCCTTAGCAAACCCCAGGTGTTTACTCTTTTGGTTTGATGACAGCAGAGGTTTTATTCTGGAAGCCTTCCAAATCACTTGTTGGCTTAGAGGTGGTAGTGTTGGAGATTTGTTTTCCCCAAGATGTGACTGTGATCCTTGGATATTTTTTTCCATCTCGATCCATCATCCTAACTGAAAAGAAATAGCCAGGAAGATGGTTAGAGAGGCAAAATAAATCTCCAACTGTGATCCTTGGGGACTGCTCCAGACAGGTAGATTCCAGTTCCAGTTGTTTTAAACTTCTTTATTATTTCCCGAATATAAAAGATGGGCTTTTTCATGTGTTTTGCTATTTTTATGGCCAATAGCTGATCGATGAAGTTCAGCAGCCTTCTGTCTCATTTCATGTGTGTGTTCTCTGACGTTCCCCATTTTTATGGATGAATAGGAGAGTCTGGTATGTCACCTCATTTAACATCAAGAAGTCATGCATGATAACTAATAATTTGCTGAAGACTACTTTAAAAAGTAAAATTACATTACAAATGGCCTTTGGCAGAGCTCTTATCCAGACCGACATACAGTTGATTAGACTAAGCAGGAGACAATCCTCCCCTGGAGCAATGCAGGGTGAAGGGCCTTTCTCAAGGGCCCAACGGCTGTGCGGATCTTATTGTGGCTACACCGGGGATCGAGCCACCAACCTTGCAGGTCCTAGTCATGTACCTTAACCACTATGCTACAGGCCGCCCCAAAAATATACTGTATACTGTTAAAGGATTGATTTCTCATATTTTCTGTGCCTGGTCACAGATGAATGTGAAAGTGATTTGGCCATCCTTACCAAGCGCGTTAACAATTCTGCCGGGCACGGTATGTGGTTTAAAAATAAATACAGAAAACATTTTATTGTTTTTCTGCCGTCGTGTCCCTCATGCATAAAAGCAGATGTCTGGGTGGTGTTTTCTTTCCTGAGCGGAATTAGGGATGCCAATAGAATTCATTAAAATCCCATTACTCATCATTGTTGTTTTCCTGCACCAGCTGGTGTTCCAAGTAAACACAAAAATGTATTTTTACAAGAAATGACACCCTTGTTGGTTTTCTATTCCTGCATAGCATTAATATGCTAATGCCACGTTTCAGCTGCCTGTTATTTCAGCAGTTTGAGTCCCAGACTCCTTTTAAAATTTAATTGCCTGAGTCCTTTGGTGGCCCTATCTGGTACATGAAACCATTCTAACTTGGCAGAATTCAGTCAGTCTGCCACTCTGTGTGATGACATTGCGTAACGGTGGTTGGAAAGCTGGAAAGTCCACGGTTTGTTCAAATGAACCAGTGCAGACGACAAGACCAGATCTCACAGGTAACGATGGGAGAGTGAGTCTCCATAGGCTGACATTACAGTCATGCTTACAGAAGCATCCTGTCCGCCTCATGAGATGCGCATGCTAATTGAAAAAACATAACGACATTTGAGACTACCTGTGTTCTATCAAACAAGTTGCTTATGGTTTTTACATTACAGTTATTATACTTATAGTACTGTATAAGCAGACTGTGTTCTTGTTTGTCCACATTTGCCACACAACCTATGCCTCAATCATTTTGTGAAAGATGTGTGGTCAATGTGGGACCGTTTTGGGCCTTCTCACCCTGCATTTAAGCCATGTGTAGGTTTAGGTTTTTCAACACTGATGATGGAAATTGAAGTTGCATGCAGTAGAGCAGATTGCATTTTAAGCGTTTAGGTTGTGGTCACTTAGAATTGGTTGCAAATGAGATCATGGGGTTGAGAATACTCAAGTCTAAACCCTGAAGTGTGGAGAGCTTGTTTTTCACTGCACGTTTTTGTTGTTGTGGAAACTGGGGTTTGGCAGTAGCTCTGTACAGACATACGGCAAAAACAGTAAATAAATATACTGTACCCTAAAAGTCTTTACCAGGTGGTGGGCTATAACTCCAGTGAGACTCTGTTTTATGGAGTTCCTCAAAGAAGCAGATGGATATGCACTCAGGCCAGATGTACTGTTGTTTTTCTCTTGTCCCACACAGCTGATGAAGGTGGTCAATGAAATGTGTCCTAATATAACCCGGATTTACAACATAGGCAAGAGTCTCGGCGGACTGAAGCTCTACGCCATCGAGATATCGGACAACCCTGGGGAACACGAACTGGGTGAGAAATTAACTCTGAATTGCATAATTATTCCAGTTGGGCATATATAATGCATAATTGCATGAATAGATCATAATAAACAAACAAAGTCTCATTGTTGGAAAAATGTTCAGAGGACATTTCCTGGACAGTGTACTTAAGCAAGCATTTTCTGCAAATTTAAAAACAATAAAAACTAAAACAACAATAAAAACATTTTTTAAATAAATAGCATCAAATTAATTGACAAGAGCACTGATTGAATCTGTCCATACATTTAATCATGAATGGGTATCTTTGAGGTGACCTATTTTTGACCTCCTTTTGACCTTGACAACACAACTGCAGGCCATTCTGAGGTACAGTACTACAGCTGAAAACCTGGATTTGTGGACAGTTTACAGTGGTGAATGATGATATTAGAGAATGTACTGTATGTATGGGGGAATAATGGTAGCTACCAGATCTACCTGTTGATCTACCCATTTCCTGGAGGTGCACATTTGCTCGTGAACGCTTGGCCCTTTTTTCCAGGTGAACCAGAGTTTCGCTACGCAGCTGGCTCCCATGGCAACGAGGCTTTGGGACGAGAGCTGCTTCTGCTGCTGATGCAGTTCATGTGTCAGGAGTACCTGGACGGTAACCCACGGATACGGCACCTGGTGGAGGAGACCCGCATCCACCTCCTGCCCTCCGTCAACCCCGACGGGTACGAGAAGGCCCATGAGCTGGTAGGCTTCCCGGAACCCTCACAGCTGGACCATCCTATCGCCCTGGTTTGAGCTGGTGTTTGCTTCCAACTTTCTGTCCTCTGTTTTGGATGACAAAAGGAACAGTTGAATCAAATGTTAAAGGTGCTGTAATTAGCTCATTTTAACAGAGCTCCTCCAACGCTTGTCCTCTCCGTAATTATTATTGTATTATTATTGTTCATTCAAAAATTGGGGAAACAGAATTAAAAGGGTCAATCAAATGTTATTTGTATAGCACTGTTTACTGTCACAGAGACACTTTATAAAGAAACAGAAGGGCAAAATGGAAAGGGCAAACACCATACCAAAGCCCCAGTGTAGCAAGTACAAGAAAAACCCCAGTGGGGAGAAAAACCCTCAAACAGTCGCGAGTAGAAACTCCCCAATGGGAAGACATCTTGGGAGGAACCCAGCTATAGAGGGGGAGCCACTGCCCAGCAAGGTGTAAAGTTGGGATGGATAAAACACAGATGTAGTAAGTAATCAATTATTTAATCAGCTATTTAATTGGGTTGAACCAGTTAAAGCAGAAAACTGGTCGGTAAAAGTAGGAAGTTCAAATGAGAGAATGTATAGTGAGCAGCATCAGAGGCGCAGGGTGTGTGCTGTTTGAGGACTGGCGGTCTTTGCCCCAGGGCTCGGAGCTGGGAGGCTGGTCTGTGGGCAGGTGGAGTCTGGATGGCCTGGACATCCATCACAACTTCCCCGACCTCAACTCCATCCTGTGGGAGGCGGAGGCCCGGAAGTGGGTACCCCGGAAGGTGCTCAACCACCACGTGGCCATCCCGGACTGGTACCAGACCACCAACGCCACGGTCAGTCAGCCATGCCAGGGCACGCGTGTTCCTCAGAGGCAAATGGGGGGATGTTTTGTGAATGAATCATACCAACAGTCTCACACCGGCTATTTGCATGTCTAATTTTGCTAATTGTATCCTCACTTCTGAGAAAGGTGATGCTGTGGATTTAATTAGCTCATGATGGTGTAGCCATTTCACTAATTGCAGATGATTGAATAATTTATCATTTAACCTGCAGTAAACAACTCTCACTTCTGTTTATTGTGGTTATTTATGTTTTGTTTTGTTTTCCTGCAATTTTGTCATGTTTGTATGCTCTCGAAATTAATTCTTTATTAACTATTGTTTTTTTCAAGAAGTGTTTTAAATGTCTAGAATTTTAATTGCATCAGACTGTGTTTAGACCATCCCTCAGAATATCTGTTACGATTCCCTGTTTAGTACATTGCTGCTTTAGCATGCTGCTCGCTGAAGCCATCCTGCTTGAGGGCTACTCATCAATAATGCCCTGTTCTAGTGTGTGGATGGGCCCCGTGTTTATGAAAGGCATTTAGACAGTGCCAGTGCCAGCTGTAGCTGACATCCCTGTAGGGTAAAGCACAATAGGCTCTAGCGTCACACATGGATGGGTCCGTTTCAGTCAGCTTGAGTGACAGTTTCCCATCACGCACCACCAATGGTCAGTCAGGTGCTTGCAAGTTTGTCTGTGGGCAATTCCATGGTAACCAACCTCAGAAATGCAGTATATCTGCACGGTAAAGTCCAATAGAGCTACATAAGAGACCGCTGGTTATAGGAGCTTATATCAGTCTCTATTATGTAGCTGTATATAACTTTATCACACACATATTTGGCAGTTGTAACATCTGTTACCATGGAATTGTCCCTGTCACGCTCTACGTACATGAACTGACTTGCAAACTGCTGACATCACTTGTTAAGAGGAGAGCATGTGCAGAGTTGACAGCGGAGGTGGTGAAAGTTGCAGCATCACAAACTGGAGAGTAAGAGACGGAAAAAAAACTGGAAAACTTGATTCAATAGAGCTGAGGTTTTTATAAATAAACAGACAAATGCATATAACCTGTGCAGGTTGCCATGGAGACGCGGGCTCTGATCGCGTGGATGGAGAAGATTCCCTTCGTGCTGGGGGGTAACCTGCAGGGAGGTGAGCTGGTGGTGACGTTCCCCTACGACATGGCGCGGGTGAAGTGGAAGGCGCAGGAGCAGAGCCCCACCCCTGATGACCACGTCTTCCGCTGGCTGGCCTTCTCCTACGCCTCCACGCACCGTCTCATGACCGACGCCAGCCGGCGTGTCTGCCACACCGAAGACTTCGCCAAGGAGGACGGCACCGTCAACGGAGCCACCTGGCACACGGCCGCGGGAAGTCAGTCCCCGACCCCCGACCCCTGACCCCTGATCCTTCAGGATCAATCCCACTTCAACTCTCCCAGTTCAGGAAATTAACCCAAATTACTTGACTAAGGTGCCCTATAGAAATCCCATAGAAAGGCCTAGGAATCACAATGCATTTCAACGGTCATGTGTCTTGAAAAATGGTGATATGATCGAATACAATGCTGGCGTCACATCTGTTTGTTAAGGGAGATGTAACGTGCAGGCCGCATCCGCCCATAAGGGGTTAACTGAAATTGAATTAATCAACTGAAAAGAAATCCCTTCAGGATCTATGGGGATTTTCTTTTTTAATTAATGGATTGGATTGATTGAAATACAAATTCAGGGCGACATTGGCTCAGGTGGTAAGAGCAGTCATCTGGCAGTCAAGAGTGTTGCCAGTTCGATCCCGCCCTGGGTGTGTCGAAGTGTCCCTGAGCAAGACACCTGACCCCCAAATACTCCTGATGAGCTGGTTAGTGCCTTGCATGGCAGCCAATCGCTGTTGGTGTGTGAGTGTGTTTATGAATGGGTGAATGAGAAGTATCAATTGTACAGCACTTTGGATAAAGGCACTATATAATTGCCAGCCATTTACAATTGACTTCCAACTTTTCTATCAATCTCTATCTATTATGTTTTATTTCTCTCTTTCCTCAAGTCTTTGACACATTTAAAGAGCTGGATTCAATCCATGTCCTTAATTGTGACTTAAAATTAAATTAAATGGTTAATTTTTTTCTCTCATGATGATTATCCAAATTAATATACCAAACTGTTCAAAACTATATGCGCATTCATTTCTTGTCCAATCAGTCTGTTTATTTCTCATATTTTCTATTGCTGTCCTAGGTATGTTGTTTTTAAAGATAGAGTTTTAGACAGCATTTGGAGTAGTTCTGTTGTTTTATGCATGCAAGTGATGTATCCCAGGTTTGCATCCATAGTGAACTTGGTCTGTGTAGTGTCCTTGCTGTAGACCGAAGGTCAGTCTGTATTGTCTCTCTACATGAGAGGGATTAAAAGACCTCAGTAGGATCATAAAGGAGAACTAATGAGCTGGATTTAATTTCAATGAAAAAATGTGCGTTTCATGAGCAAATTGTTAGACACACTGACAGCAGAAAGGATATTGGATTGATTAATTAGGTGAGAACTTTGGATAAACTGTGCTGTTCCGGCAGGTATGAATGACTTCAGCTACCTGCACACCGACTGCTTCGAGCTGTCCATGTACGTGGGCTGTGACAAGTTCCCACACGATAACGCCCTTCCCGAGGAGTGGGAGAACAACCGCGAGTCCCTGCTGGTCTTCATGGAGCAGGTGTGTGTGAAACCAGCGCAAACACGCACCGCCACACACGCACATTCATTACTGTGCACACAGTATACACACGCACACATACACACATCTGTCGATGGATAGCTGTGATCTATAATGTAATCGTATAATTGTATCATGACTTATCATTGATTTTTAATCATGCAATATTAATCACAATAGTTGCTGTCCGTTGACCATACATGTATAATAGAACAGACCACATACTGTATGCATTCCTGTGGGTCCAGAGAGGATGCAGAGCTCCAAATCGGGTCCCCAGTGTGACTGTTGGGTTGAGCGAGTGGTCCTGGGATAAACAAAATGGCCTCTTCATCGCTCAGAACAGCAAGGCATGGAGAACGCAGTGCTGTAATGGCTGCCATATGACCACATGAGCACACTCATTTCATTTAGAGGCAGTGCGCTATCAGGAAACAACCCTTCAATCTTCAAACAACCCTTTTCTGCAACTGGCCTTCCAGCGAAACGGGGCCTATCATTTCTGGATGCTTCCGTGGCCTGATTGCCATCGCCACCTGTAACACAGCTGGGGGGAAACCATCACTCAGCCTGGAACGTTCCCCGCTTCCCCTTACGGGATTTTCTCTTTTCAAAATGTCCCTTCCGGACTTTTCTCCCAATATGGAATGCCTTATTGTATGCCGTGGCTGCCAACTCTGCTATCTCGGAATCCTGTTTTTGGGAGTCTGAAGACTGAAAGGTCCAACCGCTACACAGAGTAAGTCGAGTTTTGCGGACAGAAGTCTGTATTTGTGTAGCTTGTGCTTGGTTGACCAGTGTTGGTGGCTGTTGAGCTGTGAGAGACCGGTATCCTGGGCTAGCTGAATCCTTTCATTCCTGGGCAGCGGTACTGCAAATGTCTGCGTCACTCTGTAGGACTACTGGCCAGAGTTGGCACTGGCCCATTCCAGAGTCAGCACCAAACACAGCAGGCTATCCACACACCGGAATACCAGGCTGTTGGGCCCTGGTACCGTTTGGAAGATAAAAGACTGGGAGGCTTCCAGGAGCCTAGTTCCTGGTTTTGGTAGCAGGTATCTGACAGTCAGTTCTCAGAGAGAGAGATAGCCATGCTGGGTTCATTTTTGGGGAAAGGAACCAGCAGATCAATTTTGCAGTGTGTGGTTGTTTCTCAGAGAGCGAGAACGAGAGAGAACGAGGGAGAGTGAGGGCGAACGTTACTCCACGTTATGCTATTTAGCCTTTCGCTGACATCTGTGGCTAATTTGACAGAGCTGAAGTATTGAACACAATTGAGAGTGTTGTCTAGAATACCATTCATGGCATTGTCGTCAGATGCGACTGGTCTCTTTCTTTCAGCTCTCAGATGGTAAACTGTGGAGATTTAGGGATGCAGCAATGCTGGTAAATAAAGGCTAATAAAGATGTGTGTTCTGGCTGGGGAGATTTATTTTAACCAAAGGAGGTGAGACAGTTCTTGCCATAGCCTGAATAAATGTGTTGATAATTCCCTGATGCAGTGACTAAGAGGAAAATCTTCATTCGTAACATTCCTTTATTCTGCTTGTGGATGGAAGCGCCTCTCACTGCTTATTACTCTCATAAAACTTTGACAAACTGACAGGTAATTAGCCTGCTTATCAGAAATCCTCCAGGACTTTATCCAGAACTAAATTTAAACACTATGAACAGACATTTATCCTTTATCCTATTTTGGATGACCATGGAGTAAAAATGTTGCATTACCAGTGCTTGATTGTGATTGTATGATCTCACTTAATGACTGATTACCTTAATTGTTAAATACATAATCAGCTAAACTAGAGATGTGTAGTTTGATTAATAATGCACCATCAACACCCACCCCTGGTTGGAAGAAACCTGCACAAGCTCAAACCTGCACAAGGATATACTATGAGCGGCTCTCTTTTATTTCCTGTCGGAGTTTTATGAAGCTGGAGGAAGTGTGCTTTGATGTTACCTCCTCTGCCCAGGTGCATCGTGGGATCAAAGGGGTGGTGAGGGACCTGCAGGGCCGGGGGATCGGCAACGCCATCGTTTCTGTGGAGGGCATCAACCACGACGTCCGCACAGGTACCGCCGACGCAGCTAACATGGCACCTCATATTCATAACCATAATAATAATATGTTTTATTTAGCTGACACTTTTATCCAAAGTGACAGTTGATTTGACTAAGCCAGGGACAATCCCCCCTGGAGCAATGTGGGTTCAGGGCCTTGCCCAAGGGCCCAACAGCTGCACTGATCTTATTGTGGCTACACCAACCTTCCGGGTCTCAGTCATGTACCTTAGCCACTAGGCTACAGGCTGCCCTGTTTAATATTATATTAGATGTGCATTACAAACATTTAGCAGACACTTTTATCCAGAGCAACGAACAGTAATGGAGAACATCGGTGTACTCTGACGAATACGGAGAAATGCGTTATAGCTAAGAAGGCATGGTTGCATTCTGTATCTAAAAAATAAAAATGTTTCATGTTAAATGCCATTAAAACCAACTTTGTATTATTGGACATGTGGAGGCATTTGGCATATGACACTGCCTTCGGTAAAAGTTAGAGAATAAAAATAAATGAGTAAATAAATAAATAGTTTGAACTCTCAACCTCCATCAGCAACATAATTTTAGTCGTGCCTGAAGCTTCCCCTCTTTCCTCAGGGGTTATGTACACAAACACTGAGACTGCTGGCAGCCTTGATAAATCCCATTAGCTGTTTCTCATGCATATATTGAATTTTTCAGTTTGAGCTCCCAAATGTGGCCACACATCATGACTAATCTCCCAACAAGCCACAGCGTTTGCAACATTTTAATACACGCCAGTGCTGCTGTGTGAGTTTCATTAGATACTGTACACTGAGGGGGCTCACAGCACTAGGTGCTTGTGCTATTCATATTAAATACCGTGTGACACCCGTTGGAGGAAGTTGTAACTGTTTCGGGAAGGTGAGGGGTGCAAGCTTATGTTCATGGGGACCTAGGGGGGGGGGGGGTCAGGGCTGAGCTGGAGCTGACCTCGCTGTGGCTCCCCCTTATTTTGGTGAATAAATTCATTGTCAAAAATATTTGGGACTGAACAAAAACAAGTCCTGGCCTTCCTTCAGCCCATGACTCCTGCCTCCCTAACTCCCCTGCTGTGGCACTGCTCCTGCCTGAGACAGCACTGTGCTGTCCTCTTCAAGGTGATGTGTTATTTTATCAGGCTGTCGTCTCTGCCTGTCGGTAAGCAACGCCACTCCAAACCGATCCGCGTTCGATAGCTCCCGGGAGCTGCTTCTGCGCTCAAATGAAATGACAACAAGCAACAGATTAGTGCAAAAGGGATGGGAATGTGACATGGTAAAATGTGTGTGTTCACACAACAGCCTCTAACCCGAGAATCCATGGTGTAAATGCGAAAAACATTTGAAATTTGAAAAAACACTGAGATAAGTTTTTACGCTTGGCCAAGGTGGAGAAGTTGGTGTCGTGAGAGAGAGAAGATGCCAAAAGGTGATGGAAACAGATTTCTAAAATAAATCACGACGTGAGTCACATGCTTCCGCTCCAGAAAGCCCAAAAATGGCAGACTGGTCCAGAGACCCTCCCTCAGACGGCAGTCTTTTCGTTATCTAATCTTGTTGCGCCCTTTTCAGAACATTTGCAAAACAGTAGTTGATGGAAACACACTCTTTTGCCATTTTTCTTTTAAAATTTGCTTAACATTTGCGAAACATTTCGAGGGAAACTTAGTGTTGGCTTCCTGTAGTGCGGCTGTCTGGAGCGAGAGGCTTCCAGTGTGAAAGCTGTCCTCTAACTGCCACTGGTTACACAATGGCCTTCACACGTCCGTCCCTAAAACCTGTCCACAGCTGAGGGCCACACAGTGCCTGGTGTGAGGTGAGGAGGTGGATGACGATGTTCGGTGGTATTTTTAGGGCCTGTGGGCGTCTGGGTCTGACAGCAGACTCGGATGAGCCTGCTTAACTGCGTAAATTGAGATTGCAGATTGTTATCGGCCAATTTATTTATCGGCTTGTGCAGCTGTTTTGGATCAATGCGTGCATTGTGTGTTAAATCTATCAGTTAATAACCGCCTTATATGTGTTTGCGGTTTTACTGAACATTCTAATGAATCACACATTCATGATCTTTTAAAGGCAGTTTGCTTGTCTCTCTGTATGTCATAGAAAGGCATGGATAGGATGCTGTCAGGGGGGAAAACCAATGATTTAATCACAATAAGAGCCAAAAATAACTATTATCTATTTTTTTATTTATGAAACTGAACTTTCAGGTAACTGTTAAGTCTGATCAGTAAGCACTGTTCTTGTACAGGCTAATGCTAACTGGTTGGCATACCCTTGTAGGAAAATAATAGCTTCCCAGTCTGGTAAATCTAATGAACATGGAAAAGACTTGTTCAAGAGCTGCCTAACATGTATGCAGACACACACACACACACACACACACACATACACACACACTCTCTCACACACGCACACACACACACACACACACACACACACACACACACACACACACACACACACACTCACACTGCAGAGAGGGCCCATTCACTCTCACACACACACATACACATACACGCACACACACACACACACACACACACACACACACACACGCACACACACAAAGTGCAGGTCCTGAATGAGGCTGTCTGATTGCAGCGGCAGACGGAGATTACTGGAGGCTGCTGAACCCGGGGGAGTACAGGGTGACGGTGAAGGCCGAGGGCTACAACCCCACCAGCAGGGTGTGTGAGGTGGGCTACGACATGGGGGCCAGCCGCTGCAACTTCCTGCTCAGCCGCAGCAACATGTCGCGCATCAAGGAGATCATGCAGAGGTTCGGCAAGCAGCCCATCAACGTGCAGAGCCGCCAGACCCGCCACCGCTACGGGCCGAGCATGCGGCGGCGGGGAACTTAGCCACGCCGCCGGCAGGGGGACGGACTTCCTGCAAAGCCTCGCTTTTCTTCCCAGTTGTTTTCAAGGCTGATCTCCGCTGCGGTATTCATATGGCAAAGACAGGAGATTTACTGTGTGATCGCAGTTGCGTGAGCCTCCCTCTCTTCGGATGGAACGTCGTTCTCTAAACCTTGGCATAAGCTATCTGTGGCTTTCTGGACGTATTACGGGTTTTCTATATATTTTGTGACCAAAGCAAGGATGCATTTGTTTTGATCACAACCCGTGACATCTACATTCTGTGTAAAGGTGTGTGCCTGTGTGTGTGTGTGTGCCTGTGTGTGTGTGTGTTTGTATTATAGCAGTGAAAAGACACTACATTGATTTTGGACACAATGTAAAGGGATAGACTGGATATATATCAGTTCATTATAACCCATGTTAATAGCCTGTAACTTCCCTTAATAAAGTATCATTAAACATTGAATATTAAATGGTAGTGTAGGTTGCAATTTAGCTGCATACTGTTGGTATGAAAACGCTGCATACTGTTCATACGAAACAGGATCTAAAGTTTGTTTTAGCTTAAACAGGCTTGGCATATATCTTTTTTTCCCATTTCATTCCAAATTCTGATGCCTATGCTGTCATTTATTTATTACGTATTCTGGATATTAAGTACTGGATTTTACCAAAGCTATCAAGTATCAAATCTCATCCTATTCTCTTGAAGACGTGGATTAAAGGTTATTTGCATGATTGTCTTCCACTGATGTGGTTATTTTATGCTATACTTTACAATTGTGTCCCTTCATAAACCCAGCTGAAGTGGGGGGTACGGAGGAAAACGACCGTTAAATATTCTGTTGAATGAAAAGGTTGGGTATTCCAGCAAGACAATGATCCAAAGCAGACCTCAAAATCATCCATGAAGTAACTACAGGAAAGATGTATGAAGGTTTTGGAATGGCCACCACAGTCCCCAGACTTGAATATTATTGAAAATCTGTGGAGAGATCTCAAACATGCCGTGCATGCAAAGAGGCTGAATAATATTTCTGAGCTTGACGTGTTCTGCCAGGAAGAATGGGGGAAAATTCCCGCCAAAAGTGAGAATTGAAAGACTCTTAGCTGGCTACAGGAAGCATTTGCAAGTTGTTATAGTTGCCTGAGGAGGAGTTGCAAAGTAGTAACTGACAGGGTTTGCAAGCTTTTGCACAGGGCGTTTTTCCTTTTTTATTATTTTGAAACAGTAAAAAATTTAAATAAAAAGTAATCTTGCTTTCAAATTTGAAGAAATGTGTCATGTTTAACGTTGTACCATTTAGAGGTTAGCTTCCCATCTGTTCACCAATATATTAATTGTAAAAGGCTTTTTGACCAAATCTATGCATACGACTGTATACCAGCAATGCTGTATACCGTTTTAATTACATTTTAGGGATTTTGTACATCAATAACTACATTTAGGAATGATCTACACAAAACGGTTTCAGTTACAGTAGGAAGGAGCAAAAAGATTCAAATGTTTTGACTTCCTCAGTGAGTATGTGCAGGTGAACTAAACTGAACTCTGAAGCATACCCGCTCGTGTACAGACCAATTAGAGAGGAACTGGCTATCGGCTGCTATTTTCTGAAAGGCAAGTAAAAAGTATGTGCCTCAGCAGCACAATTCATATAATTTCATTCCCTCTCTGCTTTTATCCTTTGACCTATGCTTCTGCTTTTAACACCATGGCTGAAACAAGTTTTTTTGGAGGGTTTCTTGTCTTTAATTAAAGAAACGATTAACAGCACCATAGATTAGCCAACTACTTGTAACTGCTTTGTATTTCCCCAATTTTGTTTATTTAGGTGTGGTCTAAATCAGACTTCTATTGTAAATAAACTCTGTTGTGTGCGATGATTGTTTTTAACTTCACATTAATGCTTCATTCCAACCCAACTGACTCATCCTCAATTACCAGCTTGTCACCCAATTGGACAATTCTCGCCGACAAACAATGGCTATTTCTTCATAAAGGGTGTGCATATGCTTTAGTGGTCCATAGCAGCTGTGCTATCTGGGTCTGGGACATGAGTTAAGCGACACTACTCCTGGGCCCTGGGTGCAATAGAAGAGGGAGGAAACGTAAGGAAAGGGAGAGTCATGTGAGCGAGACAGCAGGAGAAAGTTTCCTCTCATTCCAGCTCTTGAAACTGTGTATGTACCAGTGTAGATAGTGTATGAGTTACTGCCAATTATTTATAATCACTGGAACTATTTGATAAGCTTCTTTTCAACAGTAAATGGTAACAATGTACTGAGAGAAGTCTGTTTGGCAGTTAGGCAGGGTATGGTGTACTGTGAATGTGTGATATTGATTCTGTGTTATAGCCAAGCAGAGATTTTTGAACTAATATGGAGGCTTCAGCATTGTCATTGTACTTCAAAATGAATTAATGGGAAATTCTGACATATTCTTTATATATTGCTGGTATTTAAATATGAACAAAACATAAAAAGAACATTTAAAGAGCTTTGTCCCCAATTTAGGAGTGGCATGGTGGTATAGTGGCTATTACTGTCGCCTGATGGCAAGCAGGTCTCAGGTTCTCCGTGTTCCCTGTATCTGATGGGTTTTCTCCAGGTACTCTGGTTTTCTTTCACAGTCCAGACACATGCAGGTGAGATTGGAGAGTCTGAATTGCCTGTGGGTGTGATTGAATGGTGGTGTGTGTCCTGCGACAAGGTGTAATGTCCAGGGTGTAATGTCCAGGGTGTATTCCTGCCTGTTGCCTGCTGCCCCCCGCAACCTTGAATAAGGGGATTTGATAACGTGTGAATGGATGTCCCAAAATTTTAAGATAAAGTCTTAGTTTACCACTGATTTTCTACTTCAATAAGAAGTTTGTCACCAATAAATATACTGTATGCAATTCATAACATCTATGATTAATCAGTTGAGTGGCATTTAAAAAATGTATAAAAGCCATTTTCAGTTTTGTACATTTGCTCCCACTGTGAATGAACAAAACAGAAACAGTGCATGTCAGGCAGTGCTAATTGCCATCACTTTTCAACCATGTTAACATTTCATATTTGAACAAAGAATGTGCTTTCTCTTTCAAACCACTTTAACTTTTTATCATATCTGGTGTACGTACACATTTATAGTTTCCTAAGCTGTCAGAACATAACGTTGAGTAGAGAGCATGTCTGTTACAGACTATCGTCAGTTTAATTTGACTGTAATTTATTAACCATGTGCATGTGTCTCCATTGTTAGGTTTTAGGCCAGATTTCTAAATACTGGATTTGTTACATGAGACATTGTTGCCCATTTACTGATGCAGGCTAATAGTTCCTTTTGTGAGTCATTTTCGATGTATTTTACTCAATTTCTCAACTGCTCCTAAATTCAGCATCTAAATATCAATATTCACTTACAAGCTGAAGCACAGCATTCTTCAGTATATATACTGTACCTATACTCTTATATATGACAATATGTATATGTACTCTTATAATGTATATAAGAGTTGGTCTCAATTCCTTTTGAGTTCAATCAACTCAATTTCGATTTTCAGCAGAGCAAACTTCCACTGGGTTGATTTGATTCACCTGCAGCTCAGGGTGTGGCTCTTAATTGGTCATTGAGAGCAGCCTGGTGCATTCCCCTCTTGGCCAATCAGGGTGTGACAACGGCGTTTCTTTTGAGCTTAAGAGAGGCAGTAACATGCGATTCTGGTTGGTTTTCTGATGCTACCTTCTTGCAGTGAGACCTCATGGCAGGGAAACCCTTATGGCTGGAATGTCTGATGTTTTAGGGCCTCTTTTGAGAATTCTTTGCTTGCTCTTGTAGTTGTCAGTTTTGAGTTTAGGGCAGATCATTGCAAAGCCTACAGTATTGGCTAATGATGGTCTTGTCTTGCAGGTTTTAGTTGTTTTGTTTGAGTTTATTTAATTTCAGTGCCAGAACCTCATTCATCTTTTTCACGGGTGAATAATGGGGGATTATTTCCAATTCCTTTATTATTGAAGAGGCATTTGTTCATTATTTTGCTGAAGAGGCATTTGTTAATTATAAGTCTGTTCTGCTTTCCTGTATTTTATCTAGTTGGGAACTGGTTCTTGGGCTTCTTCCTAATCCGCTGAATTTTTGGCGTCAGTACTGCCACAGCACGGTCAATAATGTTGCAGGTGTGTGTAAAATGATTGAAAGGCCCTGAACTTACATGGCCCTGTAATTCAACCATATGCAGAAAGCTATTGAGACATTTCTGGCTATGCCATTGGATTGCATGGTGGAAAAATGATGAATTGGATATGTGGATCATAGTTTTTACATTGCAACAAAATGAAGCACAAGCTGAGGGCTAGCACTGCTTTCTGAGAGTGGACTGGGCATTGGGTGCATGGGTCATCCTTAGTGCAAAGGTCAATTTGTCAGGACAGTTCTCATTGAGTTCCCTTTATTGATGAATGTATTTCACAAATTTGACTTTATACCCAGATCATTTCTGTTGAGTAGACATTTTCCACATCAATATGTGTTTTTTTATTTTGGTTTGCAAAATGTACATAAAATGTTGTCATTTCTGGAAATGGAGGAGAGCATATCACATAGAAACACCTGTTTTGAACAGAATTGGATGCTATATGATCTAAATGAAATTACCTACAGTACATTTAAACAAGTGCACGTTCTACGTCATTAGCTTTTGTTCCTTCAAGTTCTGAACAAAAGTTTTTGATATTTACTGGTGGCTATTTCACAATATAAAAAAAGAATTACTTTGCTAACTTTTACAACAAGTCAATATTTTCATCAAGTGTAAAACATTTATTCCTAACAAACTGTTTCAGTACAAGTTTTCTGCATGGAATCACCAGCTTTGCACAGATGACCTGATCATTCATGGTCCTAAACAATTAATGAATGAATGAATCAATGAATGCAAAATAAGTAAATAAAGAAATAAAATAAATATGTATTATGCAGTTACTTTTCAGTTTTCCTTAATATTTATTTTGCAAAACCATGTCAACCATAGAGTCCTTTAATAGCAGTTGAAATATAAGTATATTATAAAGGAAATATTATTGCCATATGAAAGTCCCTATACAACTTGGCAAATGGTGCAATAGGATGTTTGTCTAGAGCACCCCTACACTTAGATTCCAGTAAAATACTGGCAACTCAGCTGCCATAACGTTACCATATAAATAACAGCAACAATATGCTAAAAATACAACAGAAGGCTGCATATCTAACAAATGCATAACAAGCTTTCAATTTTGTGCCTACTTTAGACTTTTACCATAAAATTCACTGACATTTTTTACAGTGTAGAACTGCTCCTAAATTCAGCATCTAAATATCAATATTCACTTACAAGCTGAAGCACAGCATTCTTCAGTATATATACTGTACCTATACTCTTATATATGACAATATGTATATGTACTCTTATAATGTATATAAGAGTTGGTCTCAATTCCTTTTGAGTTCAATCAACTCAGGAAATTAATTTCAAATGAGCATGGATTTTTGAACTGAAGCACTGCACTAAATCAAAATATATTTCAGTTGCAGCTCAAAACCTTAAGCATTGGATGTGAACATCAGTTGGAACTGAACTCAGTGATCAGTCTAAATATACTGTAAATAATATTCACATTAAATTTGATTTGTTTAAAGACACTTAATAGGAGTGCGGTGTTACTCCGACTAGAATAATGGGTCAGGTTGTACATTACTGTTAAATAGCAGGGCTATTTCATATGTTTGGCATGCTAGACTTATGCATGAAGCAACTATGTTTGAAGAGAAATTCAGTCAGGCAAGCCAACAACACATTTTTTGGACATTATGCTTTTGTTGTTATTAATAATAATAATAATAATAATAATAATAATAATAATAATATTATTATTATTATTAACTTGGCAATGTACTTAATTGTGGGTTGTTTATCAGGCTGATTATCAATGAATGGCTCATTTGTAGGGGAGAGGGGTGGAGGAGTAAGTTAGAATAAAAAGATTTCCAGGGTGGGGACAGTAACAGGTCTTTCTGGAAAAGGCACTGGCCATATGCGCTGAACTCTGGATGGATCACCTCAGGCATCCTCACTGTTTGTGTCCTCCATCAAACAGCCAGAGGACTGGGCTCCAGCTCCAGCTGCCAGTGGCCCAGAGAGACCCCTTCTCCCCACGTTCTCCCTCTCCTCTAATACACACCACTGCTGGGCCTGTCCTCTATTCATCCATTTACCACTGCAGGAAAAACATCATGTTAGCACTGAGAGACCTGTTACGAGAAGAGACCCCAAGGCTTCATGGGTCACGTGCTGCATGATGAGTGACCCAGATTAGTGTGAACGTGATGTATAGTATACAGCGGCATTGTAACTGCACAAATATGTGCAGTGACAAAAACAGGTTCTGTGTGTGTGTGTGTGTGTGTTTAACCATAACATTTCAAAGTCATTACATCAGGGGTGTTCAGGCTCTTATACAGAAAGGGCTGGTGTGTGTGCAGGTTGTTGTTTTAGCACAGGACTAAGACGAGCTGATTCTACTCATCAAGGTCTTGATTAAAGACCACCATTAGTTCATTAGTATAATCAGGTGTGTTACTGCTGGGTTAAAACAAAAACCTGCACCCACGCCGGCCCTTTTAGGATAAGATTGGACACCACTGCATTACACCAACATTTTTCAACTGCAAAACATTTCATGCAATACTGCATTCCCCAATGAAACGGTAATGCTAGCAGCTAAACGCACAAGGAAATGCTAATAAATACACTAAAACAGCTGTAAAGTGTTAACTTTTACCTCAGAATTTCATCTTTGAACCTCGAGAACTCTCGGTTTCATGGGCTCTGTGCTGTCTGGCAAAATAAGATTGATCACAACCTTGATAAAATGAGCCAAGCTGCGGACTGCTCGTCTCCTGTCTTGAGTTAAGAGCAAAGAGTGACTCCGTAAGGGGAAACATATTCACCCTCATCCCTTTTCAAAGCCTAAAGCTACATTTCCAGTGGCAAAAGAAATCCTATGAGTATCTATTATAAATGAAAAATAAATGAAAAATGAAAAGCCAGAGAGAGGTACATTTTAACACTGCCGTAAATTTACGAGACAAATCGATTCCCCCTGTGCTGTTGTGTGGTTGAGGAGCACGCTAGCGCACGCCGCGGGTCTGATAGCTATGTGTGGTCTCTCAGCGTACGTGCCCCTGACCGCTCACCCCCCCCACACACACACACACACACACACACACACACACACACACACGACTACACCAGAGCATCATTCAGTCGCAGCTCTCAACGTTATGCACTGAATGTAAACCGCACTCGCAACTGAACTCACATTTAAATGTCACTTGTTTAAAGGCGCTTAATACAGTAGGAGTGCGATGTTACTACTTCGAAAATAATGCCCCACAAGTTCAATTAAGTTAACTTTATGTTCTTGCAGTGCTCTTATGCACTCTCCAATATGTTCGAAGGTAAATTCAGTCAGGCAAGAACACTTTGTTTTTGGACACTATCTACCCCAATCCACCTCTCTCCATCCCATGCATCGTAGGGACCTGATACACTATGGAACAGCCTTTAGCACCACTGATGGCTATGTGGGACCCTGTTGTTACTCTAATCCAGCTCAGACGCATACTGAAGTGCAGAGCAAAAAATATACAGAGAGAAAGTGAACTGGTTTGGCACAAAGCTTCCGCTGCCCACCATCTTCAAACACCACCAGCTCCATTATTGGCCACTGAAGGGAAATCTGAAATAAAAGCATGTCATAAAATGGCTGCCCAATTCATTCCATTCCGCCACTAAATTCTAGAGGGAGGCCTAGAAGAGTGTCAGATGGGCTTACAGCAAGGTTGTCGTAACACATTATGTGCACTATACACTACAACCCCTACATAACAATGTCATAAACATGACAGAACATCTGGCATAACCAATCACGACGGCCTATTACAGTTTGCAGTAAATGTTATTACACCCGCCTCCCCCTTCATTTTAATGGCGACGCAGTCAGTCCGTTGCTGTGGTGACACTGCGGCCGTGCCCGTGCTCCCCTCCCCCCCACACGGACGTGTTGAGGGCGCTCCTCTTCAGGAGCCGGTTGATGATGTCGCTGCAGGCCTTCTTGTACTGGTGCCGCAGCAGAGAGTACACAAAGGGGTCGCAGGCTGCCTTGCTGTAGGCCAGGCACTTGGAGACCACTCCCCAGTGGGGGTTGATTGACACCGCAGGGAAGAGCTCCAGGACCCTGCAGGGAGGACGCAGGCAGGGAGAGAGTGATTCAGGGAGAGGGTGATTCAGGGAGAGAGTGATTCAGGGAGAGGGTGATTCAGGGAGAGAGTGATGCAGGGAGAGAGTGATTCAGGGAGAGAGTGATTCAGGGAGAGGGTGAATCGTGGCTCTGTATGGTGGTCACACCAATTATGTCGGAACACTCAAAAATAAAGGTACAAAAAGTGCCTAAAAAGGTACAAAGGCTTGTCGCTGGGACAGTACCCAGTAGGTACCTAAAATTGTACCCCTACTCAGCAATATATAATTCGTACCTTTTTTGCATGGAGAACGTACTCATTTGTACCCAAAGAGAACATTGCTGTGCTTTCAGGGTACATTTGGGACATTTGATCCTTGAAGAACAGAAATGTATCTTCCCTGTCATTTTATTTCTGGGAGTGTAAGAGTGTCTGTTAAATTCTTTCAATTACACTGGTACGTTTGAAATGGGAGACCTGTATGGCGAATTGCAACAAAAGAAGTTTGACTGATGCTTCACTCATTTCAATTGGACCTTGTCACACTGAGCTAAGTTTTATTAGCAAGCTAGATAAAATGTCTACACATCGTGGAAAAAAATGGTACATCAATGTAAAGTCATTTAATAGGATGCTGGTACAGAATAGGAAACACAGTAGCACAGCCCCAGCATAGCTCCACAGCCCCTCTTAAACTATGTTGTGTAAAGGTGACAGCTCAGGACAGAGATTAACGCCATCTATCACATCTGCCGATTTAAACCTGCGGCAGTCCGATGTGGCTGCCCAGCTACTACAAAGTGTTCTCTGCCGTTATGACAGTCAATATTATCACATCGTGTGCCCAACAGTGACCTGTCTATATTTTATGTTGGTCCCTTGGTACAGGCAAGAAAACCTCACACTCTATGAAGTGCTGCCAAGGAAATTAAACTGACCTAGAGTGTTGTGTAGCAGGGAGAAAGTGGTGTGGAATAAACAGCAATGGCGTATAATGTTGTGCATTTCTTTAGCGTATAAAGAAATGCAGCAGTTCAGAAATGTGAGCATGTGAAGGTCTGGTGCAGAATGTAACCCCCAGATGGGGTCAGCCGTTCTTTCCCTCGGTGGGTTCATCGTACATTGTGTTGTGTGACTGAGGTTCATACCCCGCAACAGACTTATAAATCCAATTGGACAAAGCACAACACAATCTCCCCTTAGTGCACAGGACATGGAAGCTGCTTTCACTACACAAGAATGAAATGGTGCATTACGGTGTGGTCACTCAAGAATCGAGCACTGCCAGCTGTGGAAACTTGATGTCTTCTATCCAGTTATATAAGGCTAAATTCTGACTAACTCAGTTAGCCATGGAGCCTTTGTGAAACTGCCCTATGTTGCTAGTAGCGGTGTCACTTCCTCATAAAGCTGTGACCGTGATGTGATTGGGCATGCTAGGAAATCAGCTTCAAACAAGGTCAAAGTTTAAATGATTTGAACTTTGATGGCTTTCAACTGGTTTTATTTTGAGCTTTGCCAAATCGGGCATCAACACTCCTTCCATAGGTTTTAATTGGCTGACCTAAGTGGCCACACAAAACAGCAATAGTTTATATACATAAATTATTATGCAATATATCTGTGGGAACATCTGTCCAAAATAGCATTACAGCTGCAATTATTTATGGAATAATCAAGCTCTTGTTATGAATTTGTTTTTATTGCAAGCTGTCGCTTTGTGTTAGTCAGGTCATTGGCCTGGAATAGTGATGAAAGCATGGTTTTGCATAGCACTCTAGTCCTCTGCCAGGAGAGCAATGGTTTTGCAGAAATTCATCGGATTGGTTCGAATCAAAATACGCATCCCTGAGAAACACCTTTGCGTCACTGATGGAAGCGTAATTGTATAGATGCTGTGTGGTGCGCGACCCAGGAATATTGATTTCCTTTCCTCCTCAAGCTCACCTCGTTATGACGTAGGGCGCGAAGCAGAGTGCAAACGAGCCGATGAAGGTGCTGATCTTCCTGCTAGCTCTCTGTCTCCGCCGTTTCTGCTCCTCCAGACATCGCTGCCGGACGCTGCCAAAGCAGGAGGGTTCGCAGTGAGCGCTGCGCCCTTAACGACCGTTGAGCCACACTCACAAGGCGCCGAGTGCGACGGCTACTCCACTGGCACCGAGATCGCGCATCTCAGTGATGATGATGAAGAGGGTATGGAGAGGAGAGATAGTAATTTCTTCCCGCTGATTATAATACTGTATTTACGGTTCAAGGTATTAAATACATAGGCTACCGAATCTCCAGCCAGGGTCTTTCAGCCTTACTGTAGGGCTTTAAAGCATGTCTAACCAGCCATTACCACAAAATAGCCCTAAAACTGCGGAACATTTACAAAACGCTGTATTAAAATATGAGATGATAATGAATGACTTGAACCAATTAACATTAGCTATATTAAAACCTTCGGACGCAGATAACAATAATGCCTTTAAGTAGTTTGTTTGGTTAATTTCAACAGCGTCGAATCCTAAATCAAAAGGTCAGTGCATGAATGATTTAATAATCCTGCATGCTGCCAAATAATTCAGCACGACCGACTGACTACCTGTGCGTAAAATGGTATGTAGGGATTCCCTGAACTTCTACAGGAAACGGATATAACGGAATAAAATTAAAGCCTTGCATTCCAATAAGAAATGCATCATCCCACGTGGATATAACATGCAACGTTATTGTGTATACAATTAAGTTTAAAGTGAAATTATGTCATTTTCTGTAATTAAAATGATAGATCGGAACCAACAGTGAGGGTCATAACCACTTCATCAAGTGTAGGACGATGAAATACTGCTAATTGATAGTTGGTTGGTAACTGTTGGTTGGTAACTGCTAATTGATAGTTGGTTGTTAACTAAACAGTGAGGGATGGACAGAACCAAGTTTGTTCAACATCGTCAAACATATAATTGTATAATAAAAACGGTGAATCATTAACGGAATTAGTTGAACAAGGTGCTACCATGAAGATCAAAGTGCATTTGTTTAGTTTAGGTATGCATATGTAAACTGTTCTAACATAATGGTCGACTTACCTCGGGTGAATGTCCACGAGAAGCACTAAAGTCTGCATTGTAATAACATCAATCCGTTTACAATGAAACCGCGCCACTTTGAGCACTTTAAGATAAGTGATGCACAGAACTATTAAAGTTAAAAGGAAGGAGAGGGAGTGGAAAACCACAGTAAAGACAACGAACTGGATCCGGATGCTGTATGCCCTCGCATTGCAGAGAGTACAGGACGCGTAAAGCTGATGGTACCCCACCAAGGAGAGACAAGCGGCAGCTGTTGAGAAGGATATGGAATGTGCCCAGGAGTACCCCAGCAGGATAGCAGCTTCTCTGTGGCGCATTTTTGAGCTGTAACTTAACGGAAAAACTACAGCAATCCACCTGTCGATACTCAGAGCTGCCATGCTCAGCATCGAATTTGTTGTCAAAAAGGTGTCCAGAAAGCCAACGATGTGACAGAACCCTTCTCCGCCGGGGTTTCCCTTGTTGATAAGGCCAACTAAAGTCAGTGGCATGTTGGACACGGACAGCAACAAGTTGCAGAAGGTCAGGTTGAGGATAAAGAGAGCGGGTGTTTGCTTTCGAATTTCCGGGCTATACAGAAAGCATATCAGAACCAGCACGTTGGACAGCAACGATACAATAATGATCAGTACTAACAGAAGACAGACAGTTACCTCCACTGTGTCCATGGTGTGTCCCACTCAAATATCCGGAATTTCGACAGTTGTGTCCAAAGACCAGCTGTTACTGCAGAAAGGCATAGTGTTAGCAACGATATTCATCCATGAGCGTGTCATGTGGTTCCCAGTTTTTTTTCCGAGGATGGAAGCAGCTCTGTCTGCTTCCACGCTACTGCCCTCATCCCTGCGAGAGAATGAGCGGGGAATCCCTCCCACGAGAGACCCAAATCTTCAGGACCAAACCACAATCTCTCCAGACGCGAGGTTAGACATCAACCCCCCCACCACAATTAGAAGTGGACAATCCTCTCCATGCATCTTCTTGCATTGTATCCGGAGGTGCAAACTTTAACCCCCAACATTCCAAAGCTGCAGATTTGCGAACCACATAATTTCCCCATCATTTTTATACTACCATTAAATTGCCTTATTAGCATATATAAACCATCCCAGTAGGGGTTTGGCTAAGATAGCCTTGCTTTCGCGCTCATTTCCACCCAGCCTCTGCAAGACGTAAATGCTGTCACAAACTGTAGCCTACGCTCCGCAGATTCCATTTGAACCAAGACCAGTATTGGGCTACATTTATCATGCGTAACATTATGTATATATATATTTTTTAATATATATAATTGAATGTAAACAAACGTCTATTTGCATGTATGTTAGGCTACTTTGTTTCTATATTTGACTGGGAGTTGGCCGCAAAGTTACTTGGTGCTATGGTGATAATTAATTCGTCTACCCCATACGCATGTAGTTACCTGGGGGATCGTGTTGAGAGGAACGGACAGACATCTGTCAATTATTACGCGGTGCGTGTTTAATAATAAACTACAGCATTGCAGCTATACCGACATGTAAAGGACCCAATTTCTGAATTAGTTCTAAAGAAAACACAGCACTATTGAGTAGTCAGGAGCTATAATTATTGCCTTTATTTTTGGTGAATTTATATTGCCTTATATTCTGCCTTATTTGAAGGACTTTTATGTTGAAATAATGTGTCCTACTCCGGCGAGTTCCTAGCGCGTACAAAGGAGAAGAAGAGAACGCAACAGTAATGTTAACAAAGACAGAAAGATAGCGATAAAGTTAAAGTTAAATATTGAATTGTTTTAGCACCCGCCGAAGAGGCACAAGGTCAGTGTTCATGAAATAATACACGGTTAACATGTGTTAATGTCTTTTGAAATGATTTTGGACTGTAATAAGACCTTTCTTACATGTGCTAAGTTCATAAACCACGTAATGGTACCGAATGTTATGCTAGGTTAATTCATGACACTGGCTAGGTAGTTAATGCATTGTGTTTGTGCTCTGCCTGTAGCTCTTACGGTGGTTTATTGGTTGACAACGGAAGGATTTCAATAAATCATCAGTTTAAGTCTTGACCATTTGTCGGTGGGGGTGCTACACGACACCAACCGCGTAATAATGCGAATTTCCCCCGTTTCAGTAGAAATGAAAAATGAATGCATGCATTACTAGAACATGTGGGCTAATACACTTACAGATTTTGAATATCATAACGCACACATTTTAGATTGCTGAAAGCCATTATGGTTATGTTGATTTCCCATTATTGTTACCCAGATTATCTGCGTGTGCGCGCGTTTGCACATGCGTGCGTGTGTGTATGCGCGTCCTCTTGTGAATATATAGTGCAGTTCGTAAGTATTTGGACAATTTCTGTTCTTTCCAACATACTGGATTTGAAATCAAACAATGAATGTGAGGTTAAAGTGCAGAATGTTACCTTTAATGTGACATCCATATTGGGTAATCCCTGTATAAATTATATTCCTTTTAATACATAGTCCCCCAATTTTTACTAAAGGTAATTGGACAGTTGGCTTCTCAGCTGTTTCTGATTAGTCAGGTGTATTCCGTGCACGTATAAGAACGTTTTCAGCATCTATTCTTGATTCAAGGCTTTTGATTTGATTGAAGACGATAGTCTTACTGAAACTGTCATTAAGAGCACTGGTGTGTGTTTGGGATGCATTGATTTGGGATGAAGCACCATCCAATAAATTTGGACTGGAGGCATTTGCTTGAACTTTGCTTGAGTAGATGAGATGCTTCACATGCGCCACAGTTTGTTCTTGCCATCACTCAAGTTAATCCTGATACAAGTTAATTTTGGTCATCTGTCCACAACACATTTTTCCAGAACTCTGCTGGCTCTTTTAGGTACTACTTAGGTCTTGTGAGCTAGCCAGTGGTTTGCATGTTGCAGTGCTGATAAATCTGAAAAACAGACTTCTAGGCACTCAAAATCCTAGAATTAAGATGAGATATTGAAAGCTAGAAAAAATTAGATAATTTTTTGTAGGAATACATTGAGGGAAAACACCTTAAATGAGTTGCAGAGATGAATATAATGTATCAGTAGCATTTAAGAAAGGGAAAAGGCAAATAATATAATCATGACAAATGCATATTTTGCTTACGCATGCAAAATAGATACTTGATTATATTTAATACGGGTAAATTAAAATGATTAACTCAGTTTTGATAGGGTAATGTGTTTTTTGTTGTTGTTGAGTAAATCGCCTAATTTCAGTAATCCTTTAAACTGGATTTTTATGGAGGAAACTGGACATATGTGCCATCTACTGGTGAAATGGATGACATTACACACAAATATGGTTGACTAACTGATGTTTTTCTCTTGCCTCTAGCCATAATTGATTATTTGGTGGGTGGAAAGCATTTTTTCTTTAATTATATATTTTTAATTTTACAAGTAAAAGTAATTAATTTGTATATATCATCCCTACATACATTTACATACATGTTACAAAAATACATTTGTGCCACTTTTGACAACGGAGGCTTAAATGCATTTGACTTTAATACCTCCGATATTGCTTTTAAGGTCAGGTGGTTAAGAAATTATATTCAAAGCAAAGATAAAATGTGGAATATCATATCAAATGCAATCTGTAACAGAAGTGGTGGTACTGAATTTCTTCTCAAATGTAATCCTCCACTGCGCATCGGGCTGAACAACGCCCCCTACCGTTGGTAAAATTACAACATCCCACTGCTTGTTGTGAGTTATTGCTCAAGTACGCACTCACGTGATGTTTGGCCAATCACAGCATACTGGCAAATCGTCGCAGTGACTGAGCATATTGACCGAAGAGGGCAGTCAATAAATAGGCCTAATATTCATAAAAAGGAGCAACATTAGCTCAGGAGGTAAGAGCGGTAAGAAAGGTCCCTGACCAAACACCTAACCCCCAATTGCTCCCAACGAGCTGGTTGATGCCTTGCATGGCAGCTTATTGCCGTTGGTGTGTGACTGGATGAGTGCATGGGTGAATGAGAGGCATCAATTGTAAAGGGCTATACATGCAGTCCTTTAACCATTTAATAAGTGGATAGAACTTGGAAAAAAAAAGTGTTTGCAGGCTATCATTTTATAATCAAAAGGTTTTCATCTTTGTAATTCACACGTTTATCATCTTCATCACCACTTAATCTTAACCAGCACCATAGTCTCAGAAATATACAGCAAATTACATATAAAGCTATTCTCATTATTTATGTTGGCAACTTGGCATATTTATTTTTCATACGTGATTGGTCTTCATCATCAACGCCACCATCATCATGCAAAGACAGAAATACTACAACTAAGAACATTTTTTAAATAACAGTAGCAATATGAAAATGAGTGTAAATATTGTGGAATCATCAGCATAATAGCATCTTAATTAAAAGCATAACATACGCCAGCTTAATTTATTATTCATTTATTCGTCACGATCCATCACCATGAACAATGGACACGAATGATTTTGCAGGTAACATTATCATTAGTAATATTAACAGTAATAATATCAAAATAACAATATAATCAAAACAATAGGCCTGGTGACACTGAATGCGGATTCATGTAATCCTCGGTCTCCCGGGCTGAGAGACTATCTGTGCAGGGCCCGTTTTCAGTGCAGTCGATCGATGAGTCAGTCACGGCCTCATACTCGCTCATGCGTGGTTGTGCCCGAGTAAGCAGGTGCGTGCAGTGTGACGTAAAACCATGCAGACCAAATCGGAATTAGATCGGATCCTCGATCTTCTTCTGTGGGGCTCAGCGAAAATAATAAAATCAGATCCCTGGAGTGATTAGTTCAGTGTGAAGAAATTTGACTTGAAAAGTACAGTCCAAAATAATATAATTTTGCGAGGGCAAATTCATTGTTTTGAATGGAATTCAGTGGGTAAATTCCCCTTTTGGCACCAAAGGCTTATAATACTATAATACCGAGTAACCACTGGAGTCCCTGGCCCCCTGAGAATTTCTTACAGGATTTTAGGAAAGTGGTGAGAGGATTTTAATTGAATAGGGGAGGGGGGTGGAGCGGAGAAGCATGCCTTCATGTGATAAAATTAAGTAAAATTTAACAGTCAAATGTATCAATCTGGTGCATTTTGGGAGGAAAACTAAGAGGGTAGATCGATGAAGAATTTTATCAATTTAACGTTACATATCATAGTCGGGATATAGCTTTGCCAACTAGATGCTGGAAATAACATAGCATAATATATTAGAGTATACAAATGTGTAGCTAACGTTAGTTGTTTTAAGTTGGCAGACCATTATAACCACTACATACATTTCAACATAAATTTAGGGAGTAGACGCAGACTTAGGCTTGGCTTGGCTGGCCTCTAATAATTCATCACCCAGTGCCAATATCCACAGTATCACTCCCTCACGAAATCAACAATGGTACCCTGCCGAAAAAACAGCTGGTTGACCACTTAAAACCAGCGCCCAGCTTGACATGGTTTGACCAGCTGAAGCTACTGTATGTTTTGAAACAGCTGATGGTTGACCGGCTACCAGCTCAGACGAGCTACCACCAGTAGCCGGTTGACCAACTCATAGCCAGCTAGACCAGTTTTATGACCAGCTCAATTTTCAAGCTCGCCAAGCAGGCATAGCTGGATTTTACAGCAGGGTAGGGCTCACGGTCGGAAAACGGACAGCTTTACAAACTTTCTGTTAGATATAATGTCTAAACCTTTGTAACCACATTCAAGACAATATAAGCCAACAAATAGAAAATTAACTCAATCTATCTTGTCTCCTCAAAATAAGTTCAGGACCAATATTTTGCCTTCATTCTGAAACTGTGGTTGGACAAATAAAACTGGCGGGCTGGCACTATTTAGTGAATTAACTGGAAACACTAGGATTTGTTAAAAAAAAAAAAAAAAAAAAAAAATTGTATATAACTTTTTTCACCCAGCACATCTGAGCTTGCCTGACTGCACATTGGTTTGGAAAACGTTGGGCTACGTCACGCAACGTTGTGGACGCGGGCAAGGATCAATAGAACACTCATTCTTTGGCATTAGCACTCTTTGAATCAACCACTTTTTGCTGATCCATGATCCTGATGGTTTTCCCAGCGTTGTCCATATTTCTGATTAACGTTTCCAACCTTCTCTTGATTTTCTTCTGGTCTTCCAATGCACAACTTATCACGATGGTCTGAAACTTTTGATCGATTGGCACCGGGGGAACTTCGGTGACACATGCAGCATGCAACGATATCAGTCGTTTTCTGCCGTTGTCCAGGTCGTCCAACACTTTCGCGACTATTTCATTAATCAGTGAAGTGGCTTTTCGTAGAGCATCCTCCTGTTGAGGGGTTCGTATGGTTTCCACGCAAACCTCTACAGTCAGGGTCCGTCCCAGCAAACGTTCGGCCGTTACACTGAGCTCTTCTCGTTCCCCTGCAAGAATGGGAGACACTTCGTCAGTGGTTGGCAAATTCCACGGCTGTTGGTAGGCTATTTTAACGAGGCAGTGGTGATTTGGCTCGGCTAAAAATCGAGCCCATTGTAAAGGTATGCAGAAGACATACTGCAGGTAGGTTACGGCTAAAGACGGTCATCTGAGTCATCAGCTAACAGGTGTAGCCTACCTTCGCTGATGTTACGCATTTCTTGGCTGGTTTTCATTGTCTGAATCATTTCCAACAAACTCTCCTTCTCTTGTTCCAGTGCGCTTGCAGTCTCTCGCAACGCTTCTACCCTGTAAAACGAAATTGGTTAGCTATTTTTTATTCAATAGATGCTTTTAGTATTTTGAACAGCGACGCATTTTACAAACTCCTTTTATGGCATTGCTGTCAACTTCAAAACCATAAGAATGTATAACTTCGGGTTTGATTACACCGCCTACTACCACATTTGAGCATGACAATTAGTTTGAGCTTTGACCTTTGGGGTAGCCTACAGCATAGTCTATAACTATCAAATAAACTTTACACAACAGCTTTCATGGGGTCAGAGGAAACTTGTACACATATGGCCTAAATTATAGCCCACACCCACCTGTAATATAGAAGGAATGTGCAACAATTCGTGTGAACGGGAAATAATCAATAATAGCACAAGGGACTATGCTATATTTTGAGTAGCCTATCCTAGATAGCAATATATATATATATTATTTCACTCACTTATGTATATATATATAGAAATACGCGTTAAAATGCCGCTAAGCGAGTGTAGTTCTGCGCGAGACCTCCGAATAATTTCAATCCGCATCCAAATGAAACCTAAAAAGTAGCCTAAACCTACTACTTTACCTTTCATTTAATTTTTTGTTCTGAATTCATTCCCATAATAGAAACGACCAGATTTTATTCTACATTGTAATTATTTATGTTTTGGTTCTTTCACCGCACCTAACGGGAGTGTGTTAAGTTTTACAGTAGGCTAGGCTAACTCTCAATGGACACATAGACGCTCCTAAAATATGAATATAGCGTCGAATGATTTTTCGGCAAACTTCAGTTTCCCTGAATGAGAGAAAACTAACGTTAATACTTCACCGAGCTGGATGAGTGATCACATTTAAGAACTAACGTTAGGAAAATCCCAGCGTTAACGTTACCTCATTTCCAGCTGGTCCATTTGTTCCAGCAATCTTCCGGAGCGATCCGCCATCGACATGGTCCTGCTAAATCTGCTCCCCTTGCCGGCGTCATTCATTTTCGCTTGTTGTATTTTCGTTTGAGCCATATTTCTATTCGTGTTCAATCCGTCTGTTGTTTCGAAGATGATACTCCCTTAGACACGAGGTTAGATACTCCCAGGAGTAAGTTCTAGACGCTTCCACAGGCAGCGCCCCCGAGTAAACATTTCCAAACATGGGTCGGAACTCCCCCCGCGCTGACCTCGCCGTGCCTTCGAACGATTGCGGGACACTTCTGGAGAGCTGCCAACGGCTGCGACTGCTGACAACGCGAGGTGTCCCGTAATGGAACCACCGCATTCCCAATGCACCAAGGTTTGGGGGTCTGAACCTCACAAACATCAATCCGGGACAAAGGGAACTATTATCGCTAATAAACTTTATTAAACCCAAAATACATAACTGCTTTTGCCTGCATATTTTTTATTTACAACCATTTATCAATGATCAGCAGCTCTTTAACATAGTTATTTTTAATCCTTACAAATAAGATCCAAAAGACACTAATTTTAACATCCTCGAAATGTCGCAGTCAGAATTCCAGAAGGCTTCTTTCCAATGCTTCTTTCATCTCTGCAGGAAAGGGGGAATGGAATTATTAAATGAACAAAAATACATCAGGCCTTTTGAAATGCCCACATTTACATGCAATTGTGTGCCAAGGTGTGGCTTAATTCATCTGCAAAGTAAAGCTACCACAAGTTGTCAGAAGGCTGGAATCCCAAGTGCATACAGTACCTGACATACACTGTGATTTACTCAACCTACCCTGAAACCGAGCCCATTGTTGATGCGTGCATGACTGGGATAGATCACCCTATTAGAAACCCATAGAGTGGGGAAATTGAAATGATGAATATCTACCAGAGTTAGAACTTTCAAGGTCCAATTCCACCAAATTCAAGGACTGATATAAAGCTGCAGAATGGGTCATATCACAAGTGTTGTAGACCACAAAAAGCAATTGTGAACCAAATCGAAACCCTATTATTTTGAGCAGAATGTGCGGTCTTATGCAGGATCATTTAAAAAGATTATATAACATGTACATGAAGCCACAATCTCAACAAAATAAAACCCCCAAAACAAGCACCTCACAATATGACTAAAGACTTTAAAGTCCTAGCTTGTATAAAAACACATTTTCCAGTTATTTCAGTATGTTGAAGCCCTTTAGGGTGTTTTTTTAGTAATGAAAGCGCGTTGAGAGAGAGAAGGTAACACACCTCTCTCCATCTCCGCCTGCTGCTCCGCTTCCTGTGTGCTCAGAGCCAAGGCGCGCTTCAGGTCCTCGTCCGACTCTTCTGCAACACCAGAGAGCACAGCGCCGCGCAAATCACCAGGCGAGCGTTCACAACCGCGAAACTAGCTACTGTGAATACGTTGGCGAACGTTAGCCAATGTTAGCCAATGCGGTCTTGAACACACGTCTGGTACCAGGTCAGGTACTGTACCATGTCAATCAAAAACCATTCTGCAGAGGAATGGGGGGGCAGGGGGTTGCCAGTGGAAAGGACACCTGTGGGGGCATATGCTTTAGCATCTGTTGGCGTCTGTCTGCGCATGTGTCTATATATTTTTCTTTCCCCCCATATAGATTAGCGTACTTCTCTTATTTCAAAAGTATATGTTAACAGCTGCTGTGAAATGTGCACAAGAATACACTAGCTGGGACAAAATGTATCCTAAGTGAAAATGTGACCCTGATGGTCGTGAAAGGGTTTTATCTTCTTCACACGGAAAATCAAGATCACAGTTAAAGCAGTGAAATCCTGCCTCTCATCTCACACAAATTTAGGGATCAATTCAGATTTCTTTCCTGGTCTGGTCTGGTCTGGCCTCAACTTGGATCCATTTTCATAATATAATTTAAAAGCGTACTCTCAAGTTCTCTATAACCAATGTAAGGGGGAGTCTGGCTCCTGCATTGGATTAAGTCGAGTGATTAATGTACATTCCTGTGTTACGGTGTCAGGTTTTCCCCACTATTTATCTTACATTGGTTAATTCCAACATTTGTCTCTTTTCACTACCACTCCCTGCACACAACAATCAGTGAAATTTAACCTCTTACACTGTTGTGTAAGTAACCGCATTCTGGGTCAGAGAACATTCTATAAACCAGGAAAATGGCTGCCTCGCCCCTCTTTAAAAAAAAAAAAAAGATAAAAAGGAAGAAGAAAAGCAGTTTTGAAATGGATGACGCACCACTGTCACCCTCCGCCTCCCTCCTGGTTTCCGCTGAGCTCAGTGCAAGAGCGCGTTTCACCTCACCAAACTCCTCAGCTGGAAAAAATCAAGAAGAAAAACACCCTTCATTCAAACAATGGAACTGTATGAAAGCCAAAGGCCATGACCCCTATATCAAATGATTGTCTGGAAATTGGAGACTTCTAACAAACATATTGAGCAACTGGGCACTGTAATCAAAGTCCCCTGTATTATTTTTTTCTGAATTAGTAATAAGTAAATCAGTTTGCTCGTGTTTAAACATGCTCTGTTTTGGCAGCAATGAGTTAGGAACTTGTCCCGCAACAGAGACGTTGCGTGTTCAAATTCCATACATGGCAGTGCCATTGTCCCCTTGGGGAAAATTCTTTGCCCCGTACGTACTCGTGACATCTTCAATAGACACCCATTGTGTGAATAATGGATATTATTATTAAAATGTTAGCTGTGCAGATTAATAATAATGGAGTGACCGTGGAGGCAGTGTGAGGCTAGTGGGGAATGGACAGGATAGTTTCTGGGGCTCCACCTTGGTCATGCAGGTAAACCAGGGGGCAAAATCTTGGCTGATCCAAGGATAGGGGTACCAGACCTAGAGAAGCATGGACTTTACTGATAGGCACTGTTACTTATTAGTAATATGTTTGGCAGGCAAGCTTATCTTGGGTGATTTGTACAGCTGTACAAAGTCTTCTTTTTCATGCAGAGTGGTCACAATGTAGAATAGCTAACTTTAGTGGAAGGATAAGGCAACCTTTGCTGGGCTGAATGGCCTGTTCTCAACCTTATGTTACGTCATTTTCACCCATTATGCGTTCACACAGCAGCGTATTGGCTAAAGCGCACCAAACTTGCCATCAGTTTCCAAGAAGACCTCCTCTGCCTTCAGGACCTTTGGGGTGTCCTGCGGGGTGTCATTTGGGGTGACTCTTGGGGTGTCATTTTGGGTGACCCTTGGGGTATCCTTCAGGGTATCCTTTGAGGTGACCTTAGGGGTAATCTTCAGGCCGTCCTTTGAGGTGACCTTCGGGGTAATCTTCAGGCCGTCCTTTGAGGTGACCTTCGGGGTGATCTTGCCGGCTGGCCCTCCTCCACCCCTCTGGTTCACACAGGGCTCCATGGAGCAGTGCTGAGCGTGGTAGTGGTTGTGGAACCCGGGCACGTCCGGGTAGCTCCCTGGGCAGAACCCACACATCACCAGGAAGGGTTTCCCCTGGGAGCCGTGCTTCAGTCGCACATGCTCCTTCGCCTGGATGTAGTAGTGGGTCTGCAGGTCGCAGAGGGGGCAGACGTAGGTGCACTTGCCCTGGCTGGCCAGCCTCTTCATGCAGGCGGTGAAGGCATCCCTCTGCTCTGCTTTTCCCTTCTCCCCGCCCATGCAGAGGCACCGGAGCTCGGCCGATTGGGCGGGCGTCTGGGCCGAGGGCGTGTCCGCCCGGGGCCCCTCCTCTTCCTCCTCCAGGCGGCAGTAGTCGACGGCGTGGAGGCTGCGGTAGTGTCGCAGGAAGTCCTCCTCGCCGTCCAGCGGCATGCTGTCGCAGAGGCCGCAGAAACGCCGCAGCTCCACGCTCCCCTCGTGCTCCGCGCGGCAGTGCCGCTCCAGCGTCGCCTCCTTGAAGAACCTCTGATCGCAGTGGCTGCAGAGGAACTTGTGGAAGCTGTGGGCGCTCACGTCTCCGCAGTGCGCCCGCACGGAGGCCTCCGAGCCGAACACGTCCTCGCACATCCGGCAGAGCCACCGGCGCCGGCGGCCGCTGCCCGACGGCCTGGCGGCGGGCCCGGGCTCAGACTCGGAGGGGGCGGGCGCGGAGGGGAGAGGCGGCTTTGCGGGCGCCGGAGGCCTGGAGACCGAGGCCGGCTCTTCCTCCGCCGCCTCCTGCTCGCGGTAGAAGGTGTGGCCGGCGTGGGCCTCCCTCACGTGCGACAGGATGTCCTCCTCCCGCGGCATGTCCACCCGGCAGCGCCGGCACCGGAACAGGAAGTTGGAGAGGTGGGCGCCGCCGTGGAAACGGCTCATGTGGAGCCGGGTAATGGAGCCCTCGCCCATCTCCTTCTCGCACACCCCGCACTTGTGGAACACCTGATTGGACGCCAGGAGGTGACTGTGGGCGAGGGGCTCTTCCGGGAAGCTCAGGCCGCACTCGCAGACCCAGGCCGTGGCCCGGTCCGGCCCCCGGCGCCTTTTGGCCGGGGACCCCGCCTCGTGGCCCCTGTCTCGGGGGCCGGCCCGTTTGGCCGCCCGCAGGGTGTCGTGGTGTTGGCTGTAGTGCAGCAGGGCCTCCTGCACCGTCTCGAAGGCCGTGATTTTGTGCTGCGTCTGGCGGGCGTGGTCCGCAGCGTCCTCCTGGCCCAGGAAGGTCTTCTGGCACTGCGCACAGCGCCCGTACGCGCACACCTGCCCCATCACCTCCGGCAGCGACTGGGCCGCCTCCGCCACGGCCCCGCCCTGCCTGCACTGCACGCTGGGAGAGGGGAGACACACACGCACACGCTGCGAAACAGCACCCACTACAGGCAGAGAGAAACTCTGCAGCTTTGATGTTTTTTGTTTTTTTAAGCAGTCCCTTCGACACAGATGGTCAACTGATGCTAAAGAACACATATACATTTAAATTTGGTGTTTTTCAGATGCTCTTATCCTAAGTACATTCACACAGCTTCAGGCAAAATAATCTTACAGCACAAAGCCACATTCCTAAATAGGTGAAAGAGGGAAATTGAGGATGTGGTATGATGAGCAAATGGGTTGGGGATATAATTTTAGATCGAGCATAGCCATGGCGAGTAAACCCAACGCAAAATGTTCAGCATTACACGAGCAGTTTAAATAGCTGTGTTTTTAATCTACAGCAGAAAATGGGCAGTAAGTCTGCTGCCCTGACAGCATTGGGGCGCTTTTTCTACCTCTGAGGAGGCCAGGGCAGGGACCTCCTGTAGGGAAGGGGCAAAACGTAGATGCAGTGGCTCTTACCTGAAGTGCGCCCGCGCGGCCATGTGAGAGTTCAGCGGGCTCCTGCAGGAGGTGCAGCGCACGCAGAAGGGCACCTCCTTGCACAGGGCGATCAGCCGGTTCTTAGCGTAGCATGGCACAGGTATGGGCACGGCGGTCTGGGGCGTTTCTTCAGCCCGACCGCGAGAGAAACACACACAACACAGACCATAAAGGCCGATCCAAGTGCCACTGTACATAAACCTTATACATAGGCTCACACTCATTTCTGCTTCAGACCAACAGGTTCATCGATTTTGCGCCCTCTAGTGGAGATGAGGTAAAATACAATTGTAGGAGGTAATGACAGAACTGAGTCAAACCTCTGCATTTATTAAAGCAGACGCTCACCGCTCAGAGAGACAGGCTGGGGTTTAAAGCACACAGTCATCGCTCAGAGAGACAGGCTGGGGTTTAAAGCACACAGTCATCACTCAGAGAGACAGACTGGGGTTTAAAGCACACAGTCATCGCTCAGAGAGACAGGCTGGGGTTTAAAGCACACAGTCATCGCTCATAGAGACAGACTGGGGTTTAAAGCACACAGTCATCGCTCAGAGAGACAGACTGGGGTTTAAAGCACACAGTCATCGCTCAGAGAGACAGGCTGGGGTTTAAAGCACACAGTCATCGCTCAGAGAGACAGGCTGGGGTTTAAAGCACACAGTCATCGCTCATAGAGACAGACTGGGGTTTAAAGCACACAGTCATCGCTCAGAGAGACAGACTGGGGTTTAAAGCACACAGTCATCGCTCAGAGAGACAGGCTGGGGTTTAAAGCACACAGTCATCGCTCAGAGAGACAGGCTGGGATTTAAAGCACACAGTCATCGCTCAGAGAGACAGGCTGGGGTTTAAAGCAGTCATCGCTCAGAGAGACAGACTGGGCTTTAAAGCACACAGTCATCGCTCAGAGAGACAGACTGGGGTTTAAAGCACACAGTCATCGCTCAGAGAGACAGGCTGGGGTTTAAAGCACACAGTCATCGCTCAGAGAGACAGGCTGGGGTTTAAAGCAGTCATCGCTCAGAGAGACAGACTGGGCTTTAAAGCACACAGTCATCGCTCAGAGAGATAGACTGGGGTTTAAAGCACACAGTCATCGCTCAGAGACAGGCTGGGGTTTAAAGCACACAGTCATCGCTCAGAGAGACAGACACTCACCGCCCAGAGAGACAGACACTCACCGCCCAGAGAGACAGACACTCACCGCCCAGAGAGACAGACAATCACCGCCCAGAGAGACAGACACTCACCGCCCAGAGAGACAGACACTCACCGCTCAGAGAGACAGACACTCACCGCCCAGAGAGACAGACACTCACCACTCAGAGAGACAGACACTCACCGCCCAGAGAGACAGACACTCACCACTCAGAGAGACAGACACTCACCGCCCAGAGAGACAGACACTCACCGCTCAGAGAGACAGACAATCACCGCCCAGAGAGACAGACACTCACCGCTCAGAGAGACAGACTGGTTGAAGTGGTTGTACGCTGCCATGTGCTGCAGGCACTGGTCCATCAGATTGAAGAGCAGGCAGCAGCCTGGGCATGCGAAGCACTGGATGACCTGGAAGGATTGGCTGCTGACGTGGCCCTCAGGACTGGGGGAGGACACCTGAGGGGAGGGGGAGGGGGCATCCTTAAAACAGTGTTCAGAGCATTCTCACATCCTAATAGTTCACATCCACATTCCTAACACGGAACCAAATCACATGACAGGGAGGCCTGGCCAACACAGGAGCCAGTACAAAAACAAAAACACAGAACACATACCAACAACCCACAACTCCTCCAACCTGGCCTATTAGCCACAGCATTGTGTGTCATAAAAATAAAAACATACTTGTTAACCATACATTTGTCTGATAGTCACACATGCGGCAGTTTCTCACCTTTGACTTCAGGTGGTCCTGCCAGGCGCCTTTGGTTTGGAAGTGTTTGCGGCAGGCGACACAGGCGTAGAGCTCGTTGGGGGCCCCTTTCAGCTTGATGGTGGGGTCGCAGGGCGAATGGTCGAACCTGCAGAACAAAACCCGGCCCCTGAATGAGCACCCCGCCACTGCTTCTGCACAGAGCGCTGCACTGCCACAAAATGGCCGACCGGCGCTGTGACCTTTTCAAGTGACCCTCCAGCAGAAGAACGCCTTCGAACACTCGGCCGCAGTTGATGACGGGGCAGGTGTGGGACGAGGGCTGGGGGCGGTCGCTGGGAAAGGGGGCGGACCTTCGGCTCCTGAATCCAGTGTGTACCGACCCTGGTTTCGCCCCTTGCAGAGGGAGGAGTGCACAATGCATCAGTCCTGACACTTTTAACATCTTCCATTTCCTCCATCAATGTGGGAACTTGGTTGCAGTTTGCATTTAGGCTATGATGTAAAACAGGGCTATACGTAAATACAGCCGGGCACACACCGGTTATTGATGTCAGCCCCATATTTGCATATTGTGCATGCCTTGTACATTTAGTCCATGAGCCTAAAGTTTTGACCATCGTGCCCACAATTTGTCATTGCGATTTTTATTTATTTTTTCTTCAAAGCTCTACAGCACGTCCCTAGCATTAAGGCCAGTTTATAGTCCCGCACCAGACTGAGGTCACGCAGTAGATGCAGCACGTTCATGAACGTTCGGCAATTTCAGTTGAGCGACACTCTTTTGCTGGACTATAACCGGGCCTACAGAAAAGGTATGAAAGCAGTGCAGCCATGGCAGCTTTCTATGTGCTGTGCCTGGGCTTTTGTTCATTACCTGGCATTTTTAGCCACATGTTCACAATGTTCTTGGCGTCGCGGCTCTCTCCGCTGCCGGCGTGGAAGGCCAGCTCCTGCCGGCCGTGCGCTTGCTGGGAGATCATCTTCGCCTGGAACCAACCAGGCACCAAGTGTCAGAACAGTGTGGAACGAGCAGTCAGTTACTGCAATTAAACGAGGCGGTGAAAGTGTGAGAAAGGTGTCTAAATCATGACGAGCTGTGGACAGGACTGGAAAGGTAGCGGTAAATGAATTTCACGACGAGCAACTTGCAGGGAAAAAAACTAAAAGAAAGTCTTCAGCAACATGCCTGGCCCTTTTCTTCAGTAAGTAATAGCAAACAGGGAGTATGATAGCTGGCATTAAGCATGTCCACTCACACAAACCTGCACAGCCCTGATATGTTCCCCAAGCATCATCATATTCGCTTTCATTTCTAAGTGCGAACCGGTCCGTTTTATACACGCTACCAACAAATGAACTGTGCAAGGAGCCGGCTTCATTCTTGGGGCTCACCTATGAAAAATACTGAAGAAGTTTGACACTGATAAATAGAAATACCTTTCCCGGGATGAGATATAACATGAAAAAGAACGGATGCCATGCCACTGGGCGACCCAACCTTAAAAGCTCGGCACTTTTCCTCTCTCTCCTGCTTCTCGACCGCGACTTTGTGAGCCAGCCGGTCGAGCGTCGATGCGACCTTTGCCTTCTGCCTGTTGACCTGGTCTTCAAGCTGCAAGGAACCAAGACCACACTCTGATCCCCAATACACTAGCATCACCAGGCACAAAACTCTATACAGGGACACAAAGTATGGCCTTAGTCACTGTCAAGGTTTACTTATTGTGCTAAGACTCAATAATATAATACCAATAAACCGAATAAACATACAGAATACAGTTCTGCTGTTTTTTGTTTTTTTTCAACCAACTGAAGACCTCAGATGAAACTGGAATTTGCACAGAGGGCAAACAACCGCTGTAATATTGCCAAGATAAATGTTTAGACACTTCCTATAACAACATGGTAGGAACATGCTTTTTACAATTCTGCAGTAGGTTCAATGCCAAAGACATCCAATTGGTGTCAAGGTCCAGTATCCTTTGTTGTCACGACAAGGCAAAGTAAACAACTAGTAAGGGTTGTTCTATACTGCCAATATGGGGCGGCCTGTAGTGTAGTGGTTAAGGTAAATGACTGGGACACGCAAGGTCGGTGGTTCTAATCCCGGTGTAGCCACAATAAGATCCGCACAGCCGTTGGGCCCTTGAGCAAGGCCCTTAACCCTGCATTGCTCCAGGGGAGGATTGTCTCCTGCTTAGTCTAATTAACTGTACGTCGCTCTGGATAAGAGCGTCTGCCAAATGCCAATAATGTAATGTAATGTAATATGGCAAACCTCATTGCACATGAAGGTAATATTTTCAGGTCAAGAGTGAAAACAGTGCTAACATTCCTGAACATTAACTTCAGAAGGCACCTTGTACAAGAGTACAGTTACACATCTGACATTTGAACATTCACCCTTCTGGACAGAGGCCCAGTTGCCGAATCATCATGGCAACACAACGCCTGCGCTGAGTTCACTTTAAATTATCTAACACACTCCACCCCCATTAATCACATAAAATCATGTTCACTCAATCAAGGGCTTCTTGCACTGACCGTCCCATGAAGTTCAGAATCTTCATTCTCCCCATCACTCAATAAGTCAATGTATTCCAATACCGGTCTTTGAGGTCCTTCCTGGAGTAAAATATATTGGCAGGGTATAGGCACAAGGAAAATTTCATAATTATGAAAACAATAGCTTGATATTAGGCTGGTAATGCCACAAATCTGACTATTTAAGTGCATAGATACTTTGTTGTTGCAGTGGCATAATACTCGCCCCACTTACAGAAACAAACTCCACTTCATCCTCCTCCTTCGCAGGTGTGGTGGCCATCATTAACCATCCCTTTTGTCTGTGGAAAGAAGACTTATTCGTAAAAAGCATTGCGCATACATGGGCTACAGCTTTCTGATGCCAGATTACAGTGTACTGTAACAGCGAACTGTTAACACAATTTCTCAAACAAAACTTTTTGCAAGATGATTCAGTATTGTGCAATAGTCTTTGGCATCTTAGATTTTTTATTGGTTTTCTACAATAGTGTGTCAGTAGGAAAGAGCAAATTTGACATTTCCAAACACTGCACATACCTTAATTTTCCAAAACAATTTAATGTTAAGAGAAATTTGCATTGAAGTTTTAATTTCATTAAATATAGTAACAATATACCACGTTTCAGATGAAAACATGATGTCTGGGATTACCTGTATAGCCAGAAGCAAGTGAGACAGCCAAAGAACTGTGGCAAGATCTCCAATAATCTTGCCACAAAGACTAAATTTCTTGTTACTTTCAACTGTTCATTTCATTATTTTTGTAAGCAACCATGCCTTATGGAATTCTTACATGAGCACAGTAGGCATTTGCACAGTAGGCTACGGTATAAGGGCGAATTTAAACTTTTAGATAATAATTTTATATTTATCATTTCAGTCTTTCCACACCGTGGGCTCAATCTAAATTATTTACGTACGGAATTGTGTTGAGTCACAGTGCGACAGTCAGCCGTACTGCGCAAGGAAGCGAGTTCCTCACACGTCCTATTCGGTGCGTGATTAAAACTGACACTAACCGAGGAAATAACCCTCTTTGACATTAGCCAGCGACTACTAGCTGGTAAACAACATGGACGACTCCTTAAAATGCCTGACGTAACTATAAGCAAAATAAAAAGTTAGATTGTCAGCGTAATGGGTTGACAGTAACACAAAAAGCTTTCTGCACAACTGCTCCATTACTGTGTCTTCCACGTCTTTGATGGATTTTGCACAATTGTATTTTTTATAAAGAAAAGTGAAGTTCAGAGTGAACATTATCAGTGCATGCTGGCCGTGGACCACAAACGCAAATGACATGCACATCTAGGAAACAGGCGAGCAAGCGAAGCTAGCACTTCCTAACATTGCTGTGAACACTTGAACTAGCGTACCTCAGGACAATTTTATATTTATATGTGCGTTACTTACAGCTAACTATAGCTGGCTAGGTTAGCCAGCAAGCTCATCAAATAAACGGTCGGTTGGCAACTGTTAAATAAAGTCAAAATAATAGCTATAGAGGGCAGGAAAGCCAGGTTAGGTTAGCATAGCGAAATGAATAGCTGAAGTTCAAAAACGCTGCCTAGTGCATACCATAAACAATGCTAAAATCTATACTGGGGCAAATATTTTATCTGAAAGTCTTACATTGCCCAGCTGCTTACCTCTTCCTCTTCGCGCGAAAGCGCTGCTCTTTGGATGTACGCTGCGTTTACGTCGTTTACGTCATTTGCGTCGAGGTTAGATTGTGATCATCTGCGTCATACGTCACTGATTTGAGTCATATTACTGTTTAAATTTAATGTCAATGCTAATAGCTGCAATGGCAAATGCAGTTGCTGAATTTGGGGAGGAAACCAGAGTACCTGGAGGAAATCCACGTGAACACGGGGAGAACATGCAAACTCCACACAGAGAGGCCCCGGCCGACGGGTATTCGAACCCAGAACCTCCTTGCTGTGAGGCGGCACCATTTATTTATTTATTTATTTATTTATTTATTTATTTATTTATTTATTTATTTATTTATTAATTCACTGTTTGTGACCTACTCCATCTGAATCAGGTCTGGACTGCCTCACCACCCCAATCTCCCTCCTTCTCCATTAACTTTAAATTAGATAATTAAAAATATTATTACATGTATTATTATTATTATTATTATTATTATTATTATTATTATTATTATTATTATTATTATATTGCATGTAGGCTACTCTACTTGAAGGAACGAGCAGCCTACTGCTAATAATATACAGCTTTAGATTATTAGAAATCAATATCACAATGTGAATACACAATTCAGGTCAATACTTGATGGTAAAACTATTGTTGATTTAAGTTCCAGCCAATGATAGCAGCTTAACTTTCTGCACAGTTGTAATGGTGGTGGTATTGGCTATTTGACCAGATACGTTTGCAATCGGCAACTGTTTGTCAAAATGTACCACGGTCGTAACTGACAGCACTGTACGCCCTTCTACTACGTGGCATAGCCTATCTAAGAAGTAGGTTGTGTAAACCCATGCTTAAATACTCTGCTGAGGTTAATTCATAATGCAATGTAAGCTATGTAGTAATTGTATGCATTCCATTTTTCTAAGAGTTTAGGAATATTAATTCAAATTTAAAAGTAGCATTGCAAATTACTATTTCAATCATTTTCTTTTTTAAGAAATTAATTATTAAATTAATTATTCTTTAAAGAATAGCTACACATGTACACTCAGTGAGCACTTTATTAGGTGGACCTGTTTACCAGGTTGTCAATGCAAATATTTAATCAGCCAATAATGTGGCAGCAACTCAATGCATAAAACCATGCAGACATAGTCAAGAGGTTCAGCTGTTTTTCAGACCAAAATGCGATCTAAGACACTTTGACCGTGGAATGATTGTTGGTGCTAGACAGGGTGGTGTGAGTATCTCAGAAATTGCTGATCTCCTGGGATTTTCATGCACAACAGTCTCTAGAGTTTGGAGAGAATGGTGTGAAAAACAAACAAGCAGCAGTTCTGTGGGCAAAAATGCATTGTTAATGAAAGATGTTAGAGGAGAATGGCCAGACTGATTGAAGCTGACAGGAAGCTGACAGTAACACAAAAATACAACAAATAACCACACATTACAACAGTGGTATGTAGAAGAGTATCTCTGAACAGACAATGCGTTAAACCTCTAAGTGGATAGGTTACAGCAGCAGAAGACCAATACATGTATTGAATAAAAATAAGTATAAAAAATAAGTGTAATAAATACACTCAGGGAGCACTTAAGTAGGTATGTAATCATTTTTAAACAATAGTTATTTTTATGCATATTTAAGGCCTATATTTATCATACTTTAAAATATACTAAGTGGGGAGCCTATTTATTTATTTTTATTAAGAATCTTCTCAACATTGTTATTAGAGACCTTGGCACATATTTTTTATAAAAATCAATAGCATTTTGTCATCAAAAAGATAGAGAAAGGACCAAGGTCTAAGAAGCATTGTAGGACTGTAGGGTGAAAGACAGCCTTATCTCCCTATGCTGTCTTGCAGTCTAAACTCTCAGAAGTAAAGATACAGTGGAATTCCATTTTTGCTCTTTCAGGAACACATTTTATGAATGTACCCGGAATTGTACAATAATGTTCTTTGGGTACTCATTTACAAGCAAAAAAGGTACAAATTAATTATTTAAAACCATGGCTAGGGCTACAATCTTATGCACCTATAGGGTACCACCCCAGCAACAAGCACCATTTGAGAGTATTCACTTGTGTTTGAGGATGGTGGTATTATATTGCAGGCAAGATAGGCTCCACATTACTGTATAAGCACATTATCCTCAAAGAAATACACACACCAGATTATGTAAGGGTACTCCAGTTGTTTAAATCAAGAGAAGATTGATCTATGTGGATGGTAAATGATTGATAAATAATTGATAATTATTTTGACATAATGTATGAATGGTAAGTGGCTGACATTCATATAGCACCTTAATCCAAAGCACTGAATGATTGAAGCTTCTCATTCACCCATTCATGCACATTCATACAGTCACACACCAACAGTGATTGGCCATGCAAGGCACTAACCAGCTTGTCAGGAGCATTTTGGGGTTAGGTGTCTTGCTCAGGGACACTTCGACACATGCAGGGCAGGATTCGAACTGGCAACCCTCCGACTGCCAGACGACTGCTCTTACCACCTGAACCATTGTTGCCCATGAATGAACAAATATGTTGCTGAAACCACTGATTACACTGATTACTAACATCTATAATACCAATATAGTCTTATACACATGTGTACGTGTTGTATATTGGGGTTATGAACTTTGCAGGTTTTCAAATCTGGGAGAAATTCTAAATTATGGTGTGATTGCAGTGCTCTTAGCTGCCAATCAAAGAAAAACGTTGACAGAGAAGTGGTTATAGCCTAAGGCACAATGGACAGATGTGATTGGACAGACAAACTAAATCTATGCTGTGTAAAGACAGACTTTTCCTCTAAATCGCACATGATACTTAAAGTGCTGGCTAAAATGGGCTGATTATGTTATCACGTTCATGAGAATTTCTTCAATTAGACTGGACAAAATGGAAGTTACTGTATATTGTATACTGCTATAATCATCTTGCAGGATTGTTATTTGACATGAAAAAGGAAATAAATATTGATGATAAAGTAAATGGTCAGTACATTTACTTGATATTGCATGTTATTTATTTATTTTATAATTGCCTGAATGTTAAAATATTTGCAAATAAGAACAAGATCATTTCATGTTCTTATCCTAGAGAAGGTGGGGCTGTCATCATTTTAAAATATATAGTTCCAAAACACCACGCTTTCCCTTAACTCTCCATGAGCACTGCAGAGCCAGGCCCAAATGGACACCGGCTACCCTGATAGGACAGCTCACATTGAGACGACTGAGTAGGATTAAACGTTTATTTTTAGACTCAGTTGATGTTTGTACATAACGTGAATGATGTTTCATCCCATGTTCTGAGGAGAGTGTAGGGTATTCTACGGGGAACACAGCAAGTTCGGTTTGACACCTTTAATTTTCGGCTGTCCACGTCTGCGGCAGCTATGCTGAGCTCAGATGCAGATACTCTCGCATCCTCCTGCATGTGCTGTAAAAAACGCTGCTTCTGCTATAGTGCTGAGTCATGGATAGTCGTCTTACATTCTTGAAATCGATGCACTTCAAGGGTAGTCTGTAGGTTCTGGCTCCACTGAAACAATTCCCCATGATCGCGCGAACATATGTATTTTTTACATTTAGCGTAAAGCCGTAGCGGTTCTAAGCGCGCAGCAATTGCTGACCTGAATCGTGTTTTAGGATGATTGCTGCTGCGTTTTTGGTCTTGCTGAGACCGTATAGTATTCAGTGTGTACTGTTATTATTGCTGCTATTGCTCGGGACTATCGCTACAATTTTGTTTTTCTGCTGCTGGCACCGTAAGCTTCGTAGCGGGAAGCATCCCATCAAATCTGTGCTTTCTGGGCGTTCAAGGAGTCGTGGTGAGTAAACCTCCATTGACGGCGACGCAACGATCCACCCTCGCAAATCATTTTTTTTCGGGCGTTTTTATATAATGACCCATTTAGAAATTGACTGTATCTCGTGCTATTTATAATGGTCTACTTGTCACACGCAGAAAGTGATTTGACATTACGTATTAAACCAGGACTGCGACAGCCTCGTGGCAACTAACTCTGCTATTAACTAAGGCTGCTGTATTTTGTCTAGCATTTAAATGTAATGTCTTACCTTACACTTTCATATCCAGTCTAAGACAAATTATACATAGTATGTCATAACATCCGTTTGCACGATTTCATATGAAATAGTTTTTTCTCATAGTTGTCTTGCGCACATATAGCCCATAAAGGATGTTAGAACTCTTTTCATTTGTTCCAGAAGCTGGTTTCCGGACGCATCATTTTCGATCAGAGGTAAATATGCTTATTTGTATGTCAAGGTCATGGTAAGTTGTCCGTTCTTTTTAAAGAATTAAAAATAATGGCCAGGACAAAGAAAGTTCTGAGTCTAAATTGAGTGGATGCTGTAGCTACTCTTATGGGCATATGCCACGCAATGTTGCCTTAAAATGCGCATTGCGCATGTGTGGCCAATTCCTAATACGGTTCAGGTGTGCATTCAACTCTTATAAAGATGACATGAATGCAAATAATTTTTACTTTTAAGCTGTATATGTGCAATGAAAACGTATAAGTTTGCTCGTTTGGGTATGTGCTAAATGCTACACGATCTGCCCTACTATTATCAATCCACTTATCTGAATTTGAATTCAAGCCAGTTGCAAGGAAGAGTCTATAGTTTACTAATTCCAGTATTATTCAGTATTAAATCTGTATTTACAGGAATGGGTCAAGCCTTTGGTCTCATTCCTCTTCAGAGTGTGTCACGGCGTCATTCCCCTTGGGGTCCGCCCGATGTGTCATGTTTTGACAGTGTTACCGACATAGCCCTCGACATGCCAGAAGGAGCGCGCGCGTGCGAGTCGCAGAAGAGGCGAAGCCACTAGCAGAAGTTCCCGAGAGTGACCCAGACGTATCCACTGTGAGGAAACGCAAAGTGAAGAAGAGAGTCCAGCCGGAGTTTTATCACTCAGTGCAGGTTACCCCGACACGCAAACCCGTAGGTATTCTCTTGAGTTACTACACTTTTCGCGTTTCTAATTCGACTGGTTCCGAAAAGATCCATTGAAAAGTGAACATTTGATGATGATGACAACGATGATGATGACTACGATTATTATTGGGCTAGGTAGAGTGGTATTAGCAGTCAAATGATATCACAGTGTTTTCTGGAGATTCAAAAACACACTATGAAAATCGTACATCAGATTGAAGGTCTTGGCACACATTATAGAAGTCTCCTTATTTATGAATAATTAATCTATGCTCCAGAAGTGCACCAGAGCTGTGCAATTATATAGTATATAAAAACATTTCTGTTTACAAATATAAAAAAATGCAAGTTGAAAAAATTGAGTTGTTACCAGACACAATGCTTTACCAAGGTCAGCAAAAGAATATGGTTTTGCAGAATTCACAGGATTACATCAAATATACTAGTATACTGTGATTGTACTGTGCTTAATCTGTTTCTGTGAAACCAGCTGAATAAGTGGTTGCACTACTCTTAGCAGCAATCACTACAACCAAAGGCTTCCTATAATTTGAGATCATCTTTTCACATCGATGTGGAAGAATTTTAGCCCACTTTTCTTTGCAGAATTCATGTGATTGGTCAGGCAGTTTGGGGTAACCTAAAGCATACATAGTTGAGCATCATTGTCGAAAGCGTGGTTCAGAAGTTCAGTTATGAGACCTCAGGAGATGACCACACAAGGTCAGTCACATCATTGCTTCTGGGACCACAGCCAGTCCAGCTACACAACCACAGCACAACCAGGCCAGCTAAACAACCACAACACAACTAGGCCAGCTACACAACCACAGCACAACCAAGCCAGCTACACAAACACAACACAACCAGGCCAGCTACACAACCACAGCACAACCAAGCCAGCTACATAACCACAACACAACCAGGCCAGCTACACAACCACAGCACAACCAAGCCAGCTACACAACCACAACACAACCAGGCCAGCTACACAACCACAGCACAACCAAGCCAGCTACACAACCACAACACAACCAGGCCAGCTACACAACCACAGCACAACCAAGCCAGCTACACAACCACAACACAACCAGGCCAGCTACATGACCACAGCTCAGTAGAGAGAGATGTGTGGTGCAGTGGTTAAGGCAGAGTATCTGGCCATATGAGATTCCCTAGAGAGAGCAGGGTTAGATCCCTGCTGAGACTTTCTCTCTGCTCTGGTCCTTTCTCTATCCGTCATACCTTTTCTGCTTTCTGCCTGTCAGAATCTAGCAAAACAATAAAATATTTATTATTTCTTTATTAAAGTTAAAAGTAAAAATAAATGAATGCAGCTTGAAAGAAAACACCAGAATGATCTATGGTATCATAATACCTGACTAATGTTGTTGAGAAGAAACCCATTATTAATATATGCCAAACAAAATGTGATATATGGGAGGAAAATGTCATACAATATTTTCAAGGATGTAATTATCAATATATTTGATATCCAATGTGCAATTCATTTTCCTAAATATGTTGTTTTCTTACGTTGAAAATGCGAGACCACTAAAACAATGGACTTCAGGATTTAAAGACGGTTGCTCCTGTTTTATTCATGAATTGGCATATTCATGGCATGCTTATCTTAATTTGGTTTAGATTTTTGTGTTTTCTTGAAATGAAATATAAAGAATTGTATTTTCTTTAGACCAGCATATCAAAGAGCACATATAAAATTACCTTTTTATAATATGCATATTATTTTCTGTATTCATTTTATCTGGATGTCTAGACTATATTTGGCAAAAATTCTAGTATATGGTTATTTACAGAATGTAGAGTATACTTTAAGTCAATATGTGACAATAAGCAGAACCTAATATTGTAAGTAAATTTTGTTTGAAATATTGCTAACCTAAGTTGTTCTTATTTTAAAAAGCACAGACTAAAAGGGTACAGTAGTTTATATAAAATAGAATGAAAAATAGAACAATCTACATGTTTTGAGAGTTTAAAAAAAGAGAAAATATAATCACAGTTTCTTGTTAAAAAAAAAGAAAAAAAAAGAAAAGTGCTGATTTGGATGCTTGATTCTGTTGACCAGCAGGGTAAATAGTGCCTAGCTGTTGCTATGCAACTGGGGTATGTAAAACAGCACCATTAACACAGCATGTGCATGTGATATGAATGTCAAAAAAATAATGAAATGGTAAGTAGTTTGGCATAGTTACAGAATTTATTCTGTATTACTGAGCCACACATTCTCTTTTTTAAATTAAATAAAATTTTATTTATATTATTTTTTATTATAAAGATAATATTCTCTCTTGAAGGTAATGATGGCAATGTCAGTTCTAAAGCATCATCAAATGTCAGCCTGTCAGAACTACATTTACATCTACATTTTTACATCTAGTCTGATAAGGGAACATCCCTAGTGACAAAATGTCATGTTGTGTTCAAGCTTCTTGGTAAAGTATGGGTACCAGTGCTACAGTCCATAATCAAATATCAAATCAAATATCCTCTTTTTGTCTATCACTCTTTTTGTTCAATGTTCACTGTGTAGAAAAATAGGCCACTTTGACAATACAGCATATTCAAAAAAATAAAATAAATATACACAGACCTCTGGAAATGAAACCTATCTAAAATATCATATTCAAGATCATATAATATTTCAGTAATGTGAGCTGCAGGATAGTTTTTAATAGAACATTACGTCAATCGTGGTAAAATGTCGATTGATTTCTGCCTCTGGCTCTGAAACTCGTTTTCATGATTAAACTTTCGTTACGTTCCCACTGTTGCAGATGTCAGGGATTAGCTCTGCAGTAAATCAAGCCTGCGAGTCGACTGAGAACACACAGGGCGAGATTCAGCAAATGGAGGAAAGAGTAGTGGGTGTTGTCAATGCATCGTATCAAACAGAAAACTGAAGTGATCAATAATGTGTTATTTAGCTGTCATACAGTTGATTAGACTAAGCAGGAAGCAATCCCCCCCGGAGCAATGTGGGGTTAAGGGCCTTGCTCAAGGGCCCAGCACTGGGGCTTGAACATTCCGGGTCCCAGTCAACCATCTTGGCAGTTCCACAGACACAGATCAAGCCTTGTTCTTGACTAAATTCAAATTTGAATGGAGTTTTTCTATACAAAACTCTGATTAAAAAATACATTCGTTTATTTTTCATTCATTATGAATTGGCATAAACAAATGTAGTTGTTAAGAGTTATTAATTTGAAAATACATGAACATGAACACGTAGCTGTGCAGATTAACTTCTCAGTAGTTAGTGAACAACAAAATTAGTTAACGGCAATTCATGTAAACCTATTGTTGCAGATACTACACTTATTGTAACAACTGGCCCTAAATGTTGTAAACAGAAATGAGTCATAGGCCAAAGTGCTTTGGGACTCACTGACAGCGTTATCATCTGGATGAGCTCCTCATGACATGCTCATGAACAGGCTTGTCCAGAGAGGGCTTGAGTGCTGTGGCTTCAATCCCTGTACAGGAAACCTTCCCTCAGGGTGGTTCCCCTGCACTGCCACCACTCGAGAACTGGAGGCAGCTAAAAACATCCTCTCCTCTTCCTGTTTCTTTGCAGAATTACAATTACAATTCATTTCCACCCAGTAATGACTAGCTAGAAAGATATACAATTCAATTTATTCTCGAGCACAGTACAAGGTACAGAACCTAAAAGCAGGTCATTAGGTAATTTGTTATTTGGCTGGTCAAATTAGTCATTTAAGTCATTTAATTCCTAGGTCGCCTTTACACTGCACTGCACTGTGGTGCTGCCCGTTGTGGGTATGTGTGTGTGTATTTATAACCTTTAAACTAAACTTAATCTATCCATAATCAATGGATGCCATTTTAGCTTCTAGAAATCAGTGCTTCTAATTAGCATGCGCAATGTAGACCTGGTATCAGTACTTGGAAGTTAAATCAATGAGAGGTGCTTGAAGCATAATCCAAATGTGTCCTTTTGCATTTCGCGATGGCAAAGGGTGTGTGGCTAGACTGGGTGGAGCTTAATCACAGTGGGGTGGCTGCTGATTGGGCGGTTGTCTCTGAGTGGGTGGAGCCAGGAGCAGCCAATCAGTTCACACATGCTTGATTTGAGTTTAATTTATTCCCGCGATAGTGTAACATGCTGCCTCCCAAAATATCTTTTGACCACATTCTGCTATTTTTCCTACTTTCCTACCTTTCATTTCTTGTCTAATAACTACGTAGGCGCTCATAGCCTGACAAGTAGTTGTGTACTTAGAATGTACTTTAGCTACTGTAGCAAAGCACTGTATGTTGAAAATATGTAAGCTTCTGTGACAGTTGAATTTCGGTAAAGAAATGATTAGCTTTCACCAATGATAATGCCTGTATACAACAGCTTGTACACAAGCATCATCTAATACAATTTAACCTGAGCATTTACTATTTAATCAATGTGTTCTTTTTTTAAAATTGATCCATTTTATGAGATATTTGAAAAACAGCAGCATTTTGAAGTTAGCATTTTGGAACACTCAAACAAAGGATTCCACACAGATGGTCTTTCCATGAACAGAGCACCGTGTCAAAGATTGCATACTCTAATATGCTTTTTTATGTTTTTTACAGTTTCAATGGTGGTTGAAGGAAAGGTTTAATCTGTTGTGCGCTGCTTTTTACACAGACAGTCAAGCCTTGTGTGTCTCAGCAGTACCTTCGGTGAGTCATCGAAAGTACTGATGAATTAAACTGCGGAGCGGATTGCCCTCACCTTTGGATAACGCCATTGTGTTTGTTCCTCTCCCTCTTGTCTTTCTCACTCAAACGGATGCTGCAGTATTGATATTTAACCACTAGAGGCACTAGTTCTTAAAATGACCAGCAGTGACGAAGCTTGTTTTATCCCTACCTGCAGATTCATGAGGTTCACTTTTGTATTCTAGATTAAACTGGGGTAGTGCTAAGAGGCTGAGTCAGAGTCAGCGAAGGTAGGAGGGAGAAATGAGAGCTAAACTGTGGCCTCATAGCTGCTTTCCAGCACAAAATTCAGTGATGATTTAATAACAACATCACATGTATGTCTATAAGGCAATAATGTAATTATTTTTAACAAAAAGAGATTGGGCAGAAGTTGATTGTTTAACCCCTACTGTGAGTATCACCCCCTTTTCTTAGCACAAGTCTGAAAATAATATACCCAAAATCAAATGGGTACTCTTCTTGAACCCTTTTGACTACATGTATAATCCTGGTCTCTTCTGAAAAGCATATGGCATATGTTTTCCAATAGTCAGAATTACTCTAAATATTACTAAACCAAAGTTACAGAAGCTCAAACAGTGGAAGTGGAAGTTTTGTTTCTCACTGAAAATATTCAAGTTTTGAGTGGATTCAGATTATTGTGGCTTTTTAGAATTAGAAACTATTATGCATTTGGTTCACTGGACCTTTCCGTGAAAAGGACACTGACATTAGCTTGATTTGTGTAGTCTGTGGATTTCCAAAATGCAGAGAAGATGAGGTTTCACTGTTTTAACGCTTTCAAACAATATATCCTGCATAGTGACTGAAAATTGCATTGTGAAAAAAGAAATTAATGCAAAAAAAACCCATGCAATATATATCTTGAAATATTCTGCATTAAGTAATGTTCAAAGATCTCCCTTTCCCCAAAAAAAATATTCACCGGTCTCATAAAACTCAATGAAGACACGTCTTAACCTTGTGAATGGTGAGCACAAAAAGTACTGACAATTGGGTGTGAATATTATATACCTATATTTTGTACTTTGTTTTTCTCTGAGCAATTGTATTATAAAAAAATGTAATATTCCCATTTTGTGCATACAGTACCTAAGTTTACATTTAGCTGTATTGTTACCTTCTTTGCTAATATTAACTAAGGGCGGGAGTTATTTTGTTGGGCATTCTTGTGCTCATACTAATGAGTTATGAGGTACTGTATCTGATTGTCTTAACGTGTTCATAAAGGCTCCGTGCTGCGTGTCATTATTTGTATAGCGCTCGATAAACAGGATGCAGACTAAGTGATTGTGCATGTGTGTGTGGGTGTCTCCGCGCGCGTATGTCTGTTTGTAAGTGTGTTTAGCTTTTCTGCCTCCTCCACCCTCCGTTCCCATGGCCTTGAACAGAAAACTCCACGTTATCAAACATACGACAGAACACAATGCATTTGTAGCCTCAGAGGTGACACGTTGTAACCGTTCTTTTTAGGTTTTAACACATTTTTTGTTCATGAGGCAGAAAGCGCCGCTTGAATTTTACGTTCTGAATTCCTCCCTTTACAAAGCTGTAGTATAACTTAGAACACATTTACCAGCCTTGAATCTGTGCCTTCCTCACCAGGACTGAGTTTCTGGGGGAGGCACACAGGGTAATAATTGTAGGTTTCTGGATTTACCAGATGGAGGCAAACTGGTTTGGGTTCCTTCTTTAGTACAACTGAAAGACATAAGGAAACAAAGCCATACATGTTAAAAACAGCAGTTTTTCTCCACACTCTCAGAAATAAAGGTGCCTAAAAAGGTTCAAATGCTTGTCATTGGGATGGTACCCTATAGATACATACAACTACTCTCCTAGCCAGCAATATCTAAATACTTTGTTCCTTTTTTGCTTGGAAAATCTACTCAGTTTTACCCAAAGAAAACATTACTGTACTTTCAGGGTATATTTGGGAAATTTGATCCTTGAAGAACAAAAATGTATCTCCAATGTCACTTTATTTCTGAGAGTGTGCCCTGGTCTATGAAAACTCCTATGCAACCCTTTTTTTCATCCTGTATGAGCAAGGAGTAAATTGGATTTGAGTAAGCTGTTAATGGGTCTTACTTTAACCACCTAGAATGGGTCTTTCATCATCCATCACATATTATGACGGCATGAAGCATGCATAACATCATCCCAGCAGAAATGTAATGCACAGGATATACACTGTTTTTTCTTCATTGGATTGTCAGTTCAATGGATGAGTGCAACGAGCCATTAGTGATGGATGCACATCATATCATGCTGTACGTCAGGTTCATCATATCTAGCCCTCGATTCCAAATCCAGCCCTGTTTTTCTTTGCTTCCGGGTAATTAACTGAACAGTTAGTGCTACTGATTGGCCAGTCTTCACACCTGACTCCCAGGTAAAGGAAGAGTGGAAAACCAGCAGTTCTCGGCCCTCGAGGACCTTGATTTGATGATCCCTGCTGTACATGGTGCCAGAAAACTGAGTAGAAAAAACACCATCGGTCCCCGCAAACAAATATGGATGGGAGCTGGTTCTACTGGTGCCAGAGGGGCTCGATTCTCTGTGAAACTAGGGAAACTGCAACGTTTGCAATCCTGTTTGCAGAAACCGGTGCCCAGTTCAACATATTAGCGTATGGCTTTACTTGGGCCCATGAAGTAAAGACCCTTTCAACACATTTGCTCTCAACTCATTCTGACTCAGTTTGAACCAGGATGTCTCAGAGGTTCTGAACCTCTTGTGGTGGAAATAAGTACTAATGAGTGCCATCTCGTATTGACAATGCCACTGTAGGTAGGTCAAATATGAAGAATGTGACCACAGCCAAGCCATTCTGCTCATGGACAGGACATCCTCCTGTCTAGTCTGTAAATGTAATTTTGCTTCAGGTGGGGGTTGTGGGTTTTTGAATAATTTGAATTGAATTTGAATTATGCTGTTATTTTGTTCAGATTTGCCCATATGTTTTTTATGGTTAGTATTTAACATAGGAGGCAGTGGGTGCCATATTTAATGGTTGAAAATGAGCATGTATTTATAGATCAGTTGAGGCCTTAAAAGCTGAGGCAAAGATATTGATCTTTCCGGTGAAAAATCCCTGCCTTGCTAATGGCGGAAATATAACAGTTGGTGCCTGGGAAACATAACATGATCCTTGCTTCACTGGCTGTCTAAGCAAGGACATGGCTTACTTACTTTTTACTGGAAAAAATGCCCTCAAAACCATAATGACAGTACATGCAGTGAATGTATGCAGTGTGGGCGAGGTTAAAAGCGGGTTGGGCCTCTGTACCCTTGAGCAAAGGCTTAACCACAATGGGTCCAGTCAAATCTGTCAAATTTATTATAATTCTGTGTTTAGGTTTATTTGACTATATTACTCTGTAGTATTTATGTTGTGACACATCCACTACATGGCTTCATTGCAAACATGCTCATACAATGAACTGCCACATGTATGTGTGTCAATCATATTTTAGTTTTCCTTTTGCACAAATATTATGAAAAAGGCAAAGCAGGGCTTTTTTTCACATTACCTGAAGTACAAATGGTTATTGTGTGTGAATAACCCTGAGAGACCCACCTCTGCAGCAGTGCAATGGAACTATGCCATGAAACTCTTGAAAATCCATGTATTCTATTATTTGTGTCTACACAAAGCACCTTGGACACTTAGCTAGTATATGTTATCCTGTAAATAGTGTCAAATTCTGTAACATTCTGGTTGTGGGTTTATGGGAGTAGCCTGTATCCTAGTGGCTAAGGTACATGACTGGGACCTGGACGGTTGGTGGTTCAAGCCCCAGTGTAGCCACAATAAGATCAGTGCAGCTGTTGGGGCCCTTAACACTTCATTGCTCCAGGGGAGATTGTCCACAGCTTAGTCTAATGAACTGTAAGTCACTTTGGATAAAAGTCTCTAAATAACTCATTATGAAGCTACTGTTATTATTACTGAAGCCTCGCTATCCTGTCCTTAGTTGCCTGTAGTGAAGATGCATTGCTCCTCCGCCACCTCTTTCAGGTCACTGGCAGCAGGTACAGGGACACTGAGGGGCTCTGTTCCTAGTTTTCCATCCTCACTTCTCCTGGGAGTCCTGTGTGAAGATGGTCTGGCCAATCAGTAGCATTGATTATAAGGTTGATTACCTGGGAGAGACAAAAACGAGGGCCGGATTTGGATTTGAGGGCTAGATTTGATGATCCCTGATGTAGGACAAAGCTAAATGTGTTCTCTGAGGAGCAATGCAGAAATAGTATATGCTTGCTGCTTCTATGTATTGCGTTGCAGTGTTAGCTATGGCTCCCTGGCTGAAGCAACATTGCAGATTCTACCAGTAATATCTTCAGCCGTGCCATCTGTAATTGTGGGCTCTTGCTGATAATTTGCAGTTGTAACACCACCCACACACACAATTAATTGGGGGTTGGAGTGGGTTAGAGGCACAAGTTTGACACCATTCCCTACATTCAGTGTTACCCTTGGGCATGATTGTCTGAGGAAATCATTGCCAGTGCTCACAACTCGTTTGTGCACAACAGTGTCATAGATCCCTCACTTGCTCCATATCATAGAACCCCCCATTGTCCATGCCTGACAGACGGTGAGAAATTGCGGGATGGACGTGCCCTCTGGCTGCAGGGTGCTGGGAGCCTGTCCAGCACTTTCGCCTCATTACTGAAGGAGCTCATTGTGCTCGTTCACAGGGAAAGAAGGCGAGGCTTTCGGTTAATTAGCCGAGCGGCACTCGCGGGCACGCGCGCCCCGGGGTTGCAATCGATATTTTTGTCTTTTGTTATTCCGGCACCTGCACCAGAGAATTCATACGTCACGGTGTTCGAATGCTCTCTGACCGCACCCAGCTACCAGACCCCGCCCTCCTTCCCCGATTGTCACAATTCAGGGTTACAGATTGCTTCTTCTTTACCTGACTGGTCACAGCCGCGCTTTTATAGGCTATTCGAACTGATTGACAAGTTTGTGTTTCCATGCCGACCAGCATGGGAACACAAGTACCATCTTACATGGGATTACAGAATGTTTGTTTTTAAATCATAGGACGCAATTAAAGACAGTCAATTGGTAAATATTGTCCAAATAAAAAAATTGCATTATAGCATGTATATGGTGCAATTCAAACAAGGGCTTGAACCACATAAATAATATTCAACGGTCTCATAGGCTAATCGTGTTTTCCAGACTCAACTAAAAAAAACCTGGTAGACAGAGGGAGAAAATAAATAAACAAACATCCGTCTCGCTCTCCCATAATATTTTGGAGACAAAGGAGGTCCGTGCAATAAGGCATCCCGGTTATGCGATTGGGTTTCCTTGTGCTGTCATAAGGCAGCGCTCGCGAGAGCGACGCAGTTAGACCACTGCGTAGGCTACACAGATTTATTGAAATAACCAGACTGCGCGGATCTAGTTTCCATCCGGTTTATTATTCCCGTATCATAGGAAGATGACGCGGTGATGTGCAACTGCCCGCGCGTCGCAGGCTGCTTTCTTTTGGATAATCTGTCACTTTCTGTGGGGATTTGACATCGTCTCGTGCTCGCAGTCAAAGGGGAGAACTCGTGCTGGCCATTGCCTTGACACCGAAGGGCGTGGCTGCACTGAACTTAACAAAAATGACACATCGCCACGGTACCTTTTTTTAAATTTCAGGATTTCTGTTTCCTCCAGTGCAGGCCATGTATACGGCGGTAAGTGTGCTGCTTGTCCTGGCGGGGGAGCCAAATACAATTGATTTCGCTTCTGGTTGCCTCATAGGTTTTGCTTTTTATTGAGGATCAGAGGACTGTGGGTCACTGTGGTTCCGCGAGGTTCAATGAACGTTTGTTTTGATGTCTGTGTCTGGTTTGAGCAGCGATGGTGAGAACAGCACCCGTGTGTTGTCCGCATGACTGACTGTGTTGATCTGTGTGTTGTCATGTTTTTGGTGAGAGTGAAGTCCCATGCTGTTCCTTTCTTTTGTCCCCGCAGAGCTCCGGGTCTGGGAACGCTTCTCTTCGCTGTTCCATGTCTTCATCTGCGGATTTTTCTGACGATGATGATTACAGTCTCAAATCTGGGTCGGTATCACCGGCGCCCGGGGACACGTTACCGTGGAACCTACCCCGACATGAGCGTTCAAAGCGAAAAATTCAGGGAGGATCCGTGCTGGATCCGGCCGAACGAGCCGTGCTCAGAATAGCTGGTAAGTGCTCAATATTCCGGTGATTGTCAGGAATGCTGTAGCCAAGTCACTGGCAGTAGACTAGGCAAAAAACATACCAGTGATAGGCTATCTCATATTGAATCCTACGTTTTAGATATGCTGTAGGAATATGTGTTTAAATGCTTTCGTCGCGTAGCTCAGGGTATATTGCGTTTGCAGATTGAAGTAAAAAAAAAAAAAACGATTTATAAAATTGGCATTTTCCATTTCACATATTTAATCGCTACCTTGAGGCACCCTGCCTGGGATCTGGGGGAGTGGCAAGTAATACAATGCTAAATTAGAGTTTGTAAATACTGAGAAATGACTACAAATGTAAAAATAGGGCTATGCCGAACTGTGAGCAAACAAACCAATTAGTGTAGGCTACCATATGCAAGCGCAGTACTAAACAACGAGTTATGGTGAAATTATCTCATCCTCTATTAGGAATTCCTATAAGTGTCGGTGCTGAGACTAATCACTTAGCAACGGTGTTTCATAAAAATACTGTGTATTAAACCATATCGCAATCAAATGTAGCCTACCAGAGTATGCATATACTGTATGTTTCGGTTTGGATATCCCAGGGGAAACCTGCGGAAATGTATGTAAACGGATACAGAGCCAAATGTGACGCGGTGGGTAAATAAAACTATCGGGGCAGCTTTTTTCTCGATAAACTAGGAGTACTTTACTTAAAACATATCCAAATATGAGAAATATAACCACCTGTGGACATATCATAAATTGATTAAATTTGCTGGAATAGCAAAGGGGTTTTCAAGCATCGTCTTGTCTCCAATTCCAACCACAATTGGCAATAGTTGTTAATTAGACACTTCTAATGTCGATTGAGTAATGGTACAGTAGTATAGGCTTTTAAGGACACTAATTCTGAGTGTCATAAATACGTCGGCTATCATATCTCGAAAATGTTATTCTGTCAGTTCAAGCAATACTTCAGTTATAGGCTATTATGTAGAATACCCTGAAGTGTTTTACGCAGATGGTAAACGTAAAGCTGTGTTGTTTTAAATGTGGAAAAATGATTGATTCACCAACAAAACCAGGTGTCTAACTGAACTTGACGACTGAGATAATGAGCTATTGTGAGCTGAACTTGTTTAATCTAAAGCAGGTTCTGTCATGCAGGACTGCCTAATAATAATGATGCTGCTTCCGGATGTACAATAGGTAGGCCACGATGTAGCTACATTAGCCTATTAATATGATTTTAATTTTATGGCAGTTGGCGTGTTGAATAATGCTTTAGACAGACAGTGGTTTGGGGTTAAGCTATTTTGCGTGAAATATGGAGACAGGTTTTCCTCTGGCAACACAATGAAACACATCCGGCGTTAGGACCTGGGCGAAAGTCTTCGACGATTACGACACTATTGGTTACCCGGTGGTCAAGTGGACGAGAAAGAGAACCATGCGTTTTAAATACAGCAAGCATCGGCATCCCCCTATGAAACCAGTAGGCTATGTGCAATGAAATTGGACTATTATAGCACTATACCTTTTCAATAGGCTTGCTAAATAATGTGAGGATAACAGAAACATATTTATTGTAACCTACCCATTTATTTTTACCCACTTTAATTCGGGTAACTGAAATGTAAAACAACTAGACAAACTTAAATTTGAGAGAAAAAATCCTAGCCAAATTAGATGTTGTGGTATCAGAAAATGATGATTATAGTGAGGTCACACCGCAGGGACATACATACAAATAGCCGAACGAAATAAACGTAGAGCCAGGTTGATAGTGACGCCCGTACCTCGCTGTGGGAATTGGTAACCGGCACAGTCGCATTAATGCGCTGGCATTACCGGAATGGATGTCATGGTGAACTACGCCGCTGCGGGAAGGGGAGCGTAGGGGAGAGAGCGAGAGCGGTGCATTAGTATTGCACAGACGCACTCGCTCGATATGGGATGGCATTCATTAGCTCCGGCTGCTCTTCCTCTTAAACCTAGTGCACAGCTGAGATTTTCTCATGAAAGCGGGGAGGAAGTTTCGTCTATTGGATGTTGATCAGTAGGGGAGGGGGAGAGGGGCGTTTCCTTTTATAGAATTAGGCGACTGATCACTTGGATCCTTGTGCTGCTCCCAACTGAAGGCTCCTCGCCCGAGCCGCCCGCGAATGTCCGGTCGTTCTGCCCCGTCATGGCTCGCTATAACACTAAGCCGGCTTCTTGTGTGCTTACGGACGAAAAGGAATACCTTCAAGCCTACGAAGATGTCCTGGAGCGATATAAAGGTAAAAGAAAATGCTAAGAGGGGCTCTTGAATTGGGACAGAGTAACGGTTTAAATAAAACGGGGAGAGCTTGCCCTAAATAGCCCAGGCACTCTCATAAACAAGTGTTTGTCAGTAGCCAGACTGCGACCGGGTTGTGTTACCTTGTTGAAATGTGGCATGCATTTGACGGTGTGTTTTGAGATAAAATATTTACAAAATATTATGGCTTGGTTTGTCAGCTTTAATTTATTAATAGATGTTGCTTGTTAATTTAGTCTACTGTTAACGGATCACCGCTGTCTGGAAGCATGTCACTTTATAGTTTTAGCTCAGCTACGGATGAGGGTAATAGACTAATCTGTCAATTACTGTCTTTTTTTCCCCAGAGTAGATTAATTTTTTTCAATGAGTACATTAGAGGCACACTCATATTTTGACGAGTGTGTTTGCCATCAGTTATTTATTTATTTAACGAGGTCTTAAATGCTCATCTTGAAATAGCAAATCAGAGGACATAATCCTAGATAGCCTAGATCATATTAAGAGTCGGGCTGACTGATTTAGCGTAATGATATGATTTGAGATTAGCCTAAAAACCAACATCAAATTTGACCTTTTCTAAACGCTCTATCAAAGCACGAGACATTAGCGTAATATGCCTATTCCAAACGATGCATAGAGTAGACTATATAATATGTCCTAAAATAATTATTATACCTGCTGACTCGAGCTCATAGCAAGTTTTAACAGTGCAACTGTAAAATCCAAGAACAAAACATCAGCCGGCCTCGGTTGACATCGGTCTCCAGTGCACACTTTCTCGCTAAATGGCAACATGGTGCTCCAGACTCACGTGGCCAAAATCCAATTCAGTGTTCACACATGCAGAATGCATTACATTTTTCCAACATCACTTCATCCGTCACGGTCTCTCCTTTTGTTGTGTGACATCAACGCTGGACGCGCCTAGCCTGTCCAGGTCTCCGTGGAAAAGCTGAAATTGAAGCGGAATGCTTATTCACACACAGCACAGCCGCCGCGATTTATTTCGACAAACAATGGCCACCGTACCCGCCCAGAGTGCAGGGTGTGGGAATGACCGTTGCGAGAGAAAAGGTCGTTAATGCAAGAGGAGAGAGACTGGGATTCAGAGGCTGCTGTCTCGCCCTAGTGTCCCCAGCTAGAGCACAAAATTAGATTTTCTCTCAGCTGTTGACTATCATAACAAACAGTCAGCTGTGCCAAAGCTTTCTTGGGGGTGATGGAATCATATGATGTGGCATCATTTGGAGCCTGAGTTTTTATTTCTAAAGGCAGACAAGTCTCTCGGCAGCTGACATATATGACATTATATTGAAATTATTATATTGCAGACACTCAATCCACACTACTAGACATGTTAGCCTCGTCTCAGGAACACAAATGTGAGATATCACCAAGAAAGCACACAAGGCCGCTTTTTGGAGCGTTATTGGGCACTCTCCTCAAAGACTGGATATTGCTGGGACATTGAAGCGAATTTGACATTTGTAAGCTTACGAAAATGTAACTCATTAATGCAATTACTAGCCTTTAAGGTCAGCTGTTGCCTGGAAGTGCTGATCTGAGTTGCAAGCGTTTGACATCACTGCTGAGAATCTTCAAGCCCTTTCGTTAGTAAAACTTTAATGAAATAAAGCGGAAACTAGAGTAATGTGTAGAAAATTAACTTCTTGCCGTGATGCCAGAAAGAAGGTAGGATACAGCAAAAATAATAGTGTCGTGATTGACAAAAGGGTCTAACCCAGTGGTTCTTAACCTTATTGGAGGTACTGAACCCTGCAAGCTTCATCAGTGCATTCACCGAACCCTTCGTAATTGGAAAAATAAAATATGATTTCTTCAAAACATAGGTATATATTTTATTGGAAAATAAAATATATACCTATGCTTTTATCGAACCCAGGTTAAGAACCACTGGTCTAACCTTATTAGCCCTATAGGCCTAATTTTGGATGTTAATGTTGCTGTCAGTCATCTTTAATAACTAAAGAAGATGAACTCTGTGATGCATGAGATTGAGTGTCGATGTAATGTCCTATTTGACTGAAACGCAGGGAAGAGAGGTTTTGGCCCCTGGCTAAAATGCCCATTGTTTTCCACGTTATGTCATGCAGTTGCGATGGTTGGCATGAGCTGTCAGAATTAGTCACATCTTGTGATTGCTGAGTCTCCCTGCAGATGAGAATCTCGCCCGTTTTACTGTTTGTGAATCCGACTTCTTTGCTGTTTGTGAATCTGACTCGTTTGCCGTTTGTGAATCTTTTTGCTGTTTGTGGTCCGAACGTCAGTGTAAATTCTTCCAGTTCTGCTTAAAATAATGATGTGCTCTTAAATGAGTGTGAACGTATTGGCAAAAGGAACATCTCTGTAAAAAATGAAATGTAGGTCAGTGTTGGTATGGGGTCAGTTTAGAGCAGAAATGATAGAATAAGGACATTATATTCAGATTCATGCTGAATGCCTCACTGTGTTAGGGCAGGCAATGGAAATTAGGGAAGACATTATACAATGAGATACAGAGCAGCTCTTCATAAAATGTACAAAAGTCATTTATCTACTGCATTGTGGACTGATGAATATTTGAACATATAAGCTTGGTAGGTTTATTATTATGTTTATTATTATTTTTAATGCAAACAAACAAAAGCAGTTGTTAATTGCCGAAGGTTGTTGTTTTCTCTTGTTTTGCAAGCATGAGGAGCACAGTTATTTAAAAATGTGCAGTTTGGATGTTTGCAGAAAGAGCTCTTTGATTGGTGGCGTTTGAGGCTGTAGGGGATTCTAATAATGGCATGATGTGGTGTGAGGTTTAGCCTGTGTCATTTTCTGAAGTGTTCCCTACAAGAACCCTTGTCTTGTGTTGGTTGGAAAACAACCCTTTTCATATTTTGTAATGTTAGGTTGACTAAAAACCCAATAACTTAACTTAACGGTCTGTACCCCTGCATTCCAGCATTTCTCAGAGCTGAATTGTTTGAGAAGAATATGTTATATGTGTTGCATTCAATTATTAATTTAAAACCGTTCTATTGACTGGAGCTGGTGAATTAGGGTGTGGCTCAATTTCTCCCCCAGTATTGGCATGGATCGCTCACATTCTGGAGATTTCCAAGATATTATTTTGGTTTTAGTGTGTATTTTTGATTGGCCCTGGCAGGCTATTGGGTGCAATGAAGGATATTTTAGATGCTTACCAAAGTATCTGCCCTGCACGCTTTATAATGGCTGTCATTGTGGCATTTGTCAGTAAAGGGCCATTAGTGAGCTTGTAATGTAACTGCAACATGGGAATACACCTCCACAGGGCATCCTACACGGACAGTTTACTTAATGCAGTAAATAAGAGGATTACGAGCAGCTGTGATGTACAGATCCAGCAGATTCAGGGGAATGTGACAGCCCTAGGTATACATTAACATCCTAATCTCTTTGACTGATATAGAAGTGGCATTCACGGGCGTGCAGGAATGCTGAAAAGATACAGGTGAGGCCATGGGGTCAGCATTGATTACCTGCCTGTGACAGGCGTGCGCTGTGCAATGTACCGTTTACACGGTGAAATGTCCAGGGTTATATATCATAAGGACCCTCTTTGAGTTGAGTTAACGCTGAATAATTTACTCTGTTCTCTGCGCTTTGTGAGCTGAGCGCTTGTGAGCAGTTTGTGTCGAGGCAGGACACAGGAGCCCCACCCCAGCTTTCCCTCTCCAACCAACCGCTCCAGTGAGTGTGTGAGTGTGGTCTGGTGCCCAGGGGAGAGTGTAATGCAGAAAGCTGATCTACACACATATCTGATGGAATAGTGACCATATGTGTTTCCATATAATTTCCCCCCCCCCCCACTCGTAGCCAGGCGTTGGCCGGTCGTAACGGTCGGGTCCTAACGGTCGGGTTCTAACGAGAGGCAGCCTCGTGCTTTTTTCGAACGATGCCACGCCCGTTTCTCCGTTCTCCGCATCTGAGGGCTGGGAGACGCAGAAGGGGCGGGCTGACACGGACGGGGGAAAAGGCCGAATTGTCCTGCTGCTGAAGCATTCCTGAAACGGGTCTGCAGAACTGACTGCTGGGAAATCCTCAAACAGCGGAGCAGCTGTTTCCAGACAAAAGGAGCTTCAGACGGCGAGTCCCTCTCCGACTGTTTTCTCCTCCCCCAAAAAAAGACTCCTCCAAGTGTGGAGGATTTCCCGCCTCCGCACTGGGACAGAGAATGTTCCGGTTCACTCTGGCCTTTCTCACAAAGGGAGCTACTGAGGCCAGTGGCCTGCAGGTCTAACCATGGCGTGGGGATTGAGCTGTGGGCCTGGCCCCAGGGACCACATGACAGGGCCTCTGTTTGAGGGATGACAGTGTCTTAGCTCCTGCCCTTGCAGTGTCTGAGTCGGGCACCGGTGAGATTTGTTCCAGGCGCTGGGTGAACCCCAGCCCTCTCAGACTCAAGGCCCTGTCTATGGACCTGATTGGGTTACTGCGGAGACCCTGGTCTCCAGTGGACATGATTGGCTTGCTGAGCTGAAGACCCTGGTCTGTCACTGTTTCTCTGTGCTAACTCTCAATCAAGTCCAACTTCTGTGGTGGATTCATGTACTGCTCCTGAATTTCTGCACCATGTAGGACTGTCTCAGTGCATGGAAGCTAGATTCCATTTATTATTTTTAGACGGATCCCTTAGATTGCCTATTGCACATGACTCAAATCATGCAACTCCAATTTGCCTGCAGACAGGATTTCCCATAGGGTCGTGGGTATTTACCATTTCAAACAATGGCTTACATGGTCACAGATCTCTGTAAACATGAACTCCGTGGAAAAGGGGCCGCCGTGAATAAGGAGACTGAATTTGAGGCTTCCTGCACTGCATCATTTCCAAAGCTGTCTATTTAAACACATCTAAACAACAATACCTTACCAAGTAGGTGTTCCGGCTAATTACATACCAGACAGGGAGTTCTTGGTTGGGTGTACAAATTCTGCTAATCTTCACAGCTGTGCTTTCTTAGACCACCGGATTAAACCGGTTTCCATCCGTTTTAATTTTTTTTTTGAAGAAGTACAACCCCTACTTTGGCACCTATGTGGAGTCTGGGGGGGAACAAAAGCTCTTTAAGAGCATGTCCCTCTCACGGCATCCTAGACGCGTACAATGGCCACGTCGGAGCAGCCCATGGGATCGCAGGTTTCTGGCACGGCCCCCCGAGTGATAAACAACGTAGGTTACCCACTGGGGTTTTTCTGAAACACCCGAGAAGCCCCTACTTACACAGCCAGACATTTAGTATTGGGAGGGCGTGTGCCCCTCATTTCTCTCTCGACACGATGGTCAATCCCCCAGGAAAGGCATCGCGCTTGAAGAGTGCCTTTCGTTTGTTTGCAAGCAGGAGCTGGAAGAAAACTAGGCTTGTTGCTTGTTGAACTGTAACTGCAATTTCTGTTTAGGCCAGGGGTTCCCAAAACTCTCAGAAGTAACGTGAAAGTACAGTCATGTTCTCTTTGTGTACAAATGAGTATGTGTTCCAAGTAAAAAAGGTACAAATCAATTATATATTGCTGGCTAGAGGTACACTTTTATGTACCTATAGGGTACTGCCCCAGCAACAAGCATTTGTACCTTTTTAGGCATCTCACGTACCTTTATTTCTGAGAATGAAACTGTGGGTCATGACTGCCTGATTTGACTATTGGGACACCTGAAAATGTTGTAATTTTTTTGTTCGTCTCTTTAAAATATGTGAACATAGGCGATTACATGTCGAACATCACAACAACACAACTATAATACGGTGATGAAGCACGAGACATTGTGGAGTTTCATCAGTATAGTCAAATGGTGTTGGGTGGGGGTGGGGTGTCCTAATCAAGGGATTTTCTTTCCGTGAGAACATGTTTGAGAATTCATGAATTCATTGCATCTATACAATAATCTATGAAAAAATAAAATAAAATGAAACTGCAATTACACGTATTTAGAATCATTATTTTTGTTGATATAACAGAGCAGCATTTCTTTCCTTTGTTGCAGATGTCGGCCATATTTAGCATCTGCCAGCATACCTCTGGAACCACGTCAGCATAATAAAATATGTCTCCTCAGTAGTGCCCAGAGCAGGGCCAGTGCATGGTTTTATTAATGTAGATGGCACAATTCCTTCTGTTTATTTGTTGTCTTTCCAGTTTTGAGAAACTGGCAGACTGAATCTTTGATGCCCAGTTATTGAGTAATAGCATTAGCCTTACTTTTTTCTCTCTCCACCCCCCCCCCCCCGTCTGTAGTGTTGTGGCGTGCTAGGCCTAGCTTTCCAGAATCGGCCTATTTACAGCTCTGCTGTTAGCATGCTACAGAGTCACACTGGCTCTTGTAAAGACTGTGCTGATCGGATCATTGTCCAAAATTAAATGTGACCGGTCTTGCCAAGGAATTGGCTGGAGAGGGTAAGGGGCTAGTATTAGGGTTAGGGCTATTGTTAGGGGTTAGGGGTTCGTGTTAGGGTTAGGTTTAGGCAATAGGGTTAATGTTAGTGGTTGGGGTTAGGGGTTAGTGTTAGTGTTAGTGGTTATGGTTAGGGGGTTAGTGGTTATGGTTAGGGGTTAGTGTTATGGTTACAGTTAGGGGTTAGGGTTGGTTGAATGACTGGTCTAGGGTCCTGTATTCCCCTGCAATGGTTTGAAATGTGTGTGTGTGTGTGTGTGTGTGTGTGAGCACATGGCGCATGAGGCTTTATAAGTGCTCTGAGTATGAGTTTCTGATGAAGTGCTGTGGATGAATCAATGGATGCGCCCAATGATTCACACTTTATGCCCAACCTGACTGTCCTGATGGTTTTGTGGTTTTCTGTCTGTACTCTTGACAAAATTACCAGAATGACTCATGACAAAATGATAGCCATTGTTTCTTCAACAACTCATTTTTTGCTATAATATTGTGGTAAAAATCAAAGGAAGAAATATGTCTGTGGTTTTGGTTAGCGTACTGAGGGTTTTAGTCCTGATGTCCGAAGGCCTTTCGTCACTGTTATGCTTGTTTTTCCAACCACAGATGAGCTGCAGTTACCTGCAGGGGTTCTCTGGCTGGATTTTGATCTGTTGTAGTGGGTATGTTGATGAGTAACAGCCTCAGTTATTGCTCTATGCAAAGATAACACAGAACTGGTATATTATTCATATACTTTGTATATACAAGGTTACTGAAGCCCTGCTAGATTTAATGAAAGGTGCTTTATTAATAATAATAATTACGATAATGATAATAGTAATAGTTGTAATAATAATAATAATCACACAGAGTGTGAAACTAAATGCTCCTGATTAATTTCCCCAAGCAGCTGTATGGAGTTGAACTTCAGTTGTGCAGATATGTGATGATAATAATAATAATAATAATAATAATAAAAATAACAGTGAATACTACTAATACTATTATTAACAGTGAATAACTGTGTCAATGTTACTGTTCTCTTCATTGTTTGAGAATCATTGTCTGAATGTAAAGGAGCCAGATCTCCACCCTCATCCCTCTCCCTGTCTCCCCTGGGCCACTGTGTGCTCTCAGTCTCACCTGCATCAGCACAGACAGCACTGTCTCCCCTGGTCCACTGTGTGCTCTCAGTCACACCTGCATCAGCACAGACAGCACTGTCTCCCCTGGGCCACTGTGTGCTCTCAGTCTCACCTGCATCGGCACAGACAGCACTGTCTCCCCTGGGCCACTGTGTGCTCTCAGTCTCACCAGCATCGGCACAGACAGCACTGTCTCCCCTGGGCCACTGTGTGCTCTCAGTCTCACCTGCATCAGCACAGACAGCACTGTCTCCCCTGGGCCACTGTGTGCTCTCAGTCTCACCTGCATCAGCACAGACAGCACTGTCTCCCCTGGGCCACTGTGTGCTCTCAGTCTCACCTGCATCAGCACAGACAGCACTGTCTCCCCTGGGCCACTGTGTGCTCTCAGTCTCACCTGCATCAGCACAGACAGCACTGTCTCCCCCGGGCCCCTGTGTGCTCTCAGTCTCACCTGCATCAGCACAGACAGCACTGTCTCCCCTGGGCCACTGTGTGTTCTCAGTCTCACCTGCATCAGCACAGACAGTACTGTCTCCCCTGGGCCACTGTGTGCTCTCAGTCTCACCTGCATCAGCACAGACAGCACTGTCTCCCCTGGGCCACTGTGTGCTCTCGGTCTCACCAGCATCAGCACAGACAGCACTGTCTCCCCTGGGCCACTGTGTGCTCTCGGTCTCACCAGCATCAGCACAGACAGCACTGTCTCCCCTGGGCCACTGTGTGTTCTCAGTCTCACCAGCATCAGCACAGACAGCACTGTCTCCCCTGGGCCACTGTGTGCTCTCAGTCTCACCAGCATCAGTGCAGACAGTACTGTCTCTGAGTGACTCAGCATTGCTTCCTCTGTACGGATAAGCTGCCGTAGTGAGGTCTGATAAGTACTGGTGCTCAGTGGGTTCGGCTTGATGGACAGACCGGATGTTACTTTAATATTTTAAACCCTGGAGCCGGAAGTCTGTATTGTGTGTTCTCAGGCTGTGTTCAGATACACTATCTAGTACACTATTTAGGGGATCGGCCATTTCTGAATTTACAGAATCAAATTTGACACCCTAACTAACTCGCTCAATATTCCCCACAACGCACCGCAACATGTAGGGTACAAACGATGTACAGACAATATACACTACACTAATGTACGTCACCGGAGAGATTTAGCGATGGTTGAGCCTGCTGCCCTCGTCTACAAATGTAAGGCTGCCAGAACATGCTCACGCTTTTGTTTTATTGTTTATTGGTTATTAATCATGGATAAATAATGAATACAAGTACACAACGATCCAAAAAAAAAAAAAGACTGTTTCTTGCTTGCAAACCAAGCTGCTGACAGCTGTCATGCACGCTTTGTGCTTTTCTTGAGTAACCTGCTCAGAATCCACAGTGTGACATCATCTCCTCTTTTCACCACTCACAGATGGAAAATGATTTTTCACTGTACCGTGAACCAAAATAAAATTATACTGAAACCTCATTTAAGGTGAAACCACAAACTGAAACTAAACCCACAGGCAAACAAAACTGGTTTTATAACTGGTAAGGTTGTCCACCAGTCCATGTTTGGCACCCATAAGGTTACTTCACACAACTTATCTTATTTTGATCCTGTTCGCCCACAGTGTGGTTATAAGGGATAAAGTCTGCTGGTAACTATCTGAGAAATTCATTAGAAATGAGCAGCACATGGATGAAAGTATTGCTTTGGGAATAAAGTTTTATTCAGCATCTCCGCAAAGCCTTACCGACTTTTAATAAGTAAAATTCACTGTCAGCAAATCCTCTATCATGGCACTTGCAGTCCTTTTAACCAACCGTTTCAGGCTTCTGTTCACTAAATTATTAGTTGCTTAAGAAGTATATTTCTATTTTTTTTTTGGTCAGTCTTTTTTAGTCAGTAACGAGCTATAAAAGCGGCATGGGCGTTTTGATGTATCGTCCGGCTTTTTCGATTACAGTGAGACTCGGCGGTCGACATGTTTTCCACATTATGTGCTCTTTATTGGCGCCTGTGCTGTAGCCCTGGGAGACGTGCGCCGCTGTGTGTAATGGGTCTGTCCCCCCGCGGAAACCCTCACTCCCTCGCTCTAAATGGGGTGGGGGGGGGGGGTTTGGGCCCCCGAGGACCCCACCTCTGTCTGTTCCAGCTGTCTGAACGTCCGGTCAATACTACTTTAGCCTCCCACTGAGATCTTGATAGCTGTAATGAAGGGGGGGTGGGGTGGGGTTTGGATGGGGGCGGGGGGCTTAAATGGATGTCAGTCTTAATAAAGAATGGCACTCACTAGGGAGGGTAAAACACAGCCATGGGCGTGGGCCAGTAGCTTATTCAATGGTAGCGCTCTGTGTTTGCAGGACTGGGTACAGTCTGTCCTGTGTATGGCCACTCGCAGTGCGTAGGTGTGTGTGAGCACTGATAGCATGTTTCTGTGTGTGCAGTGGTGTGTAGCCATCTCACTCCACAGTCTTCCAGCTGAGCTGTGCAGCCTTCACGACTGCGGACTGCGCTTCTTCCCCGGACTGTAGGGGGCGCTGTCAACCACTGCAGCACATCGGCTGACAAGCGAAGCCCTCTCTCCTTGGGTGGTGCTGCTGTATGACGGGTGATGCATCACCTGTGAGGGCTATGTCCATAGAACAGCCGTAAGCTTTACTTGGACAGAACACTTCTGCTCCAGTCCAGATTAGCGCTTTGAATACAGGCTTCCCACCTCTCCCGGAATTTGTTCCCTTGCACCTGGAAAATCAGCGATGTGCAATACGGGCAAAAGTGAAGTTTAGAAATTCACATTATCCTGTCACAAATGGACAAATGGATTGACGTACACAACACGCAAATCGGAACCAAAAAGTTTGGGGAAGTCCCCGCAACATGGCAGGGAAATAGTGGGGGATCCCCTGACCCCTGGTTACGTAATTTTTCCAAGGACTGTTAATGTGCTACATCTTCACTTGGCTGATGTTGCGTACAACCTGTGGTCTGCTTGTCTCTGTCCCTGTCCCTGGCTGTGTTTATTGTGTGTGAGGATTTAAGGATTGAGAATGGTGAGTGGTGATAATCACACATTACTCCTGTAAATATCGCCTTTGGAGCACAGCCCCGCTAACGGGGCTACGTCGAGCAGCACCACTTTAGCCTCTCATTTCACTGGGCATGTTGCAGTCATTTGCAGCAGGCTTAATATTACCTAGTGAGGCCCCAGAAAAACAATGACCAAAATAGGGAAAGTGGAAATGAAAATAAAAAGGTGAATGAAAAAGAAATGCCCAGAAGAGCCACAGTACTGTGTATGTGTGTATGTGTGTATGTGTGTGTGTGAGAGTGTGAGAGTGTGAGAGTGTGTGAGAGTCTGTCTGTCGGTCTGTAGGGGTACCACAAGCTGACTCCTGTTCTTCAGTGATACCACTGTGATATTCCTGTTGATTGGAGCTCCATATGTGAAGGTGACACAGTCGTTCTGAGCTCCTCGTGTCCTGCCTGTTGTCTCATGTTGTGATGAGTTAGCTCTTTAATTGGCAGCGAATGTGCAGAGCTGCGTTTCCATGGAATGGTTACAGTACAGTCCAGTTAAACTTAATCAGCAAAAACAGTTATCTGGAAATTGTATATAGTTAATATCTTGTTATCTATACTCTATACTCCCTATAAAACACCTTTTCCCTGGTGTGCTGCTATAAACTGTCTCTGCTTGCTATGAACTTAGTACGGCTGATTGGTATCTCTGAATACAACTACAACAATTTGTCTACATAATTTTCATACGGACACTGGGAGGCTGATGATACGGACACGCTGTTCTTCGTTCTTTGAGACTTCTGTTCCGGCCCTGCGTGATTATCCATCGCACGGAAGCCACTTAATAGCTCCCTACACTGGAATACCTAATGGCATTTCACTTCCGAAATGGACTGCTGTACCCTTTGATTTCTCAGGTACTGTTGATTCAGCGCATTTGCATTGTGCTTTGCATTGCTTTGCATTATGGTCATCTACTCGTGGTCCCTGTTTGTTGTGGTTCGATAGGTCTATTATCTGTAGCTGTCCAGTGTTTATGTGGGTTTTAGTTCATTCGCTTTTGTGAAACTTCTCTTCGAGTGGCCACACCTCTCTGTCAAACTGACAAAGAGCGTTGTGTATCTTTTGAACTTCAGCTGTGAATGCATTGAGTGATTCATAAAGAACTCATGGAATTCATTGTGGAGAGGGATGTGGTGCAGGGCAACAGGGCTGAGCGTTGAGACACGGTGCGTTGGGTAATGAGCCGGTGAAGTGTGCTTGCCTTGTCATTTACGTGCGAGAACTCATTTCTCGACTCATATTCTTTCCCTTTTATGAGCCCATGGGTGGGACTAGTGTTCCAGGTTTGCATTGTGATTTCTGATGGTAGAACCCACTCCAAACGTGTTAATGCCTTGCAGAAAAAGAACAATCTAGAACCCGAGGCATCCTGTTTGGCCTGACAATGTGTTTCACATATATACCTTAACCATTAAATCAATTTTCCAGGTTTTGAGAAATCGAGTGTGTTTTTATCATAATAACGCCATAATTACGCCTTGTTTTCCCTCCAGCTGCACAGGAGTCATGTCTTTATTGTCCCGCGGTCTACACCGATATTAAGCTGTTTACTGGATTGTTGAAATAAAAAAGAAATAATTGCTTTTCAGCATCTCCAGAGAAGGTTTTTAACAGTATAATGGCCTCACAGGACATTGGAAGGCTGCTATGAGGCTTCTTATGTTCAAGTACCACTGCTTTATTGCCCATATTTTTACAGTACAGCAAAGAGCACTACCAGTGTTTTTCAAGTTGGCAGTGCCATTAGGGAGTGTATATCTCTGTACAGAGTACACAAGGAAGGCCTTTACATTATTAAATCACCATAGATATTCCTTTGTACTGCACTTGATTAAAGGAGCGGTGTTACCATAGATATAGGCTTCATTGCTAGACTGCACCCCCTTGATGAAGCTGTTTAATTAACCCTAACAGTTGCCGAGTCATCTGGGCCCTCAAACCCTCAAACCCACGTCTCTCTCTGACCTTTGCCCTCATTAGTTCGGTCTGTGATGTCAGCCCGGTGATATTTCGTCCTCCGGGGGCCGGCTGTTCGGTCACCGTAGCAGATTTGAATCTGTCCTTGGTTACTGCCCTGCTTCTGGCTCGGTTCTATCCGTAGGCGCTGCGGGGAGCGGGGAACGGGGAGCATATCAGGGGGATTTACGGCTCCAGCCTCCTGCCCTCCATCTCGGACACTTTAATTTGACTCTCCGGAGAGCAGAGCGAGACGCGCCCCGCCCTGCGTGTGTTTGTGTCTCTTCCTGTGTGAAGAGATGCTGAAAGCGTTTGTGCGTTCCGCACGGCTGCCGGGCGCTGATATCTGATCGCATCCTGCTATTTTTATTGTTCTCATTCCTGCGCTTTCAGCGAGGGGTGTGGTAGTCCATACCATTTCGTATTTGTCTTTCTTTTAATGAACTTGGGTCCTGAACAGTGACAAGATACCATTAGTTAGCCTACATTCTGTAAGCAAAACTAGGTCTATGCATTGGTTGTGGTACATATAATGGAACGAAGAAACATTAAATAACAGCTTAACTTAGGGATGTGAGATCCTAATCATTTTGGCAAAATTGTAGATGATGTCATCTGGGGGTGTGGGTGGGGTGGAGATTCAGTGAATGTGAGTATTATTTGCATGGCGTGTACTGCTGGACAGATACAGTGTGGCTTAGCGTTTCTGTATCTGGGCTTGGCACTTTACAGCTTGTAGTTTTACGTAACTATTGTGAAGCATTTTCTAAACTTCACGGACGTCCTATAGCTTAATTAATTGGTAAGCGGAAGTTCTGTGAATAATGCAGGGAGGTTATTTGAATTGTGTTTCAGTGCTGGATGAAACAGCCCTGGACCAATGAGCAAGCAATATTAGATTCTCACAGTGTTTTCATGCTTTTGATGCGTTTAACACACAGTATGTAATCTTTTTCCATTGTTTAAGCCTGTGTGGAAGGTTTGAGTTCATGGCTGTGCGGTCGGTCTGAGTATGAAAGTGAGAAATGTCTTTGAGGAGGACAGTCCTCATCTTTGTGTTTTAGCGTTGCCCTCTCTCTCTCGCCCACGTCCGGCCTTTGCCGTTTCACACATTACCCATGATCCTCAGAGGCTGGCATGTTGAACGCGGCTCCCTGGCCCACCCAGTCTGCAGGCTCCGCCCACCGTTGACTCTCCCGGCCCACAAAAGGCACATTGTGTGTGACTGCCCCCCCCGCACACAGACATCCTCCACCCCCCCACGCGGCCAGCGATCGGGCAGGGAAAGTGCCACTCTGCCAGGGTGCGGGGTGAAGCCCTTTGTCTGTAATCCGTGGGCGGGGCCAGGAGAGATGTGTGTTTGTGGCAGTGGGACAGCTAGCCTGAAACCTCAGCTGCCTGCTCTCTCAGCAGGGGCTATTAAATTAATCACCCCCACCCTGCTGGCAGTGCCCGCTACAGTGGACATGCAAGTCATACGCCAAAGGAGAGAGGGAGAGAGGGAGAGAGGCAGTGTATGAGAAAAACAGGATAAATATCTACAGAGAGGAAAAGTGAGATACAAAGACAGATACAGAGGAGAGAAATCGGGTCGAAAGACTTGGGATGATGAGAGTGAGATGCTGGGATCAACAGTAAAAATTTCAATTATGATAGACCGATAAGAGAGAGTGAGGGAGGGGTGATCACATCATGGTTTGAAATTTTGTTGTTTTACTCTATTACTGGACTGATTTAGGCGGAGGCATTAGAAATATATTTACAGTATGTGTGTGTGTTTCTGTGAGTGTATCATTGGTTTTTAAAAGTAAAACAAAAAAAATGTAGGTTTCACTTTGAGGGAAATGCTGGATCTTCTCGCTATTTTGCAGTAGATCAGTTCTCCAGATCAGCTCTCTAAGGCATCAGTATGGTCACAACAGCTGTAAGGAGGGTCACCTGTCCATCACTTGGTTGTGTCCAGGGTGATGCATGTGTGGTCGCCAGGATAACACAGGGTCTGTCAGGTCTGATTTCTTCGCCATTCTTTTGATCCATTGAATTATGATCTGATATCAGGTGTTTCAGGCACATGTTTAATACAGCGTATGAATGATTGTGCACTGACTCGAGCTGTCAGCCATACACAGTTCAGTGTGCCAGTGAGTTCCTCTCTACAGAGTGGCGAGAGCTATTTTGGTCTGTCAGATTCCAGCAGCAGCCCCTAGACCTCATGTGTCATCTAGGTTAGCACTTTTCTGCCCATGTCATCCTGCCCGGCTGGTCTCCAGCCTTAACTTTTCAAGGTGTGAGATCACAAATGTGTGATTAGAGTGTTCTTCTGAGTGTTTCAATCTTTCAATTAGACTTAAAATATTCATTGCATTTTTGCTAAATTTGCTTTATGAGACAGTTTGACTAATTTCAAAATTTGCCAATGGGGTAAGAAAATCCCCAAAGAGTAAGTTCAAATAAGCGAATATTTTCCTGAGAGACAATAATATGATTTAAAGTCTCCATACAAGACTAGAATACCTTTTTCAGTGCATTCTTATGGTGATGTAACAAACACGACTGGTAATTGTAATCAATTGAGTTCTAGAGCGCTGGCACCGACTGAAACATTTCAAAAAACCTTCTCTTCAAAGGGACAAGCCAGTGAATATGTTTCACTGTGAGGGTGTTTAGAACTGGCTGAACCTCAGGACTAAGAATCAAATTAGCATGGTTTTGAGAAAGTTACAGTAGTTCTAGTGTATGTTCAGGTCTTCCTCGAATCCTTCAGACCAGGCACAGCTTCAGTGTATACCTGGAGCCAAACATATCTTATGGAAGCTGGTTTCATATCTCCAGTTGTCAGAGATTAAACCAGCAGAAATCCAAGGCTAAAAATGTCCAGAAAAAAATAATTGACTCTATAATGATAATACCCTGTATTTCCCTGTGCTCAGCATTTGGAATTGCAAACGTAGAGCTCTATTTACCATTTTAAAGAGGTTAAAAGTTCACCGTGCCCAAATATGATTTGGCCAGTTCTTTGAACTGTGTTTCTGCACTATTGGTTAAGGCTGTTGAGAAGGCCACTTGCTGTTTATTTTGAAAATGTCATCTGATTATCCAGCCTTTCAATCATGTAAATGGACTGAAGTTGTACCTGTGGTTTAAACCCTTTTCTTATGCTTAAAGCCTTTAGTTGTGTAACTGGATCAATTATGATTGGCAAATCGGAAAGTTAGCGCTGTTTAGAGGACTAAGCTATTGATGAATCCCTACAGACAGATGAGGCGGCTATTCAGGACTGATATGCTGTGTGTGTGAAATACTGGTGGCAGGCGAGTGTTGAAAGTCCCTCTGTGCTTTACATCTCTGAGCTCAAATCTCTGCTAGCCCCTCTTCCACTGACCACTGCTAAATATACTCTACACTCTCAATCCTTTGAATGAATTTTTGTCTGCAATTTGAGCCTATTGTTCATTTGTTTTGTGTGTGTGTGTGTATGTGTGTGCACATACGCTTATGTTTGCCTATGCATATGCTTGTTGGTGTGTGTGTGTGTGTGTGTGTGTGTGTGTGTGTGCAGTAGAGGGTGAATGTTTCACTGTACATGTTACATAATGGTGCGGGCCAGGAGCCTCCTAGACATCAGTGGAAAGACGGTTTAGCAGTGAGGTGAGGAATCATGGGTATGAGGGTGGGGTGGAGCAGAGAAGCATGGGTATGTGAGTTGGGTGGAGCAGGGAATTATGGGTATGTGAGTTAGGTACAGCAGGGAATTATTGGTATGAGAGTTGGGTGGAGCAGGGAATTATGGGTATGAGAGTTGGGTGGAGCAGAGAATTATGGGTATTAGAGTTGGGTCGAGCAGAGAATCATGGGTATGTGAGTTGGGTGGAGCAGAGAATCATGGGTATGAGTGCAGTGCAGTACACAGCACACCTTGTATTATTATCAGATCCAATTCTGACAGCTCACAGTTTTAGGAGGATTTCTGCGTGGTGCCATATGGGATCCACACTGTGAAATGTTCTGGAATGGAATATATAATATAATATATCAGTCATATTTCAGGAATGTTTCAGGTCAGGGTAATGCTTATGAGTTGCTTTGTCTGTCTCGCATATGAAAAATTTCACCGCCAAGAAATTCCATGCAGGGCAGATCATCAGATGGTGACATCACATTGTTGATGATGCTGGATCATCGCAAGATGGCCGATGGTCAGTAAGCCAGGCCACCTCATCAAGATGGAAGCTTACCGAGGATGATGTCAGGTTTCCTCAGACGGGCGTGTGCATCTCGATCTCCGGCTGTTTTTTCTCTCTGACAGGAGTGTTTTCTCAGAGCCGGAGTCAATCTAGAGCTGTAATGAACGGAGTCTGAAGGCCTCTCTGTAGTGCTTTTCTGAAGGCAGGCTGATGTGTCAGCATTGCACATTTGCAATGACATAGCAGGCCTCTGTCTTACACAGGCCTGGGGTTGTGTTCCATCTCACTAACATGTATTCAATAATGTTGCAAGTGTTTTGCAAGAATGTGCTGGGGATCTAGGTCAAACAAACGGTGTTGTAAGGCAAACACACAGAAGGGGCAGTGATGAAGGACTGAAGTCTTGTGTGTGTACAGGCGGTGTGGTCCTCTTTAAACCAACTGTACAGGTAAATAAACCAGGCCTAGCCGGTTTATCTTAATGACACTCGCATTGTTTTTAACGGGGGATTGCAAAACCAGTCGACACCGCGTGTCTTTCAGGAAAAGTCGGTTTTGGCGTGGCTCTGAGCCTGACCCTAGCACGCTCGAAGCTACAACTGAAGCAGAGAATCATGGGAGAGTTCCCGTTTTTATCTGGAGATGCTGTGCCTTCGGGCCTGTGTGTGGTCTGTCGTATGTGAAATCATGTAAAATGGCTGTGGATGATGTGTGTGCATTGGGGCAGAGAGAGAGAGAGAGAGAGAGAGAGGAGGCGGAGCAAGAGGGGGAAGTGGAGCAAAAGGGAGGATGGGAGGGAGAGGGAGGGAGAGAAAGACAGGCATACAGAGAAAGAGAGAGAGATGGTTCAACAGGTATATGTTATCTTCCTGATCTTTTTTTGGTATGTTCTTTTCTTAATTATTGTTCACCTAATTTATACATGACATGACATTGCACAGGCGGCACGGATGGTGCAGTGGGTAGCACTGCCGCCTCACAGCAAGGAGGTCCTGGGTTCGAATCCCCGTCGGCCGGGGCCTCTCTGTGCGGAGTTTGCTTGTTCTCCCCGTGTCTGCGTGGGTTTCCTCCGGGTACTCCGGTTTCCTCCCACAGTCCAAAGACATGCGTGTTAGGCTGATTGGAGAGTCTAAATTGCCCGTAGGTATGGGTGTGTGAGTGAATGGTGTGTGTGCCCTGCGATGGACTGGCGACCTGTCCAGGCTGTATTCCTGCCTTTCGCCCAATGTATGCTGGGATAGGCTCCAGCCCCCCTGCGACCCTGATCAGGATAAGCGGGTTCAGATAATGGATGGATGGATGGATGACATTGCACAAGCGAACATACACAAACACCAGATACACGCACACACGCACAGATGTTTGTATTCTTAGGTCGGTTTCTTTCTTTGGCTGTCACTCTCTATACATGTCATGCCAGTAAAGCACATTTTAATTGAATTGAGAGCAACCGACAGAGAGAGAGGGAGGGAGAGAATGTGAGAGAAGATGTGAGAGGGAGAAGATGTGTCTGTGCGGCGCTGGCCGATGCCGTTGCCATGGCGATCCCAGCGCTGACTCGCGGGCGACGCCCATGCAGGAGAGCTCAGACTGTCGGGGCTGACTGCGTGAGGTCATATGGTGACTCATGGCCACGCCCCTGCTGCCTGTCCGTCCCGCTGCCCGCCACCGCTTCCCTCCGTCTGCAGTCTGCAGTGCATTCTGGGAAATGACACACCCCTGCAGTACAGCTGCAGAGATGCCAGCCCCCCCCCTCAGGATTGTCCTCGCCACATCTGGCAATGTGTGTGTGTGTGTTTGTGTTTGCGTGTGTGTGTGTGCGTGTATGCGTGTGTGTGTGTATGTTTGACTAATGGTGTTATCCCTGCTGTTTCATGGCTGTTGTGAAGGAAACAAAGCCCTCTCTCAGGCTGTTGTTTCTGGCCCAGAGCACAGAGTGCATCTTGGGACTTGCTGCATTACGGAAGTGATCGAGTTTCTGCTGTTTAATACTGAAACAGTGGAGCCTTGAGGCTCTGTCAGCACCACCTGCTGCTGTAACCAGAGGAGCTGGGGAACAGACCATGGGACTGCTGATTTCAGTAGACTTCTGATTTCAGTACACTGCTGATTTCACTAGACTTCTGATTTCAGTACACGACTGACTTCTCTAGATTTGTGATGTCAGTACACTGCTGATTTCACTAGACTTCTGATTTCAGTACACGACTGACTTCTCTAGATTTGTGATGTCAGTACACTGCTGATTTCACTAGACTTCTGATTTCAGTACACTGCTGATTTCGTTAGTGCAGAAATGAGAGCTGTGACATGTTTAAAACATCTGTTTCTGCTTTAAAGTGGTGATGACTAAGCATTTTTGTGAAGCAGCATTCAATGAAATAGGTCACATTTGTGAATGTCATTAACACATTTAGAAGAATGTTGTTGTTAGTGTTGTGGTAATCCTGCAGAATATTTTAATTACTAGTGTTGCGGTAATCATGTTGATATTTAAATTATCAAGATTAATTCAAATTTTACCAAATGTTGCATGAGTTTATTTGAAGAACATAAAAAAAAAGTAAATTTAAAAAAAGAAAATCAGTAAATGTTAATATTTAAATTAATTATCAAAAAACCTTTGTTCTAAAAGGTGACATGTCACGTTACAGTTTATAACTGTGCGCAAAGTGTAAAGTAAGGTTCAGAAATGTCTGTCATATACCTGTTTAAAAGGGGGGGGGGGGGTCTAACCTGACTCAGTTATTTTTTCCACTGACACTTTCACTCCTGTTTGCTGTATTTGTTAAACACATTGGCCTATCTCTCCCCTTCCTGGTCTGCGTCTCTGCCAAAACAAGCTTATCAGTCCGATTAAGAGCGACCCGTGTGAGAAATGTGTCATTGGGAAGGATACAGGTCAGCTAGTCAGCAGGATTTTAGCGATGCCCTGCTTCTGTCTGTGTGACTCTCCGGGTCATCTCTGCAAAACATAGCTGGTCTCTCAGCTGACCGACCTGGTTAAATAAAGCTGAAATAAAATGTTTAACTATTTTACCTTATCTCACTGGTTATCAGCTTCACCTTTGGTAATTCTGTTTGAGCTAGCGACTCGTGACTCACCGTGGTGTTGACCTGTGTGTTATGCGTTTCAAAGGGCACTGGGGCATGCTGAAAAATCACAACACCTAATCGCTGTTAAACTCTGCTTGAGAGTGTTGTTGGAAGGGAAACGCATTTAAAGTTTAGTTAATTAAATCTTTTTGTTTGCTAGCTACCAAAAGCTCTTTTATGGAGTGAAAATCGTACAAGCAGAAATAGGGTGAAGGAGGATGGTACTCATATCTCATTCACTCACAAATTTCACCAGAACACTGACAAACTCAATTTATGCCTAAGTGGGTGAATACAATTAGATATTATGAGTAAATGAATAAGTGCTTTTAAATAAGATAACAAAATATATAATGTTAATGATAATATTCATGCACTACACCCAAAGGCTTAATTCACATGTTGATATGAATGTGTTCCTACACCTTTTAATTAGCATGTGTGTGTATGTGAAACACTGTAAACCTGTTAGCTTAGTCGTAGCTTACAGCTGTACCCATTTCTCACAGTGATGGTGCTCTTAAACTAGCTCGCAGGTCCGCTAATGCTACATCACCTCTGTCTCTTCTGACCCAGCCCCGGGCTCTCCCCACACATTGCTCATACACTGCAAAAAATCTTTGTGTTAATTTCTGTATTTAGTCTTGTAGTAAGACTTATGATCTTTTTTAGAGTAGAAAAGAAAGTAGACTAGAAAGTAGAAAATATTAGCTTGTTTTAAGTTACTGCTTGTATGACGAGTGAAATTCTCACGCCATTGGCAGTAGTTTTTTTTGTCTCATTTACCAAAAAAGTAATGGAAATCAGATTTTAGTCTGAATATAAGACTAAGACTTGACAAATTATTTATTTTTTTGCAGTGTGTATATTGCCTATGTCTGCAAAACTGACCCTCACTTAGAAATAAGTGAAATGTAAATGAAACTCTGTTTTGTTCATTTCTTCGTTTTAAGCGATAGTTTACTGTTAGTACAGGGTGTGCGGATGATGACTGGCAGGCAGCGCTATCTGGCTTCTCCCCCCAAACCGGCCCTGTCCCCAGACTTCCACACTCACACAGGAACAGTAATCAGGTCTGCCTTTTGTTTCCTGTGGGTCTATTTTCTGCGTGACGCGCTGGGCACTGGGAAACGGATGGTGGTGTGGCTCTGGCTGTGCAGATGGGCCTGTTCCACCCGCATGCGTGTTTCAGGTCCTCACCATGGGAGAATGTGGAGAATGTCCTCTTCGATGTGCGACACTCCCTCGCACGTCGTACCTGCTCCAGATTCCTGCCCTGTCAGACCGACTTCAGAGACGTCTCTTTCGCTGGCGGCTGTTGGTGGGACCTTCACGCTAGTTAGGCGACCGCGTTACGCATCTTGGGTGATTAGGGCTTCACGCTGTCAAAGAGTGGGAGTCAGGTGACACACCTGTGCTTGTGACACTTATTTGAGCTGACATGATCAGTAATGGAGTGGGTACAAAGGACGGAGTAACAAACGCGTGCAGACCTTCGACTGGCTCTCTTTTCTGCTGTCTGTAAATGCTGTCTGTAAATGTCACAAATCACAATCACGACAGAGCCACACGTTTACACCGCAGGCCTCAGCAGGAGCTGAAAATCTCAGCCCTGAAATGAGGAAACTGCCGATTCCAGACAGATCCACAAACAACACTGTGTGACTCCGACCGCCGACCTCTGACCTTTGCCCTGTTATTATCATCGCTACCATCAGGCTTCACTTGGCTGTCGCCCACACCTGTGGTGATGTCACAGAAGTTGTGGTGTCCAAAGTCTGAAAGTGATTTCCTTTGCTGCTCCATTTGGACTGAATCCTGCGATGGGTTTTTAATTTTTTTATAGAGGTGGAATTCTGTAGCATTACATCATACTTGGACTTGGAAACGGCCTTTCCCCTGATGCGGACCTTGTTGAAAATATTTTCTGGAGCGTTATAAATAACGTTATAAGCAACAGTGGTGAAAACGTCTTGGCACATGTCCGACTGTCTGTCAGGAAGGGGGGGGGGGGTTGTGGGGGGGTTGAGGGTAACTGGGGTACGAAGAGGAGAAAGGAGTTGGCGCAGAGGTAGCAGACATTTTTGGCGTCTAGTGACGGGTACGGCTCATACACTCCACGCTACTGTACATTATATTTCTGTCACACTTATTTGTAGCTTTGGGACCCTTGTGCTGTTTGGCTCACTGTGTGTGTCACACAATTTCCTTTAAAGATCAATCTGCCCCTTTTACTGCCCTGTGAGGGAGTATCACCAGACCTATACCGGGGCAGTTATGTGATGAAGTATTTCTGAAGCCCACACAGAAACCAGAAATATAAGCCAATCTGAAGAAGTATTTTAGTCTTATATTGCAACATAGTCTTATTTATTTTAAGTATTTAAGACAAACAGTGATTCATTTCAAGATTTGCCAATGGGGTGAGGACATCATACTTCAAGCAAACAACAACTTTAAAAAAGCTAATGTTTTCTACTATTTTTATTTGGGAGAGAAAATCTTTAGTGTTATTACGAGACTTAAAACTCTTGTTAAGACAGTTTTAACAAGAGTTCTAACAGAATCAGGTTCAGTTCCCATTGTTTCTTTGTTGTGCTCTTATTAAATACGTTTTTCTTGAAGATGAATGGAGGTGTTGTATGGTTTCATTTGAGGTAATTTATCATCCAAGCCTCATTGACTCCCTTTTGGGAGTGAAACTTCCCGTTTTTCAGAAATTAGCTAGTAGCTCAGTCGCATTTTAGCCAGACGTTTCTCCTCAACATTCCGTCACTGCTATCAGCGGCAGCTGTTTCCTGGCAACCTCTGTTAGCTGGTTCTCCTATGAAATCATACTTCCTCTGTAGGGTGCCGTCCAAAATTTCAGCTTTCAGTGGATCGCTGCTCTTGCTTGCATAGGCTGAATGGAAAAGTTATGCAAATAAAAATTGACTCATTCCCCCGTGCATGTTACTGTTGCTGGCACAAGTTGCTAGAGAGACCATATTTATTGTGAGATTACTGTTTACAATGTTGGCGCCTGTGCATTAATCTTTTCTCCAGTTTATTGCACACTTGTGATATCATCCATTTGTATGGGTTTGGCAGGCCAGAACAGTATATGAGTTAATTACGCTTTCTAGATACTTTACTGGGCTTGTCTAGAAAAGGAAGTGGTGGTGTTTGATGTGTAGTTTTAAACGTATGCTAAGCACGGAAGATAGGCTACTTTGTATTTTTGGTCTTCAAGCTTTATTTCCAAAGAAAACAAATTGTTCTTATCCAGAATGGAAATAATTTGTTTATTGTTACTTATTATGTTCTGTTTTAGTCAACCACCCATAAACAACAAATACTCTTCCCTCACCTTTGTTCTTTCCGAAAATGTATTTCATCTCGGGGTGTAGGAAAGAACGTTTGAGCCCTCAGAAGTCCACCTTATTGACCTCCTGGGCGAGGAGGCTGTGTTCTAACCGAAAAACAAAGCCGTGTACAGTTCGGTACCATTCCGAAAGGCTGGGAGTGTTGTAATGTTCGAATTCTGTGTTGTTCTTGTTTAAATGTATATCATCATTTTTGTAAAGGTCTAAACAAGCGGCTCTTTATTTGTTTGGTCAGCTGGACTGCGGGACAGATCGAGTGTGCGCTAAGCTGACTTGGTGTCGTTGTGACCCAAATTCCAACAACGAGGGCATGAAAACACAGCGCGCAGAGCAGGACAGGCATACAGGGTGTGTAGCGTAGCCCATAAGCCCTGCTGTTAGGCCAGGGGATTACCGGCCCATCCTGCCCTCCCCTGCCCGTCCCCGGCGCTGTGTCACGTCTTAGCGCAAGGTTAGTAGAGTCGTCCCAAGGGTGCTTCTGCGGCCCTGCGGGAAGAGCGGCCTGGCTGTCTCGCAGTAGCTCCACACGTCTGATTGCCTCTTCACGTCAGTTGTTTTTCGGCTGTTTTTAATGGAGAAATCCGATATTTAAGGGGAGGCACCGCAGGTGAAAAGGGCGATTTTGTCTGGATAGGTAAATTTTGAGATATTATGATCTCAAAATGTTTTCTCATATATTTTATGATTGCCTCATATTTTAGTAATTAGAAACAGCTTTAAGTAGTTCATTTTAAGCCAGCCGTTTCAACTATATCAAGCATCGAAAAACTTTTAACGGCCATTTTCTATATTTATATATAAGCTAATACAGGGGTCTTTTTCAAATATATTTAGTGCAGCATTCACGTAGGGTGAGTAATTTTCCAGCATTCACATAGGGTAAAAAAAAAAAAAATTCATAAAAAAAAAATATATATATATATATATATATATATATATATATATATATATACAATTTATTGAGTCATTCCTGACATTGAAAAATTGACTCAGATTTAATCCAGTGAGACAAAAGTTTTTTTTTTTAACTAATATGCAAGTGTGTGGCGTCTTTAATTATTCATAAGCTAATGTTCCTAAAAAATAAATAAAAGTCTGACTACAAATGTTTACATTTGCATTTGTGACCACATTCAAAATATAAATGTCATTTTGATTGTAGGAAAGGATTTTCCCCCCTATTCACCCGTGGTACAGTACCTCCCACTTTGAGAAACCCTATGGCTAGAAATAGGTTGTCGGGTTCAGATTAGGGTTTAGTGAGAGTTAGGATGCTAACACCAGCATGTACTGTCAGCCTTCGCTGTATGTTAGCCCTGGTGTAAGGTGTCTGCTGTATAAATAAAATAACATTTCTATAAATAGACTAATAGTTTTAAGTTCCCAGATCATCAAAGGCCTCTCTCTCTCTTTGGAGCCAGCTACAACTCTGAACGAGCTGCTGCTTGTTTGTCACCCACGTGAGATAGATCATCTCGTCTAGCCTGTTGATTGACTGCGTTTCAATAAACCAGTTCTAGATATCGTTATTTCCAAGAGCCTTCCTGCGTGCATGCTCTCCTACCTCCTTTAGGTGTGTGTGTGTTTTTATGCGCCTCTGTGATTGAGTGGTCCACAGACACCGTCTACCCTTGGTGCACTCGGATGTCTTATAGCCTATCAAATCAGCCGTGAGTTATGAGTCTTATTTGCAGCCGTTAGCTTGTTCTCCCCAAAGGGAGGCGACACATCCAGACAGCCTGTGAATACGGAATTCAGTGAGGTACAGTCCCTTTGAGGTGTGCAAGGACTTTCTGAGACGCGGACCATGTGATTTCCCTCAATGCCTCCTGTTATAGGCGACTGATCGATATTCTCGCTTGGATTACCCTGTCTGCGGGCAGTCGCATGCCACTCGCTCCCTCATCCTTCATTACATCATTTATTTTCTAGAATTAGCCTGCACCTAACTCAGAGGGAATGGCAGCCGTGTTTGGTGGTCTCTAAATTAGGGAGTCGGGACGTTGGTGCGGATCATGCGTTCTATGAAGGCGTTTGAAGCCACCAGCGTAGGGTTGCCAGACTTACAATTTGCCGAAAGAGTAAAGCACGCCCAGCTGTAATCGCGAGCGTGGTTGGGGGCTGTCGATTCCGGGGTGGGGTTAGGGTTAGGGTTAGGCTTAACGGAAAACTACTGCTGAATTTGTTCCATCGGTTACTCAGACCGAACTCTACATTGGCCGGTCGGGACCCTAAACCAAGTAATTTCAAAAACCCGACATTTCGGTCGAAAACCGAATGTCTGGAAACACTACTCCACCTGCGGAATACTTCAGTGACGTTCGGGACTGGAAGAGAGCAGCTGTGGTGGGCGGGTGCTGTTGACCAATGATACTGTACCTGCAAAAGCTCAGAATCCAGGCCATGCTGAACATTCCAGAAGCTTTGATTCGCTCAGAGGCATCATTCTCTGAAAATGAAAATAACCCACCACTTTGTGTATGGATGCACAACAGAGGGCAGAAACGACCTGAGAATGGCATTACTGACTTCCATATGTTCCATCATCTGATCTCAAAGCTTCAAAATCTTACATTAAAAATGTTACATTTCATATCTGAGGAATAAACCATTTCATCTCTTTTCATTTCCCTAATCTTGACATAGCAAAAACAAAAGAGGAGATTAGATGATAAGATTATTAGATTAGATTGGATTAGATTCCACAGAACCTCAGGTGCTCACATGCCTGTCACTGCTGTGGTGCACTAGCTTGCTGTTTTGAGCCCTGTCATTCCTTGGAACGTTATCATTCCTCTTCTTCGAGAACGCTGAGTAATGCAGTGAACTTTGTCAAGGACGCCTTCCCAAGGCTTCGGTTTGACGGTGTAATACGTGACTGCTTATGAGAATCGCAGATGTCCAGCAGCCGCTGGGACTCTCCCTCAAAGCGTGTAGTTCTTCAGCTGGTTACTGGGTCTTGGCCGTGCGGCTATGCTTACTGCCAGCCTTTCTTCAGGAGCCGATAGGGCTTTTCTCAGCGTTTGATGATGTTCTTGCCAAGGTGGAACGGTTAGCTCAGATGTTTGACTTCTCGTGACGAATCACCCACACCCACCCACTCTCTGTATTTATTTTGTTTAGTGTTACACTGCGTTGTATTTAGCTTTAGCATAGCTAGTCGGACAGTCAGAGAATTTGTCAGCACATTACGGAAATGCGTACCTGCCCTAAGCTGTGTGCCTGCGCGCGTGTGTGTGTCATTGTGTGCGTACGTGTGTGTGTGTTGTATGTGTGTCTGTGTGCATGTGTATGTGTGTGTCATTACATGTGTGCACATGTGTGTGTGTGTGTGTGTGTGTGTGTGTTTGTGTGTTTGTGTGTGTGCATGTGTGTGTGTGTGCGTGTGCGTGTGTTTGTCATTGTGTGTGTGTGCACGTGCGTGTGTGTGTGTGTTAGTGGAGTGGCCTCAGCCTCTAAGACTGGACTTCTCTGGACTGGGGTGCAGTTGTGATGGGAGTGTGGCTTCATAGAGCCCATAATGTTCTGTCAATCACTGCCCAGCCAATCGAAAATAGTCACCCCATGGCAAGATTGGGTTGAGTCTGAAATTCTGACAGCATTTGAAGGCTACGCTCATAGTGATTTGTGGAGCCTAGAATATTGACTTTGTGCTGGAATATTGACTTTGTTAGCAGATCAGGAAGCAAATATTCACTGAAGGAATGTGTCTTAAGAATAGTTAAAAGCAAACACTTTTTCCCATATTATGTGAATATGAATAGTGATTATTCTTGTTTAGCTGAATCTGAAATGAGTTGCTTCCTTATGCCTGAGGTCCACAGAGAAAAAAAGAAAAAGAAAGCCCAGCTCTGATAACATTTACTGTTCAGCTGTCAAGCCAGATAAGGTATTTATTGGGTCTCCAGCTTTTTATTTTTATAGCCTATTAAAGTTTGTTACTAAGTAACATATGATTACAGTGCTTCTCCAGCGCTAACTGACACGTGTGTTTATAAACAAATGCGCTTTTAAGGCAAGATAATCCTCTCGTTTATGAGGGGTGGAATCTGTGAGGAATTTTTGCAGGTCATTTTGTTGTTCTCCACAAGAGGGAGCCATTTCTTAACTATGAGCCCAGTGGTAGGGAGGAAGTGAAGAATTCCTCAAACGCTCTGTGTTCGGAGTGTGTGAAACGGGCGGAGTCCCCAGCCCCGTCCCGGTGCCAGACTGAGGTCAGCCACCATGTGAAATGTGTTCTCACTCACAGCTGTTTCCCTCGCTCATCTGCGTACCCACAATGCTCTGCCCCTCCGCTGTTTATTGTTTATTTCACAAAGGCCAGCTTTATGTACCAAGCGGGATGTTAGAACAGGAGCAAAGCTGGTGTGTTGTCTGTTATGTGTTGTGTGTGGTGTAATGTGTGCATGGAGAGGCAGGGGAGGGAGCCTGTTTAATTTGAGCAGATGGCAGCTATGTATCAGTGATGGCCCCCTCCCGCCCCTCGGCCCCCAGCGCATGGGAATGTTTGTAAGCAGCGTGTGACAAAATGGCCATCAGCATGCAGAGGGATATCTGCGAGGGGAGGGGCCGACACGAGGGAGAGAGAGAGAGAGAGAGAGAGAGAGAGGGGGAGAGAGAGAAAGAGACAGAGAGGGGGAGAGAGAGAGGGAGAGAGAAGGAGAGAGAGATCAACTGAAGCTATGAAAAAGAAAAGCTAGATGGCAGGATAAAAATGGAGATGAGAGAGTGAGGGACGACAGAGTGAGAGGAAGAGAGGGGAGGAGGGAGGGGCTGAGGGAGAAGGAGAGATGTATGGGGAGATTACTGCACTGCAGTGATGCAGCAGAATCGGGAATATGGAACAGGCCCAAAGTCCATAATAAACCCTGTCTGTTGGTGAATAGCGCTGAGAGTCTGAGCATGTGGAATAGGGAATCACTGAAACACGATTCCCTTTCCATCTGTGTCAAATTAAAAAATGTTAACATTTTCCAGCATTTCTGGAAATATCACTGTAGTCGAATGTGCATATTTCCATTTTTCGACTGAAATGCATTTTTTCATCTTAAATGTATTCAAAGACATTTGCATTAATTTGTTTCACCATGGCCATGCCTGTAACATGATTCCCTATCAAGCTGTATAAAAAAATAGCATTTGAAGCCTTTTTAGATTCTTTGGACATGAGAGTGTAGACTTATGCTCAGGTTATTTTTCACTGAAATTTAATTCACATTAACACATTTTAATTCATTTATTTTTACTGTTTGTGTGCCAGTCAGGAAGGGCACCGCCTCCAATGAGCCTGTGATTAAGGGAGCATCTGCAAATTCACATTTCCCCCAGGCAGGCTGTGTGTAAGGGAGCGTCTGCAAATTCACCTTCACAGCCAGTGTGTTTTAAATGGTGATTGTGACAAAATGTTCACAGCTTACTGCTGTCATCACTGTTATTTGGCAGTTCCAAAAATTATTGGCGTTTCCGGTCTGAATCGGCTGAAACCTTGTTATCAATTTCAGAGGCATAATTCATATATATATATTTTTTTAATATAAAAATAATGGAGGTTGGTTCTTGTGCTACACCCTACATCTCATCACTCCCGCCCAGTTGGGCTGTCACACACTTTACACCGATCCTACACATTAAGCGCAGGACCCCCTCGAAAATGAGATGGTTTCATCTCAAGGGGCTATCCTTTAATTAACTTTGATTAAACATCATTATCATTACTTTTTAATCAGTATGTGAAACTAATGTAAATACTGTGTTTCTGGTATGATGACTGTTATGTGTGTTATATGCCTTTATATCTGATGCTGAGTGAACTTTTTTTTATCAGCAAAAGGCTTACAATAGAGTGGTATGACTAAGTAATTACAGCCAATATTGACAAAAATGTTTTGGTTATATTTGATTGAACTTAGACCCATCTAGTATATGCTTGTCATGTCATGTTTTGCTTTTTTAATCACTTCTGGAATAATTGTAAATCTTAATTTGTGGCTTTGATTGAATCTCTGAATATTTCTTATTGCTGTGAAATTTTTAGAGGTTACTGTTTCACTGACACATTGCTTGGTGAAAGGACAAAGGCCATACTGTAAGTTATACGTATTGTAATGATTGTTAGAATGGGTGAATTAGTGTCTGCTCTGGTGATGAGAAATGGAGAACGTCTCTTCATGCCACTTTTATTCATTTTGTAGTTTTTGTAGGCATTTTTCTTTTTGTTGCACTGTTGAAGAAAGAAGCTTTCTGTTTTGAAATAAAGTTAACAGTCCTCTACATTCCAGGGGATATCTCCCATTCTAAATGGATCTATTGCATATTTAACACCGTATACAGCCATGTATGGCTCGAGAGCATACATTAAAAGATATAGAGGATCGCAGAAGGAAGTGAAGGACTTACTTCAGGTGTACTCTACAGCTAACCCTGTTACCATTGTAGACACCACGGTAAAGCTGCACTTAGTTGAATAATATCTCTTTCTGAAGACAGTGTCATTGTCCTTTTAAAGGCACATAACTATTGGTGTCCAGAATAATTATGTAATTCATTGATTTGTGCACTGAATGTATATTCAAACTCAGAAACAGATAAGAAACACAGTCATTCTTAAAGCTTTTAGAAATGCCTGCATTGCAAGATACAATGGAAGACGTGGAAAGATAATGCTTTTATCAAACGGTGATCAAAACCTTTGCTTACCCAAACCCCAAACATGTCTTGATACTATTTGTCACTGCCTCCACAGACAGTAGCAAACTTTCAAATGTGGCAATACGACAAGTCTTGACAATCTTCCTCAAAAGATTATATCCAGTTTCTAAGGTAACGGGTGAAGTAATTTGTTTTCACTCGTACTGTAATGACCTCCCTGGGTTGTGGGTGTCTCTCCAGCCCTAAGGACCAATGTTGTGGGAAGGCCTGGTCCACTGTGTTCTCAGGGAAATGTGCCTTCTCAAACTGCGTATTATTTAAGCTTCACAGTGCTATGGCATTTTTATTCTGGCAGGAAGATGCTTTGCTGTCCGTAAGTCAGATTCCTCGAAGGAAGAACGTTTTTATTTTTATTTTTTTTCCCTCTTTCATAGTTCCTGCACACTGCAAAGAAAAGTCTGTCGTAACGAGTACTGCATCTGCAGAGGGGTTTTTGGTGTGTGAGGGCTTTGACTTTGGGTTCGTGGAAAGCTCTGCCAAGGTCACAGCTGAGTGAACTTAAGTAAGCCCGGACTGGGTGGAAACATTGTCCGTTTCATGCCTCCATTTTGTGGTAAAACCGCGGCTAATGAAGCGCAGACAGCAGCAGCGTTTCCTGATGATACGGCACATTCGATTTTCAGCACATTGGCAGTCATTGCCTCCGCGCTAAGCAATGGCACAGAGAAAATGATAGCTTTTATGAACGGAAAAGAATGGATAATGTAGGCTATATCTAGATAAAATATCAAAGCTCTTTTTGCTGACAATGCTGAAATTTGCCTTTGGTCAGTGTATTTTCTGACTCCATATTTCTCCTTGCACCTCTTCCATTGCTACTAAAATGGCAAGCTTTTACCATACTGCTCACCACACACCAGCTGGGGGTACGGGGTGTTGGGCGTCATTTGAGTAATGAAGGAGGGCTTGATTTGATCAATAGAGCCAGATTCGGCATTGTGCCAGGAACACGCCTGCTCTTTAAGATAAGAGGAATGACTTTACCTTCCCTTTTGTAGAGCTGAGAGAGGTGATTGAGACATGATGAAGTTAACCATATGCATATCAGTAAAGTACATGAATGAAGTGCGATATAGTAATGTTGAAACAATTAAATGCATGTGATTCTCTAGCGTATCTCTTCGGCTGCTGTTTCATTCATTCAGAAGAGAAATAGCTGCAATTCATTTCGGTGACATGCCTCTGTTGTGTGGCTTTGATTGCACTGTTCCTCACACATAGGAAGTGATGTCATTGAGTTTAACATTGGCAAATACATTTTGAATTTGCATATGGTGGTAAATAATCCAGAATTATCTCCAATAGATTGGTATCTTCTGTAATTATGAGTATTGTAGCATAAAACACAATAGCAGTAAAGCAATTAAAAGACTAGGTGAAGTAAAGTGACAAGCTGCTTTTTTTAGCAGCAAGCGCAGAGCTTGTGGAGGTTTTGCAGTGGTCTGTAGTGATGGCGTTTGAGTGGATTACTGATTAATGACTGCCCACGAAAAGGGCTCCCTGTTGTTGAGCACTGTCACTGCGTACCTGAAATGTAGTTTTGCGCTCTGTCGCGCAAAAAAGCTGTCCGTCTGCCTGTGTGGAAGAGGCTAAATTTCCCCGGCCCCCAGGGGTACAGCCAATACGGCAGCAGGACAGGTCACCTCCGGACTCAAGGTGCGAAAGCCCCCCCTCTTGAGGGTACAGGGCCAGGGTACAGAGCTAAGGTACAGCGCTAGGCTACAGAGCCAGGGTACAGAGCTAGGCTACAGAGCCAGGGTACAGAGCTAGGCTACAGGGCCAGGGTACAGCGCTAGGCTACAGGGCCAGGGTACAGCGCTAGGCTACAGCGCGGGCCTCTCGGTGTGGAGAGACTGCGGTTGAGCCCTGGAGTAAACGGCACCCTCTGCGGAGGTAGCGTGGCGCTCTGGGTGTCGCTGGAAAACCTGACGGGACTCGTTCCGGGGGCCTGACGAGAAAGGGAGTGTAGCGCGGAGAGCGACTGCCCCGGAGGCAGGCGGGCGGGAGGAGCCTGCTGCAGCTCAGAGCCAGCGGCCGCCGCGCTCGCTCCCCACAGCGTCACGCAGGAGCGCCGCGAACATGAGGCCTCTCCTGGGGAACAGCCGCGAGCTGAGGGCTCACCTGCTGGAGCGGATGAGCTGCATGGGTCAGTCAGGCTTCTGTAGCCTTCCCCTCTCTCTCCCTCCCTCTCTCTCTCTCGCTCTCTCTACCCCTCTCTCCCTCTCTCTCATGTCATCTCACTCTTATATTCTCTCACTATCTCTCTCATTCTGTCGCTTTCTCTTTCATATTATTTTTCGCTTATTCTGTTCCTTGATCTCCATCTTCTTACCTTGCTCTTCCTCTCTCTTCTGCTCTCTGTATCTTCCTCCCCCTTGACTCTCTCTTCTATCTCTTTCTGCCTCCCTCGCACTTCCTCCTCTCTCTCTCTCTCTCTCTCCACCTCTTTTCCAAACTGAGCCACAGGGTGATTTAGGATTTTTGCAACTATCAGGAAAGTCCTGTTGTGTAATTGTGTTGAGGGCGCTGGCGTTGCGATGTCTTGTTTGCGTTGCGGCTCCAAAGTCCGGGAACGCGCGGGCGACACGCCGCAGTGTCGGGGAGGTTCGGCTGTGGTGCTCCACGTGGCCGAGCGAGGAGCGCACTGCGCTGGTGTTGTGGTGCTCAGCAGATTACTGCTGTCAGTCTGCACCAGAGGGTGCTGTCCTCAGTGACGCAGCAAAACAGCAGCTTCTGCTCTGGAACTATGGGATATGAAGTTCTTGGGATACACTTATTCAGTCTCAGGACTACAGCTATACTCTGGGACAGGAAGTGAAAACACACTTCAGTCTCAGGACTACAGCTATACTCTGGGACAGGAAGTGAAAACACACTTCAGTCTCAGGACTACAGCTATACTCTGGGACAGGAAGTGAAAACACACTTAAGTCTCAGGACTACATCTATACTGTGAAGTGCAGTTCTGTGTAGAAAGAAAGTTGTGTGCTACTGATGCTGATGTTGCTAATTAAGATGAAGTATTTTAATGTTGGGAATTATAATATATATATATCTTTATAACTGCTTTTAATAATTGTTTTGGCTTGAGGTAATCATTCCTGGGCCATTATGTGTGAATGTGAGTTATATATCCAATATTCAATTTCAATGTTTTAGTGAACTGTTCACTAACACACACACGCAGACTGGAAAAGAGGAACGGCATTTTCAAATGTGCTTTTAGGTTTGGGCATTTATAATTTTCATCCATTTTTGTAGCCAATAATACTCCCAGTGTGATTCATTCATTTGGCTGGCTGGCTGGCTCTGCTCGACCGGGCACTGCTGTTGTCATGGATACTAGGAAGAAGAAAATAATGCGGTTAACTTGTGTGTGTGCAGTAGTCTCAGGCCGTGAGTAATGGAACTAAACTAAAATAAAGTCGATATGTTTAAGTGAAATGCTCTGTGAAACACTGTTAGGAACAATTTTATAACCACATTAAAATAACTATCGCTGCCCACTTCCCCCACCAAAAAAAGACAAGTGTGCGACTGTTATCACTGTGTTACGTCTAGCTTTTTCATACTCACAGGCTGGTGTAATGAGAATGCCAGAAAACCAATGTCTGTTTTCTGTAAAACAGGTTGGGCATTTCTAAAGGCCTGCCAACGTGGTTTGTGTTTGGTGTGGCCAATTAAACACTTTTCTTGAGGATCCTTTCAAATACTTATATTCAGGTTTTTCTACAGTTGCAGGAGACAATAGTAACTTTAGGCTCTTTTTAAAAATGTTCCAGGCCTGATTGAAATTGGGGTAAGAGTGTTGACGGTTTCTAAACGCACTGAAGGCATATTACACTTTCATTCTGAAAAAGAAATGTCAAATTGCTGAATTTTCACTGTTCACAAAGGCCATACTCTTTCTTTAAAGTGTGCCTTTTTGCATTGAGTACAGTTGTGCAATTATCACTGTTTCTCGGCAGGGCAGTCTTTGGGATAAAACCAAAGCTTTTAAATAAACTGAAGTGGAAAAAGATGGGAAATGGTATCCAGTGTTGTGCTGTGAACTCATGGCCTCTCGAAAACACTGGAGATATTGAGTTCTGACAGATGGACCATGCAGAAAGCAGCTTGTCTACTATTCAGGATATAAGTTGTATACAAGTTGCGTGAAACTTATGTACTCAATAGTAGGCTAATAAGCCAGCTGCCAGACCCTGCAAATGACCTGTTCTCTAATTCAAATGAATATAATGTTTATTAGCATGACAGACAACCAAAGAGCTTAAGTAACAACACACTGGACATCACTACAGCGGATTAAACGTGGCTTATCTCTTCATTAGTTAATAAAAGCCATATCTTACTGTCAGTGTTCAGATAAGAGACTGCTGTTTGTTTCCTTGACAAAGCAAATTGCTCTTCTGGACTGCTGTGTTTTATGCCATATGTCACAAAGATAGATTATATCTCCCAGTTTTCCTTTAATAAACAGCTGGAATTGCTAGCACACCTGTGGTACAGTGTGGTTTGCATTTTCAGCTGCCCTGAGGAATTATGGATTTTTCATGTTCGATCAACTATCAACTTTATCAATTGTCACCATTATTTTCTATATTTTTTTTACAGGAACTGTATAAGCCTGCAAGAAACCTTGGTTGCCCTTTACTGAATCTTGTGTTTTTTTTTTCTTTTCCTTCTAGATGAAAGAGACAGAGTACAGAAAAAGACCTTTACAAAATGGATAAACCAGCATCTCTTAAAGGTAAGTTTTGTTGTTGCTTTTAGTGATTCCAAATGTCTTCACATATCTGACATTCTGGTTTGCCATATATATATATTTTTTTTTTACCGAAAATAAGTCAGTCTCAACAACATCTCACTCTTATTTGTAGACTTAAAATCTGATTTACTTTTCATTTAAAAAATAATAATAAATACTGCCAATTGAGTATTTATGTGAGACATTTTTGCTCATTTCAATATTTGCGAATGTTCTCAGAAATAAAGTGAGAATTAAGGTGGAGGTACATTTTTGTTCTTCAAGGATCTCATACTGTACCCTGAAAGTACAGTAATGTTCTCTTTGGGTACAAATAAGTACATTTTCCAAGAAAAAAAGGTACAAATGAATTATATATTGCTGGCAAGTTTTGTACCTGTAGGGTACCACCCCAGCGACAAGCATTTGCACCTTTATTTCTGAAGGCGTGGGGTATCACTTGTTAAGCAATCGGTGACTTGAAACAAGCAAATATGTTCTACTTGCAAGAAAAAAAGATTTTCAGCCTCATCACATGAATAAACCACTTGTTCAGAAAGACGTTTTTGCAGTGTTGATCTTCCTAGTGACATAAGGGAAAGGTAGATCTTGCATCTTGAAAGGACCTGGAGTTGCAGGCACAAGGTGTATTCGAATGCTAGATAAGATTGCATTGTGAAACGGATGTGGCAATGACTGAGGAACATACTAATTATCTGCGGTGATGTGAAACGCTTCCAGGCTCCCTCCATACTGCTGAAGTTTTTATTTATTTATTAACCTTTATTTATACAGGCTAAGTTGACTGAGCGCACATGCGCTTTTGCAGCAACGCCCTGTTAATGTCCCCCAAAGTAGCCTAACATGCATGTCTTTGTATGTTCGTAGTTAACGTGCGTCCTTTGACAGGTGTGGCTTAGACCGAAAGTTCACGTACGCCCTGTAACAGTGGCATTCTGCAGTAATAGTGGCATTCCCTTTATCCTCAAGTGCATTTTCGTAACCATAGGTATTTTACACGCAGAGGACAGGGAAACAATTCACATTCACCAAAAATGATAGTGATTCGACTGCATCCAGTAGCAAGCACATTATTACCTCTGTAAACCTTTCTGTAAACACACTTTCTTCTGAACAAAGAGGCACTCCTCTCCTTGTGGACACTCCAATGTTTTTCTCGGAAGGAGATGAGGAATCTGTTACCACACTGCAAAAAACTTGGTCTCAACAAGTGTTTGAGTCTTGCAATGAGACTTAAAATCTTTTTTTTCCTCTCAAGTAGAAGATATTAGCTTGTTTTAAGATACTTTTGCTTGCTTAACAAGGTAAATGGTCTTATCCCATTAGCAAATCTCGAAACAAGTGAAATCCTTCTCACCTCATTGGCACTAGTCTTATTTAGCAAAAACATAATAGAAATAAGTTCAAATATACAGTTGTTGAGATTGTCTTATTTCCTGGATTCTGCAGTGCAAGATTATAACTTTAATAGTGAATGTGCAGATTTCTGATGTCTCAAATTTCTGATTCCTGGAACCAATCATGTAATATGGCAACATTGGCATGCTAGATTGCCTTTCTATCCCTCGACTCTAAAAGGAGATGGAAATGAAACCAGGGGAGATTTAAGTGTTGTATGCGGCGTGTGTACGTGGTGGTTGTTGGTCTGTGATGCCTAGAAAAGACAAAATTTCCAAGATATTGGTTTTGATTTCAGATTTGGGGGAGAAAAGTGACTCTCGTGATTCAGTAAAATAATGTAGAACCAGGAATTCACCCGTGACTAATGAGCTGCAGTCAGGAACATTATTTTCTGTTATGGATAATGAATATATACACACAGATGAGTTTGTGAGTTCTGTAGCAGGGTTGGCAACAGCAAAGTCTCTCTGGAGTTCATACAGATTAGCACTGATACTGTACTGCTCCACCCTTTTACAGGTGGCATGCAGGGAGATGCTTTTGTTGTCTTAATAGGCTCACGGATGGATGGTTAGTTTTTGGTTCATCTGCAAATGGAATGTGGAAAACACCTAACACCATGAGACAGTAGCAAGCACCTGCATGCACACTGGCTGCACGTAGGATAACATTTTCCTTTAGCTGTAGCCAGGAGGGGCTACAGTGAGCATACTGTGGAATTAAAGACTTATTTACATGGCACTGTCCTCCATGGGGGAGAGGGGAAGGAAGGCTATGATGTAAAATGTAGTTCCAGTGGCTTTTGAAAAGTGTCTGGTTCCCGGCTGGTACTAACCATAAGTGGAAGCCAGTGTATCCTTGTAATTGGGTGACAATTTGCTTTGCCCCTTAGCATGGACTAAGTAGGCTAATCTGGTGTCCTATTTTTCCCAGACATTTCTTCTTGTTGGGGCCAAAAATATCCATCCAGACAGGATTTCTAAATCCTAAATGATGTCTGGAAAGTAAATAAAAAAAGAACCTGGATTATCTTCATAATTCCCAAGGCCTGCCCCTGTCCTCCTTTTTTGAAATCCAAAACATGGTCTACGTGGCACTATCATACCTTCTAGGCCAGAGTTTTAGTTTGGTATCAGCTATTAGCTGTCAGCAGTTATCAGTTAATCTCAGTTAATTTCATGTTTTCATGTTTGACGAAGTTCTCATCAGTGTTTTTTTAAGTTTTTTTTTTTATATCAATACATTTTCTAATACTTGCTTTTCAATTGTGCTTTTCAATGATAGCCTACCTTCTTAAATAAGTTACTGAGCCATCAGGCACAGACATGGCTGTGTTTAATGGCAGGTTATGGAGCGGATCAGACAGCTGAGAGGCTCACTGGGTGCGTTTTGGGCTGTGCACCCCTGTGTTCTGCGTTAAGTAATGCTCTAGCGGTCTGATTTATAATCTGATCTGGCCGGGATCTGGCAGAGTAAGACTGACAGCCCTGCAGCTGTGTCTGAAAACGGACCAATCCCGTCACAGCCTCTAATCTGCAATCAGTGAGAGAAGTGCTTTGATCTCTGTGACTCCCTGCTATTGGCCACGACTTTACACATGTCTCTAGTTCTGATGTTTGAGAAATGCCGTAGCAACGCTGCATGTTGTTAGGTTGACTATTCGAAAGGTCCTCCTATTCTTTATTGTTGACTTGTGCTTGTGTCTAAGAGGTTGTTTGTACAAGGTTAAAAGTTTTCTTGGCATCACACTAGATGTTATTGCTTCTACACTAATGGCTTGATCTATCACCATATAGATAATATCTTGCCATGAGGCAGTGTCCTGTGATTGCGATAGTTTGTTTGGATGAAGGCGCAAGCGGTGTTTCCTCCGGAAGTTTCCCATTTTCAGCTGCTGCACTGCAGTGCACCGTGACTTTGCTTTGTTAGCTTACAATATGTGTTATGAAAATCTTTTAAATGCATTTTGTATGCTTTGCAGTTTGATTTGCCTGGCTTCGATTTGAATAGCAGCCTCATGCACAATCATATCTAATGTAGCAGAAAAGAATTGGGCTCAACAAACTTGAAGTGGCCAGAGAAACATCTTACTTACTCTGTTTGGCCTTACCATGCAGTAAATAGTTGTTGTCCCACTTGCCTGAGAGCTCATAGTGATGTACTGAATTGTACTGTACTATATGACTGAGCTCATAGTAGTGTACTGAATTGTACTGTACTATATGACAGGGCTTATAGTAGTGTACTGAATTGTTCTGTACTATATGACTTAGCTCATAGTAGTGTACTGAATTGTACTGTACTATATGACTTAGCTCATAGTAGTGTACTGAATTGTACTGTACTATATGACTTAGCTTATAGTAGTGTACTGAATTGTACTGTACTATATGACAGGGCTCATAGTAGTGTACTGAATTGTACTGTACTATATGACTTAGCTCATAGTAGTGTACTGAATTGTACTGTACTATATGACTTAGCTCATAGTAGTGTACTGAATTGTACTGTACTATATGACTTAGCTCATAGTAGTGTACTGAATTGTACTGTACTATATGACTTAGCTTATAGTAGTGTACTGAATTGTACTGTACTATATGACAGGGCTCATAGTAGTGTACTGAATTGTACTGTACTATATGACTTAGCTCATAGTAGTGTACTGAATTGTACTGTACTATATGACTTAGCTCATAGTAGTGTACTGAATTGTACTGTACTATATGACTTAGCTCATAGTAGTGTACTGAATTGTACTGTACTATATGACTTAGCTCATAGTAGTGTACTGAGTTGTTGTGTACTATATGACAGGGCTCATAGGGGCATACTGAATACTATTTCACAGAACTCATGGATTACTCAGTTGTATTTTATGACTGAGCTCAGGTGAGATGCTGAGTAATAATTTGGCGGGGGTGGGCATTCAGTTGACCCATATAAGGTGTAGGCAGCTGTGTAGTGCTCTATATTGGCACTGCAGCTGTGCGGGTTAAACTAGCAGGTCAGGGGAGTGAAAGCTTTGGGCTGGAGGGACAGACGTAGGGGTAAAAGCAGGTCAGCATGGCTGTGATTTCAGCTGTGAGGTATTTAGGACGGAAGAGAGAGGAGGGGAGGAGAGCTGGGCCTACTCAGGGGAGAAAGCCTGGGCCTTGTGTTTCTCAGTGACAGGCTTAAGTGCTGAGAGATAAGGGACCTCCCAGCTTAAAATCTGGTTGTGTGTAGGCTGGGTTTGTGTGTGTTTGGCTGTGTGTAGGCTGGGTTTGTGTGTGGCTGCTTATGTGTAGGCTGGTTTTGAGGTGTGTCCAGTTGTATGTAGGCTGGGTGTGTGTGTGCCTGGTTGTGTGTAGGCTGGTTTTGAGGTGTGTCCAACTGTGTGTTGGCTGGGTTTGTGTGTGTCTGGTTACGTGTAGGCCAGGTGTCGGTGTGTGGAGCTGTCGGAGAGAGCGAATCGTTCATCGGCGGGCTGAAAGAAGCTCTGCAGTTGTGGCTATGCGAGTGCTGTCTGACCTCAATCATTTCCAGGAGCAAACCCCTGCTGACAAAGACATGTAGAAACTGCAGCATTGGGTCTGTCCCTGTAAATGCCTCTGCTTTGGCATACTGCAGCACACGTCTAAAGCATTTTAAAGCATTTTAAAGCAGCGGTAAAGGCTCCTTTAGAGCATCCGAGTGCTCCTTTGTTCTCCCCGGTTATTCATTAGTGACATGCGCAGCTGTCATTAGTCTCAAGTGCTTTCATCACTTCAGTTTTTCTGAAACTGGTTTGGCAAAACAGGACAGAGGTTGCCAAAAGCTAGTGAAATCCTCCGTAATTATATACTACTTAAAGTCCTCCCTCCTTGAATTGACTTCAGTAGAAACTTATGGCCAACTTAAATTTACTTCTGGTATGAATATGACCCCCCCCCCCAAATGTGAGGTTTCTTATTGTAGTTAATTATTTCTGTCACCTCCAAAAATAATATCTGTAAAAATCCCATACATTTATGGCACAATGGAGAATGTGTTTAAACAGGTATGGGGACGAGGTAACCCACTGTTCAGCATTGAGCGTGTTCAGGTTGGAGCGTGTCTTTGTGTGTGTGTGTATGTATATGTGTGTGCATATATATGTGTGTGTGTCTGTGTCTGTATGCGTGTGTGTGCATTTGTGTGGTTGCATTTATGTGTATGCATGCATGTGTGTGTGCATATATGTGTGTGTGTATGTATGTGTGCGTGTGTGTGTGTAGACTTGTATAACATTCTGTACAGATAAGATTCTTTCCTAAATAAACTATACATTTTAAATTACATCTTAGTAATTTGGCAGAATAGTTCATAACTGAATCAAATCAATATTTTTTGTGACCACCCTTCGACGTTAAAACTGCATCACTTCTCTGAGATAGCCAATGCTGTCCTGAAGTTCTATAAGACAATCAGCAGGGAGGTTGTTTCAAGCATGTTGGATAACTTGCCACAGTTCTTCTGGAGACTTTGGTTGGCTCCTTGCTTCTGATCTCAGACAGCCTTGATCAAGTTTTTTGGTAAAACGTAGTCAATTGCTTACACTAATATGTTACTTTTTAAAATTAAATACAAAAATGTCTCTGTAAAATTAAATCTTTTGGAAAATGAATATTTGGAAATCTCAAATGTGTTCTTTTATACGAACACACACGCAAAAATAAAAACCATATATATAATAAAGTCTAGCGTGCCTAAGACTTCTGCACAGTACTGCATGTGTATGTGCATATGTGTGTGTGTGTGTATATGTGTGTGTGTGTGTTAGCATGTATGTGTGTGTGCATATATATGTGTGTGTGTTGGGGGCGGGGTAAAGGTCAAGGTGTGAACAGTGGAAGAGGGTGGGGCAGTAAAATGTAGGAGAGGTGTTACTGCTGGTATGGAAACTGGTTTATTAGGTTTCTCTTTCTTTTTCTCCTTCTTTTTACAATGGTGTCAAGAGAATGTTAGAGTGAGCAAGTAAAACATGTTGAATGTTCAATTGAGGTTATTGAAGAATAGCACTAGTTTCCAGTGCCTAGCCTTTAAAAGCCACAAAAAAGTCTCATTCATCTCCCCCACCCTCCACCCCACTGTCCCTTGGGCAAAACAAGGTAGCTTGCTGCGAGCAAGCAAGAAGATAAACTTGCTGCGTTAGTCCTGATTGATTTACTGGGTTAGCCTGTGACTATGGAATTCAGGACATGGGCATATTGTGTAATGTGTAAGATAGTCGCACTCAGGCTGAATCAGCTTTTGGTAAGCATGAGCACACCGTGATCCCCATGTTACATCATACTGGTGAATGACATTGCCACCAAAAAGGATGTTCCTGGGCTCGGAACTGAGGGGTTCGAGTCCCAGGTGGCGTGGAGCATGTGTTTGCCCGAGGTTCTTTCGGGCGCGCCTCCCACAGCCACAACATGTACCCCATGGATTACGGATGAAAATTACCACTCCTGGCTAACACTGATGCATTATGTCATCAAGGTGCATTTTCCCTGCAAATAAAAAAATTTGGTAAGTGTGTGAATCTTAGAGGGCCTCAAGATTCCATCACAATCTTCTTTGTATAGCCTTTCCTGACTGTGAAGTCAGTTCCTGTTTCTCGCAGTCTCTGAGGGCTAATTCCCCTGTCTCTCTCTCCCTGCCCCAGGTACGAAAACATGTGAACGATCTGTACGAAGACCTGCGAGATGGCCACAACCTGATCTCCTTACTGGAGGTCTTGTCAGGCGAAACTCTGGTGAGTGTTGTTGTCATGGAACCCCCCCCTCCCCTCGCCTGTGCTCCTGGCCCTGTCCCTTCTGTGTCCGACTGTGTCTTCCTGCTGTGCACTGTGCCCTTTGACTGTGTTGTTCTGCTGTGTTGCACTCTTTGACCCTGTACTGCTCTATAGCTGTATTTAAGACCCACTTAAATACAACCACCATGTTTTCCCCTTCTCTGTTAACCTCACAAACCTTCCTTCAGAAAGGAAAAAAAAAAGCGAAAACCTGCGCTTATCTTAAACCGGGGGGGTCCAGTCTTATCCGGAAAAGGTCCGGTTTGGCTGTGGGCCTTTGTTCGAGCAACACAACAACACCTAATTATCACGGTCCTCCTCCAAGCCCTTGATAAGTAGAATCAGGTGTCTTGATGCTAGGCTAAACCATAAACCTGCACCCGCACCGGATCTTTTTGAATAAGACACCCCTGTATTACAGTAAATTGTGCAGCCATTGTAGGGCTGAATATCTGTACTGTGTGTACTCTCTTCAGCCATTCTTATTCTGGAAGAGTGTTTCAGGTCTTTCAGGTCTTTCTCCTCAGTATGCCTAGGGTACTGTGCGACTCATGACATGAACCTTTCAGGGAAAATCTTCCTACTTTTTGTCATACAATGGCTGTGCCCAGCTGCTCCATGCTTTGCTAACGTCAAATAACCCAATTAACACCCGTTATTTACCCCGCTTAGCTCCCTGTGCTACCTCCAAAAACTGGGGCCAAAATAAATCCTTTCCTCCTGCGCTGTCTTGTTTCGAATTTCCACTCTGTCCAACGATTTCACTGCAAAAACTAAGTAATTACTTAAGAAGTATTTTAGTTTTATATTTAGACTTAAAGTCTTATTTATACTATACTACTGTTTTACTAGATAAGATAAAAAGATTACCCATGAAGTGAGAAATTTGCCAATGGGGTAAGAAAGTTAAACTTAAAACAAGCTAATGTTTTCTACTTAAGAGAGAAAAAAGTCTCAGTACAAGGCTAAAATACTTGTTAAGACAGGCTGTTTTTGCAGTGTAGACCTATCCTGTCGGGGGAAGATGGAACCGTGTCAGGTTAAAGTTTTAGCTCATTATTGCAGACCTGCTGTGTGTCATTTTCATGCACTAATGTGCTGAAATTGCACCACCTTAAGCTGTGAGCCGGTCTATTTGGCTTTATAATTAACAAGTCACAGCCTGGCCAATAATGAGCCTGCATTTCAATGACACCTAAAAATAGTTTCTCCGCTAGTACTGTCTGTAAAGTCTGTATTGTCAAGGTAATGCTATCTTCATAATCAGGTGTACAGACACTGAACTAGTCCCACCCTGTTCTCTGAGTTATCTTAGTGATTCAGCATTTTAAGTATTAGTCAGTGTCTGTACTGAAGTGACTATTTGTGGAGAAGACAAAATTGTGATTGTTTGGACTTTGTGGTGACCAATGAAAAGTCACAGAAACACTTACAAAACTGTGCTCAACATGTCACAATGCGCATCACCGTTAAAAACAAACAGAAATCTGAGAAATTAAAGCGTGTACGTGCACAGGAAGACTGACTCTAAAATGAATTTTAAAAAATGTATTATATGAACACTTCTCCTGTGCTAGCCTTTATATCTTGGAACCAATGAAAAGTGATCACCGTGTAGCATATTTACAAAGCGATTGCAATTATGCCTTTTAAAATGGCTCCCCCTTGTGGACCAGAGGAGAAATTCAGCTTGGATGAGAATTCTCCCCGGGGGGGACCTCTCCCCCTTTGTTCACATCCTGTTTTCTCTCCCTCCCTCCCTCCTTCCTTCATTCTCTCCTCCTTTTTTCCTTCTGTCCATCCTGTCCTCTCCCCACCTGTCTGTCTGTCTGTCCGTCCGTGCGTCCGCTGCTCGTGCGTGCGCTCCCAAGCCGAGGGAGAGAGATTTTCTGAAGACGTTGCGGTTGGTGAGTGCGGTGGAGGCATGCGCGGTTGAGCAGCATGGAGATGATGCGCAGGAGGATGATGATGATGATGATGACAGGGGGGTAGGTGTGTGTGGACGCGCCCCCTCCCTCCTCCCCCTTGGTAACAGTACTAAACCGGCGTGTGCGGTGGCCATTAACCGGAGGGAGAACAGCCTTAGGTCGGCCTGTTAGCACCGTAGCCGCTAGCGGTCACCGATAACGAGGCCCGTGCTCCCGTCCTCGCTGTAGGGAGGTCTGACAGTGCACTGCGCAGAGCTGCGCTAGAGTTCAGCTCATCGTCACAGCTGCTTGCTTCACGGTTTTTACGTTGGGTTTCTGTTCTGCGGACACACGCTCAGCGCTTATGCTATAAATCAGGTTTAAATCCCTTTGAATGCTGGTCCGATTCATAGACTAATAATCAGGTCAGTTTGAATTATGAACACGAGGGTGATTCCATTTTGAAAATCCTACACACCCAATATCATGTGTGAATGGCAATCACCTGCAGGGCTTGCTTGGAGGCAGATTGAAACATGGGGATTTAGCCTGTGCCTTTCTTCACTGTGGCAGTAGCTTTTGGCACCTTTGTTCTACCTGCAGACATCTATGATACAGAATAAATGTCCACAAGTACGCATTAAATCATGATGCTTCGATGTGTGTTACATTTATGGTAAAGTGAGTCGAATGAAGGTTACACATCAGTCATCCTCTTGTGTGTGTGTATGTGCTTAAAGGAAAATGGAGATGAAACTGAACCAGCACTACCAGGGTCAAATACGTAATTGTTTTGGATTAATATACTTTTCGGTGCTCAATTGAGTTTGCCTGGTGCAGTTGAGCGAACCAAGAGGACCAGAAGGTGGGGTTTGCACTTTGAGAGTACTGCATACTCTAGGCTACCATACGCCAGACAAACTCGTGAAACGTAGAAAGGTTTTTGAATCGAAAACAATGAATGTTATTTTACCCAGGTCTGGTAGGGAATGCATAACCTATCAGAAATAAATGGTTCAGACTTTCCCCTGCAGAGGGAGACAGAAAATAAAAGTGAAAGTGAGCGTGAGGAGGTGAGGTGAGAAAGTGATTGGTAGAGAGCACAATACTGTTTTCTGGTGATCTCTGATTGGCTGTTGCTGCGGCGACCATCGCTATCCACGCGTCTGCCTGTCCCGTGGGCTCCCGGTTTCCCGGGAGATAGGGGCTTTCCCTCATTACGGCCTGCATGGCTTTGCCCCGGACCACGAGCTATAGCGGTAATTGGGTTCTGAAAGCAGGACAGTGCCTCTGTGGTTCCACCGCGTCGGGCCACGTTCCGCTCCCACGCGATCGCCCGCGCTCTCATCCCCATGCGACTCAGAACCAACAGACTCAGTCCCTCTGGAGACTTTCTGCTCCTTCACTGTACGGGATATTGTTCATTCATTTTTATCGGAGGGGAATGTTTTGATTTAATGAGACTGAGTCTGGTTGTGTTCTTTTTTCTATTTTATTTGCATTGCGCTTTTTAGAGAAGACACACTTTACAGAGTAGCATGTTCTCCAGTTTTTGTAGTTATGTCTTTTTAAACAACCTCAGAAATGGAGCTTGTCTTGTATTTTGAGATGGGTCAGCCGAAGACTGGATGTACTGTCCTGCAGGGAATAGAGCAGTGAAATTCTTCCCCCTCCTCGTTTAATGGTTTTCTCCCGCTGCAGAAGGCTAGGTAAGGTTGCGCTGGACGCTAACAGTGCGGTGAGTCATCAGCCCTTTTGCTCGGGGCTCGTAGAAATGAGACGTGTGTTTGGCGGTGACTGATGTGTCCTCCCCCCCCCCCCCCCCCCCCACAGCCTCGGGAGAAGGGCCGGATGCGGTTCCACCGGCTCCAGAATGTACAGATAGCGCTGGACTACTTAAAGAGGCGGCAGGTAAGAACCGCACGCGTAACCGACTCGGAAAACGGTCCCCTTGCGGTTTCCCCCTTTACAGCGGAAACGGTCTGTTTTCTGGGTAATGTGAGACCTCCAAAGGCCCGTCTGAGAAACTGCTCATCTGCTCAATCGATGATCTCACTTTTGGGTGAGGTCATCGATCGATGTGTGTTATATTTCTGGTAAAGTGAGTCATATGAAGGTTACACATCAGTCATTCCCTTGTGTGCGTGTGTGTGTGTGTGTGTGTGTGTGTGTCTGTTTGCGTGTGTCCGAATGGGTGTGTGTGTGTGCGTGCGTGCATTATTCCTGCATTTGTGTGTGTGTGTTTAAAAGAGTGTGTGCTCAGCTCTGTTTGACATAATTGAACACTAGCGAAGATGGTTTACCTTTTCATACACGAGTCTCCTTCCTACGGCTTCCTACACTCAGACTTATCTCCACTGCAGCCATATTCATGATCAGAGACTCAGGTCTGAGTTACAGCTGATCTGTAGAAGAGAAAAAACTGCATACCAGAAATGTTAACATTTCCTCTTGACACTGTCAAAATATGGGGGGAAGGGGGGGTTCTTTCTCAGTCCTAGATGTGATTTTTAATTAGAAAAGAATTTCAGTAGAAGTGAAAGCTAAATATGTAGGCCTATTTTAAGGATTGGAAAACTCTGTCAAACAGGTTTTCATCTGTTTTTCTTACAAAACTGCCAAAATAGGAAGCATAAAATTGCTGAGGCACAGAAATGGAATGGCTTCAGTTTAGGTAAAAAATAACTGAGAGTGAATATTTTATTACAGATTAATTACAGGTTGATTTACTGACAGCTTCGTGAAAAGAAACACAATATTCAAATTGTATTTGGAAATGTTTATTATTTTATAGACAACTACCATTTATTATTTGGCAGTGAAAACCATATATTAACTTTCACAGAGAGAGCATTAGTCTTTTCAAAATGTTATTTGTGATTGTGAACTGAATCTAACATCTTTGCAGCCAAAGGTGTGGCATCAGAGATAGCAGAATAACAATTTTAAGCCAAAGTTTAAAGATAAAATGTTCCAATGATGGTCACATATATTGTTACATCAGTATCAATGCTATAATTACCCCCTGTATGGAAAATCATTACGAGGCATTTCACGCCCTCTGATGGCTGACTTATGTAACAGGAATGTGAAAGTCAACGATTTCTAGTTACTGTAAACGATCACTGATTTTCTAATTTTTACAAAGTGGTATATATGTTTTGAGGTCATATATGTTTGTGTTTTCTGCAGCTTTTAATTTTTACTTAAAAGCCACAGAAAATGTTTTTTTTTTGGGGGTGGGGATCCTGAATGATCCTGAATGACCAAATCACCAATTTACCAGGATTTACTTATTCATTATGAGTTTGGAATTAAATAATTATTCTATATGTACTGTGGGAAAATAAAATGCTGTTCTTTTTTTATGCACATCATTAAATTGCTGTAGACCATTTACTTATGTATTTAAAAATATATTTAAGTACTTGACATGTGTTATATTTTGTTGTAATGTGCCATATTTGTAAAGTGAAACCAAAATTACTAGGACATGAGTGGGATAAGTGGATGGCTTTATTATGAATATTCATGAACAAGAATTACCTGAATACAACTGAATGAAGCTCAATGAAACTGTTTTACTTTGTCACCAGGTGAAACTTGTCAACATCCGGAACGATGACATCACCGACGGGAACCCAAAGCTAACCCTGGGGTTGATATGGACCATAATTCTGCACTTTCAGGTTAGGCTGGGATATGATTTGCTCTGTTCTGACTGCATGGGTTATTGCCAGACTAACTGCTTGGTATTACTGTGATAGTTTAGACAAAATGGCCGAGAAAGCTCAGGAGAGTCTGAATTCCTGACGGAAAAAATGGGAAATTATGAGTGCGGGGCATGTGGAAGTCGGCATTTAAAATATTTTTAATCAAGAGTTAGGGTTAGTAGTTTTATGTGCCACTCACATTCGTGAGGTTATATGGGCCGTTATATGGGCCGTTATATAGGGTGGTCTGTAGCGTAGTGGTTAAGGTACATGACTGGGACCCGCAAGGTTGCCGGTTCGATTCCTGGTGTAGCCACAATAAGATCCGCACAGTCGTTGGGCCCTTGAGCAAGGCCCTTAATCCTGCATTGCTCCAGGGGAGGATTGTCTCCTGCTTAGTCTAATCAACTGTATGTTGGTCTGGATAAGAGCATCTGCCAAATGCCAATAATGTAATGTAATGTGCTGTTGAGATTAGAGATAAGATATACAGTGTTCTCCCACAGTATATTACATTATGTTGTATTTGTAATTACTTTGTAATTTGCATTTTAGCCTTATTTATATAGACTTAATGACTCCAGTTGTTCTTATGTTGACATGTAGTGTGTTCACTTTCTATTCAGAGTATCTTCTTCAGTAATTTGTTGTCATCAGAACCAAATGTCTTTTCGGAGTCAAAGTGTAGTTCAGCCTCAAACCACAGGAGGTCCCCATAGCCTATCATTTTACAACTCCTGTGACAGTGTTTCCACCATTTGGCTGATGGTGCAAAGTTTTTTGTCACTGCTCTTTAGCCAGCTGTTTTAAATAACTCATGGAAGCACTTGGTGTTTGATTGCCTGGTTTTATAAAGCAGGAATGTTTTTATGAGACTGTGAGAAGATAACAGCATTCAAAATAACTTTTAGTGAGTGTGTTAGTATGTGTAGTTTGGTTGCATACTAAGCTACTCTTATCTAAACCACGAAAACTGGTGTGAACTCTGCCTGATTGGGGCAGAATGATGTCAGTATAGTGCTTCCTTTAGAGCTTTTAGTGCTCACTGTAAGTGTATTCATTAACGCCATGTTCTGCCCAGGGTATTACTTGTGTAATTCTTGTGGGCGTACCCTAATATGTAGGGATTTAAAGGAGAAACTACTTTGTTTGAGCATGTTCCTTTCAGATAAATCTTTATATTTATTGTCTTTAGAAGCCTGGAATATCCAGGTGTGTGAGTGCAGGGCGGAGTAATGGGTGCTTAATTGTTTTAAGAGACAGTAGGAGAGAGTCTGCCAGTGAAATCCGTGTCTGTACTGTCCTATGTTGTCATTGGTCATTGGTTTGGTTAGCCTCTGCTTTAGTGCATTAGCCTCTCCTGTAGTGTTAGCCTCTGCTGTAGTGTGTTAGCCTCTGCTTTAGTGCATTAGCCTCTGCTGTAGTGTGTTAGCCTCTGCTTTAGTGTGTTAGCCTCTACTGTAGTGTTAGCCTCTGCTGTAGTGTGTCAGCCTCTGCTGTAGTGTTAGCCTCTGCTTTAGTGCATTAGCCTCTCCTGTAGTGTTAGCCTCTGCTGTAGTGTGTTAGCCTCTGCTTTAGTGCATTAGCCTCTGCTGTAGTGTGTTAGCCTCTGCTTTAGTGCATTAGCCTCTCCTGTAGTGTTAGCCTCTGCTGTAGTGTGTTAGCCTCTGCTTTAGTGCTCTAGCCTCTGCTGTAGTGTTAGCCTCTGCTTTAGTGTGTTAGCCTCTACTGTAGTATTAGCCTCTGCTTTAGTGTGTTAGCCTCTGCTTTAGTGCTTTAGCCTCTACTGTAGTGTGTCAGCCTCTGCTGTAGTGTTAGCCTCTGCTTTAGTGCATTAGCCTCTGCTGTAGTGTTAGCCTCTGCTTTAGTGCATTAGCCTCTACTGTAGTGTGTCAGCCTCTGCTGTAGTGTTAGCCTCTGCTTTAGTGCATTAGCCTCTACTGTAGTGTTAGCCTCTGCTTTAGTGCTCTAGCCTCTGCTGTAGTGTTAGCCTCTGCTTTATTGCATTAGCCTCTGCTGTAGTATTAGCCTCTGCTTTAGTGCTTTAGCCTTTGCTTCGGCAGCCTGTACCATAGTGGTTAAGGTACATGACTTGGACCCACAAGGTTGGTGGTTCAATCCCCGGTGTAGCCGCAATAAGATCCGCACAGCCGTTGAGCCCTTGAGCAAGGCCCTTAACCCTGCATTGCTCCAGGGGAGGATAGTCTAATCAACTGTAAGTCGCTTTGGATGAAAGCATTGGCCAAATTACATGTAATGTAATGTAATGCTTTAGTGCATTAGCCTCTGCTTTAGTGCGTTGGCCTCTGCTGTAGTGTGTTAGCCTCTTCTTTCGTTCGTCAGCCTCTGCTTTAGTTCGTCAGCCTCTGCTTTAGCGCAATAGACTCTGCTTTAGAACATTTGCCACTGCTTTCGTGCAATAGACTCTGCTTTAATGTGGTCACTAGAGCTATGTGTTGTGTAGCACCTTTTTTTGGTGGGGGCGGGGGGAGAAAAATATGCGCTCAAGTTGATACGAGCCCAGTGTTTCTGGCAGGAGTAAAATTATATCTGAAGGCAAATCAGAAAGGCAGCTGCAGAATGAGATGAGGAACACAGCTTTATTCGAGGAATGCGCTGGGAGCAATTTGACTTTTTGGCTGTGACAATGATGCCACCTTGTGACCTTTTGAAGAAGGGTTCATGTCACATTCGTGAGTGAGTTTTTCACCCTGCACTGTTTACCCGCAGTGGCTGAACTGGGAGGATGCTGTTTACGGGTCAAGCTCAATCACACACCCCCCCCACCCCCCCACCCCCCCCAAACGACACCTCTAACTGTCGCTTTCTCAATCACACACCCCTAAACAACATCTATCTCTCTGTCCCTCTCTCAATCACACCCCCCCCAAACAACATCTCTCTCTTTCTCCCTGCCACACTGGCACAGACCACCTCTCTCTGTCTCTCTTTCAATCGCACCCCACTGAACTACGCCTATTGTGTTGGTCAGTTGCTGTGTTTGGGTAAATACAACTCAAGAGCACAGTTTCAGTAGAGTGCCACGGCTCCAGAGTCTTCTAGGATGGCCTAAAGGCCCTGCAGGCACACAAGCACCAGGGGCGAGCCCCGCACTTAGAGAGAGGGAGTGCAGCGAGGCTCCGCTATCAGAAATCCCGCTGCTCGCCTGCAGCGTCATCCCGTAAGAACAGAACAAGATGGGGGACGTGTCAGAATGTAAAAGCTGAGAAACACGGAGAGCGATGAACTTGATAAATAAAAACCAAGAGGAGCTCTGGGAGTGATCGGACGCGCTGAAGGGTAGCTCGGGGGCCGGGGGGAGGGGGGGAGGGTGGGGAGAACGTGATCTTGCACCTGTTGCCGTCATTCACACGCAAGGCGCTTGGCATGGCCGCCGGTGGCTACGGGCCTGCCGCTTCTTGCCTCTGTGCGGTTCAGGGGAGCGGAGATAACCGCTGCACAGATCCCCACCAGGGTCCCTTTTCAGAGGGGCTTGGAGGAGGCGTGGGGGGATTGGGGTCGGGAGCGGGGGTATTGGGGTTGGGGGTCCCTGCCTGTGAGCCTGACGCAGGGGTATTCTGCCTGCCGCTTGCTTGCGAAGCGGAGTGTAGCTGTGGGTTTGCCGTGCATTCGCGAGGTCCGAGTCGTGTACAGGAGGAATGCAAATTCTCTTCAGGAGGTCATATGCAAATACGGCGAGAGGGCCACGCATCACTGGCAGGTTTTCTCCTTTTGCGTTTTGGTTTTGCATTCCTGCATTTTTGTTCCAAGTTTGGTGCAAAAGTTAGGATTTCTCCTGAATCCCTAGAAAGAAACTGAAAGCCCTCATCCCTGCAGCAGATGCCACACCTAATACGCAAACCACGTGTGTTCAGATAAATTTTCTCCATGACTTTTCAGAGTGCATTTTCCCTCTTGGTTGCCATGGTCCCCAACTGTGGAAGTCTTGTGTTTTGTTTCATAACGGTTGCACTTTTTAAGTGAGGGTTAGGATGCCAGCCACAGTGAATGATATTTCCGTGTGAAAATACATGTACTTTGATGAATATTGTGTGTAAATACAGTCAGTGAAATAAACCGACGGCGTTCATTCTGTTCCCTTCGCACAAAACATGTCATGTTGAGTGTGTGTCTCCATTGTTCATCTACTGGAGGTTAAACTGGCTCCAATGATGGCTCATATCACATTACTCTTTGTACTGTATAGTAGCAGTATATCCGGGCGATAAAGGAGACCCTGCGTCCAGGGATCAAGGTGCAGATTAAAGTCTGTTTGCCCAAAGGTACAGGAGTCCATGTGCCGCCAAGGTGTCCCGGACAAGCCCCTCTAAAAGTCTGCCTGCTGCTCCAAAGGGCACTTCGCAAAACGGCGCAGTTTACAGCTTCGATTTCAATGGCCTCCGGTGTCTCGGGGATATTATTTGGTTATTAGCTTGCCAGTAAACTTCAGTAATACGGGCCCCGGGCACTTCTTCCTGCTCTGGGAGTGGTGCAGGGATTTGTCTTCACGGGGCACACAGCACACGTGCACAGACAGGACCAGGCCGCGGTTAGCATTCCTGCTCAGTACGCTTGTATAACAGGGGCAGGATGGAGTCGTGGTGCTAGAAACCTCCACACCATGTTGGAATGTTCGGCCCTCTGCCCTGCACGCCCGGAGCGGAGCTTGCAGTCATAGGTCGATACAAGCACTCCCCTGAACACCCCCCTAAATCTTAATTGAGACAAGCTAGTTAAAAGCACAATTTAACATTAAAGGGTTATGTTTGTTAAAGTGCGGTCCATATGCCTGTGCATGCACCCAAACAGACGCATGCACACACACACATGCACACATGTATGCACACACGTATGTATACAAGCACATACATACAAACACTCATACACCTAAGTTGTACATTGTACACATGCACACATGGACACACATGTGCACATACACACTTGTAGACCTGATGGACATGCATGCAAACACATGCACAAAAATGCAGGCACATATACATTGGCTTATGGAGACTATATGATTCACTGCATTTTCTCTGTGACAGCTTTACATGGTGGCCAGGTCAAATCAGCTCTCATTCTCTACCAGGATTGATTGATTGACAGCTGACATGTTTCTTCCTGCCTCTGCTCCCGCAGTCTTTGGTACTAGGCCAGTACATCTCTAGAGAGCTTTTGCGCTGACTGTTTTGTTTCCAGGGCGTTCTAGGCTCCATTGGACTTAGTTCTCTGGTGTGCATGAAACAAAATATCCTATGCCCTAGTCTCACAAATATTTTAAGCTTTGAGCCCAACCACCCGGTTCTGTCTAGTATACATTTTAATCTCTGATAAAGCAGCCCAATGTCAACTGTGTCCGAAGTAGAATGCTGAATCCATGTCCCTTGTCAAAAGTGTACAAATGTACAGTAGCGTAGTGGCTAAGGTACATGACTGGGACATGCAAGGTCGGTGGTTCGATCCCCGGTGTAGCCACAATAAGATCCACTCAGCCATTGGGCCCTTGAGCACGGCCCTTAACCCTGCATTGCTCCAGGGGAGGATTGTCTCCTGCTTAGTCGAATCAACTGTACGTCGCTCTGGATAAGAGCGTCTGCCAAATGCCATTAATGTAATGTAATGTAATGTAATGTAATACTTCTTAGTTAGCAACAGCTAATATAACAGGGGAACAGATTATGTTTTAGATGGAATACCCTCCGAAGTCCCAGAATCCTCTAGTGCACACCTCGCTAAAGGATTGAAAAGTCAACCATTGTTGTTTAGCTCCTGTTGGACAGTAAGAAGGATTGCAGAGGTATTAGGGGATTCAGTGCGAGCCCTGCTTCCTGGGCTAATCTCTTGGAGACATTTTATTTAAACACAGCAGAGAGACCGAGTGAGGCAAGCATTTAATTCAACACACTGTTAGGCAGGGGCAATAGCAACTGTCTGCAACAACAAGCCCAAACATAAACAACCCCTCTTTAGAGCAGCGCTCTTTCATTAAACACAGGAAATGGGAAATTAAAATAGCTCTGCGCTTGCAAAGGAGGCCGCTTTTACTAAAACATACAACATGAAATCTCAAATTTCAGACTGCAAATGAAAGAAAACAAAACTCCAAAAAAATTAACAATCATTGCGCTGTCAGACAAGAAGTAATAATCCGTCGCCAGAGGTTCAGTAGTGAGGACATAGCAAAACGTCGTTTTTAATTGGTGTCTATGTGAAAGCATCCCAGGAGTCGTGTTTTTGCTTTTGCCCTAGACGCGGGTATCTTTGACTCAGCTGTAACCAACCAACTGTAATCAACTGTAGGCCGTGACAGACTGTAACCTTCAGCCAGAATGTCAGCGGCTTCAGAGAGCGTTGTGGCTAAATGGTGGCGCAGCTGCATTTCAAATGTTATTTTTAGGCCTGTTATGCCATGTCTGCCATGTGACCAATCAGAATTTGGACTCAAATGGCTGCCCAATCGGGAGGTGCGGAGCATCGATCACAGCCACAAATACCCCGTTTCAGATCCACTGTGCCGTTGTGGGATATTCTACAGGCATGTGGTGTAATGCTAACGCTGTGTAAAATAAATATGCTGACAGATTCTGTTACACTAAGGAATTTTTCTTTACCATTTTCACATGCCAGTGCTTTCAGTCCAGATAATTTGCTATTTGCCATTCAGTGCTTGTTATTGATGTAAGTATTTAAACAGTAGAAGTTTGCAAGCAAAGACCTGAGCAATTAATTTTAAAAGATAACAATATTTGATGCCTTCATTGCCTTTCTCCTTTACTCCTCATTCTCAATAAATCTCAGTTACACACATTTGTGTGTAGGTGTGCAGAGATAAACAGTAATAAATTGTCCCTGTGTGTTCAAGTTTACTTGGGTCTGATGGTATCAGTGAAAGGCCAATGGTTGGACTGATGATTGTCTTGGCAGGTATGTGCTCTTGTAAATAACACAACAGTAATTATTGTGTGCTGCACTGAAAAACAGGACTCTTGAACCATATACAACTTCCCCTGTGTGGGTGGGGGGTTTCGATAGCACCTCCTGACCTGTGACCCTGTCTCTGTCTGTTACCCTCTCTGCTTTCTTCCCATCTGAAATAAGCAAAAAATACAAATCGAGGGTGGGCTTCCATTCTCCTTTAAAATAATATATTTGTCCTTTGAACTTGTGAGTCTTGTTTGGCTCTATGTATTTTTCTGCCTGGAGAGGAATGCTTGTCACTGGTTTTGTTTCACAACGTCTCAAATGAGCTCATTGCAAACCAGATCAGTTAAATCGGTCCATACAGCCCCCCTCCCACCATTGTGCCAACCGTCATTAATAGCCCCCAGTACTTTGTCCAGTTGCCAGATTAGCCCTACTTTGCTACTTCGGTTGACCCTCGTTGGACTGTTATTTTTAAAACCCCTGTGATAGGTCAGGGTTGCCCCTGGGACATCGGTCCTGAAGGGGTATTGCGCTGTGCTGAGCTGATTTTTCACAGGCGCCGGCTGCACTGGCAACTCGACTCTGGGGACCAGAGATGAACCCCCACCACCCGAATTTGGTCTCAGGAGTCTGGAAGCTTAGGAGCGCGTCCGGGGAAACTTAACACTGGGAGGCGTACCATATGGGGGTACCCGTGTTTACTGCACACAGGGAGCAGACCTGCAGGACCCGCATACTTTCCCAGAGGGAAGGAGAAGGAGAAAGAGAGCGAGAGGGACAGGGTGACAGAGCAGTTCAGAGGCGTTCTCTCCGGCGTTGCTGCTTCGCACGCTGTTTGTTTTGGATTGGCCGGGCGACGGAATAGTTTCAAAGGTCAGAGCGGATTCCTGCACGCCACGCTGGAGTCAGCAGTGCAGAGAGGTCCAGAGGAGCGACCGCACACACCACTGCCAGGCTGCCTTCTGCTTTCCCTGGGTCCACTCCGCTCCCTCCACCCCCTTCCCCCCTCCCGGCTCGCGGGGGAACAGGAATGGGACGTCTCCCGGCTGGAACTCCAGTCTGACCAGACCGGGGGATGGATCGAGCCAGTCACCAGGGCTGACTGGAACATTTCGCTCTGGAAGCAGGAGCAGAGCAGAAACAGCTGCTTCTGTGGTAGAGTGAGAGGAGCGGGAGAGGCCTGGTTAAGGCTACAGACGTCGGCTGTTTGAGAAGCCAGGAACCGCGCGTGCGGGACTGACAGGGTTTTCCGAGGGCGGTATGCGTGACTGACGGTCATGGGGAACGTGTGCGGGTGCGTTCGGAGCCCCAGGGAGGAGTGCTACCTGGACCCTTCCAAGGCTCCACTCAGCCTGGAGCCCAGGAGCCCACGGGAACCGCGCGGACGCCGCTACTTCCAGAGGAGGAAGAAGAGGAAGTCCGGTGACCTCCTGCCCACAGACTCTTTGAGGAGCCAGGGCGGGGACAGCGTTCGGACCGGGAGCGAAACGTGGAGTACCGAACACGGGGGCGATGCGGGTGAGGCCCAGCCCAGGCCTGGGGGCACCCCGGACAGGGGGGTGTACGTGGGGAAAGTGCCCGTCTCGTCCTCCTCGGCCTCGGCGTCCAGTCCTCGAGGTGTTCGGAGGCGCTCGGACGCTCGTCCGAAGGACAGGAACGGGAGCTGGTCCCCCACACAGCACGGGCTTCACGGCGTGACAAAAGCCTCAAAGTACGTGGCCCCGAAAGAGAACCTTCTGGAGCGGCGGCTCCTCCGCTTGCGCATCCGGCGGGTGGTGAGCTTCGGGGCGGTGGAGCACAGACTCCGGACAGTGCGGGGGGACGAGGGGTCGAGCCGCAGGTACCCCCGATTTTTCAGGGTGCGGAGGAGAGGAAGCACAGGGGATGTTTCGCGAGAGAAAACGACGGGTATCCCCAACACCGTCTGGACGACACGAGTCAGCAGCAAGGAAAACGGACCACCAGCTAGCTCTGGAGACTCCATGCCCCAGAATACCTTGGGGAAGCATTATTCAGGACAAAGTAATGAGGTAAACCAGGGCTGTTAGAACTGAGTTTGCTCTTTCTTCCTGACCCATTTATGTCAAATGTAAATGTATTAATATTCAGCTTGGCACAGAGTAGCTCACAAGTTTACAAAAAGCAGTTTGCACAAATGAAATTCTCTTTGTGAGCTAATGATTTTTATGAATGGGGGAACAACCAGGTCTGAGCGCAGAGGTCGACTAAATGTTTTTCAAGAAACAAAAAGGAAACCCAATAAAAAGGAGTCTGTTGCTGCTGGTTAGCCTTCTTTGGAGGAGCAATGCAAGTCGGTTCCAGACAGAAAAAAACTAAAATTGCTATTTCCAAGGCAATGATTTCTGTGGGATTTAGCTTTCATAGCTGACTTTGGCATGTTAGCTCATTCTTTCCATGCCAGCAGAGCATGGACACAGAGTACACAGTGAGCCCTTCCAGAAGCCAGACTCTATTATAATGTTAACATTGTCAGGAGGTTAATAGTCTGGTCATGAGGCTGGATTTATGGCAGTTTCTTTAAATTCAACAACCCTAAAAAAGGATGTTTCAGCACTTTTCTTTTTTTATTTAGTGGACATTACACTTTTCCCTGTTTTTTATGTTGCCTTCAAACATTTTGCAAAATGTGTTTATGTAGGCCGATTTCCATTAATAATTCCATTTACTATCTTGTTTCAGTAAGATAAGACATCTGATAAGGTTCTTGCGTAAACTGTTGATAACTAGACTCCTCCTCTTGTCTTAATGGTTCATTCCAGAGGTGTACATAAGTGTTACGTGAGCAATTAGGTTATTTTAAGTTACTTTTTGCTTGACAAGTGAAACTGTTTTACCCTATAGGCAAATCTTGAAAGTAGTCTCACCGTAATCTTATCTTATTCAGCAAAAAAATTAATGGATCAAAGTCTAAATATAAGTTTTTGTTTTTGCAGTGTTTGTTATGCAGACAAATAATTGTTTGGATTGTGAGATTGGTCTTTGTCATCATTGGCTATAGTTCTTGTTACAGAGACATATCATTGGCTGTAGTTCTTGTTACAGAGACATTTCATTGGCTGTAGTTTTTATATAAACATATCATTGGCTGTAGTTGTTGTGATAGAGACATTTAATTGGCTGTAGTTGTTGTGAAAATGACACTCAGGTGACAGGAGTAAGGGACAGTGCGTGTCTTTTCCAAGGGCAGGGTGGGCTGGCCTTGTTAAAGCACCTTCCGATCCATTTCTTCCTTGTGACAATACTGGCCTTGCCTGTGCCTTTCGCTGACCCCAGATCTCTGTCAATATTGCCACATATTGCTGAAAAATATGCACGAGTGTCCTAAAGGCCAAAGGTCACTCCCATAAGAATCGCTACCGTGTGATTGTGTTTCTGCCTCGGTTCTTTAGAAGTTAAAATTGTCTTTGCCTTTAATGATTTGTCAGGACTTGGTATGTTTGAGGAGCTTGTGTGTGTGTGTGTGTTCTGGATGGGCAGCTGTATGGTTTAATGTTTAGGGAACTTCACTTGAACTGGATCCATGTATACTGTGTGAAATAAGTGATGTAAATCATTATGGATGGTGAAATCAGTCCTGCAAATAAATGACAGGATCGTGAATGAAATTACTCTGAAATTCCTTGTGAATGAAATTTCCTGGAATGCGGCTGTTTGATTGGCCAGGTCTCTGCTCTGGCATGTGTAAATGGTAAATGGTCGGCATTTATATAGCGCCTTTATCCAAAGCGCTGTACAATTGATGCTTCTCATTCACACATTCATACACACACTCACACACCAACGGCGATTGGCTGCCATGCAAGGTACCAACCAGCTGTGTGCCATTGATGTCTTACAGGAAGATAGTGTCTCACTGAAATGGATGCAGTGTAAAAAATATGTGAGGCCCTGCATTTGTTCACAGGTGTTGCACACTCCTGGGCATTGTCTCATAATACCTGTGATCAATCAAAGAGTATTCAACCGATCTTTAGCATTTTTACAGTTTGTCTATGTATTTGTATATTATATTAGTCTGTGCTATGAAAACATCTAGGAGAAGATTGCTGTGGGCGGATGTGTAAAGGAATTGGATTTCTGGGAAGTGCTCAGAGGAAAGGAAGTCCCCCTCTTGGCTGTGTGACTGAGGTCAATCACACCATGAACAACCCCTATAAATCTTATAAATAACAGTCCAATCACCCTATAAATAGCCTCAATAAATATTCAAAATAACAGTTCAGTGTCAGAACAGAAATGCTTGTTTTTTGTGGTGTGTGTGTGTGACCACTGAGTCATGCCTCACACTGACCACATTAGAGGTGAATGATTTGATATAATGAGATAATGTTCTAAGAAAGGAAGAATAGCCTGCTATCAAAATCAGGAGAATCAAGAGAATCGACTAATTTTCACGTGAATGCTACTGTGACCTAATCCTCCTCCCAACTTCGTGAACGTGGGACTTTCTGATATGCCGGGCAGTTCAGAAATACGGCCTCACAGGTGTCAAGTGTCACTCAACATCGCTATTGGTGTTTTCTTCCATCAAAGCCAGTAACAGCAAAAATAGAGCCGAGGGGAATGGATGATTGCCTCAGATGGGTCCTCTGATTGCTGCTGGAAGTGGAGGTCCCCAGGGTTCATGCTTACAGATCTGTTAATGCCGTCTCTCAGAGGAAACAATTGACCCTCTCTAGTTTAGATGCCTTGTTAGATGGCATCCATTCTACCCGTACTTCACACCAGGCTGGCCAGCAGAGGCCGGGTTCCTCCCAAATTCATTTCCTCTGGGCGGCTTTTTCTGGCCACCGTTTGAGTGTTTTTCTTCTCACTAGTGGTTACCTCGCTTGCTTCTTGTGAGTTCAGGCCTGGTTCCTGTCCAATTTTCCTTCTGGTTGTCTGTAAAGCCTCTTTGTGACAGTTCGTTATAAATACAAGATATTGTGTAATTAAGATAAATGTCATTGAAATCACATTTTAGGATTCCTGGAGTACATTAAATGAAAATCAAATTTTCAGAAGTCAACCGGATTCAGTGAAATCCAGGGTCTGCTTATTGTTCAGAATGCTAACTAGGCTACCATGTCGGTTCCTCCTTCTAGTTCTGTGTGTGACCATGGCAACATCATCATCATTAATATATAGCATTATGTTTGAAGTTTAAAATACTTTTTCTCTGAATGTGACATTTGATACATATATGTATATATTTATATGAAGATCTGTATGTCTTTATATACGTTATTCCATATACCAGTACACCAATAACGTGTCACATTCAGATATGTATATTTAAGTGCTGCAACCTCTCTTCCCCGTGTCTAAAATGTCCCCTGGAAATTCATGCTGATGCTTGGGGTCTCGCAGATTTCGGACATCCACGTTACGGGCGAGTCGGAGGACATGACGGCCAAGGAGAGGCTCCTGCTCTGGTCCCAGCAGATGACCGAGGGCTACACTGGCGTTCGCTGCGACAACTTCACATCCTCCTGGAGGGACGGAAGGCTGTTCAACGCCATCATCCACAAATACAGGTACACTTCATCAGTCATCCTCAACCCTGGTCCTGGAGAGCCACAGAGACCAGGACCAGTGCCCTGCATCCATATTTCCCACACTGGACTGCAGATGTGGTGTACACAAGACGTAAGAGCTAATTAAGCAATATCGCATGGGAGGGAGTGCTGTTCTACTGTATATTGTCACAGCTTCCATTGACTGTACAGGAGTCCAGGGCAGGGAAATAGAAACCCCAGGTACTGTAAACTTGTTGGGGTTGAATGGTGATTTACTGGTGGTGTGCTAGACTAATTTTGCTGTATGACGTTAGCTATCTGCCTGGACTCTAATGACGGCTTAGAAACAAAAGGCCTAGATACAGCAGGCCCAGTAGCAGCCACTGTCCAAATATTATTCTATTTTCATTGTGTTGAAGAGATGAACGGTCATGTTTATGTATCCAATTTGTTGATGCTCAAATGTACCTAGCTACCTAGCCGATTCGGGTGAAGTATGACTCCAATCTAAACAATGTGGATTGATCCCGGCTGGTGATAAGGTTGGAGTGATAATGTAAATCAGCGCTCAGGCTCATGTCTTAGAGATCAAAGTTGAAGCTATGAAGCTACATATGCAAAACCACTGAGGGGTATGAGCTCCACTGTTGTCATGGTTTCAGTTGTATTCTCTGTGTATGAAAGTTAAAGGTACAATACGTAAGATTTTTGTGTTAAAAGACCATTGTAAATCCCTTCCTATCATTGAAAAAAGCCCACTGACATGTTGACTCACCCTCTGCCTGTGTTTATAGTCCTTAAATTCGGGTTTCAAAATATACAGTTGACGGACCGACACTCATTGTACGGCTGTACAATAATTCAAGCTCTTGGTTTGGTTCAAATTACCACAGCCAATGGCATGGGGGCAGAGGTTTCAACATCAGCCTGTTCATAGAGAAGGGGTGGGATAAACAATGTTGTAGTTTGAGGGTATTTATTGCTGCAATTCCTCTCTTGACCTTCTGCTGATAATTGGACCAAACTCACAGATTTATCACATTACAAAATTTGGGAATGATGAGCTTTTTCTGTCTCAAGGGACTTCCTGGGAATCCCTGGGAAATCTGGCAGTGATTAACTTTCCAAGTTTTAAAGGTCGTCCTTTGTACGTCCATAAGACCCAGAACTTTGTGAAATATTGTTAATTGTGCTAAACTTTGACCATAAGGTATGAAATGCGCAACTGTAGTGTAATGGAATGTATATATTCAACACTGTAATTTTTGTTTTCACTAGCATGGACAAGCAATTCTGCTTTAGACATGTCATATGATATTTGGGCCATATCTCTATACTCTATATAGCTAGATGAGAGGAAAAACCGGTTTCACTTTTCATTAGCCATGGAAAGTCTCTATAACACTTTTCTTTAAGCCTTATCTGAAGCCTTATCTCGGCTAAATATGTCAATAACCTCATTATCTGCTTGCCCATAGTGCAAGAGCACTAACTAAACAGCTTTGCTCCTAGTTATATTGTTGTTTAATGTGCATAGACAAAGCAGCACTTCCCAGACAAGGTATTAATAATGTATTTATATTAGGGTGTTTACAAATAGCGGATCTTTATTGTACTTCTATTAGTTCGCTGTGTTTGCCTCTTATGTAGTTGAAAGTTCTAGGCTGTACTGCCATATAAAGAGATAACAGTATTCATAATCAGTGCATTACATTCTATGCCTTGTAAGTCACACATATTTGTACTCATAATTAGCATGACGGCATTACATTCTGGTCCCATTGAAAGAGCTGTGCTTGAGTGCCAACTTCTTACTCGGAAAATACCTACTGTTATATCACTGGAATGTGAAGGGTTTTCACCTGTGCTTGACATTTACTTTTTTGTTTTTTTTACCAGTAGGATTTTGATTTCTTTCCCGAGGGTTTGCTGAACTGCCACATTTGATGTTTAGATTTTTCGTATTATTTCTACACTTTTTCATCTCAAGGCCCGTAAAATTACTGCCCCGTGGCAAAGAAAACAATGTTTGTGAAACCTACCTTTTACGGAACACCCGCTTCGACCGTTCCCGAAGCCGGTGTGGAGGCCTGTAGCTTGAAACTAAGTGTTGCTGATGTCATGAACTGTGTGTCTCGCAGGCCGGACCTGGTGGATATGGGCAGAGTCTCGGTTCAGAGCAGCCGGTCGAACCTGGAGCAGGCCTTTGGCGTGGCGGAGCAGCTGGGCGTGGCCAGACTGCTGGACCCTGAAGGTGAGATATTTTTACCCTTCTGCCTTTTCGCGGTCCAGTGTTCAATGTGATGGAGGGCTGTCCGGACGCAGCGGGAGGCAAATATAGCGGCAACGTAAACCTCCGCAGAGGGGCGGGGAAGTGGGGGTTTACGGGGTGTTGAAAGCACACAGGCGCTGAGAGTCACACCTGTGACTGTGCCCTTCACAGTGCCCCCCTGCACTCATACTGCCCTGAACTCTACCCTCCAACTCAGGGTGGGCAGTTCCATTCCTGCCCTCGGTTTTGGGCGACATTGTCTCAGGAGGTATGAGCAGTCGTCTGGCAGTCGCCGGGCTGCGGTTCGATCCATCCGGTGTGTCGAGGTGTCCCCGAGCAAGACCTAACCCCCTAACCCCCAACTGAGATTCAACTACTGACGAGCTGTTGGTGCCTTGCGCGGCAGCCAATCACTGTTGGTGTGTGTGTGAATGGGTGAATGAGAAGAATCAGTTGTACAGCTGAATGCACTTGCTTGACAGTCGGTTCCTGTTATATGGCTCCATACCAATATTCATAACCTCAAAAACCACAAAAAGATGTTGGAACAGTCTTCTGCTGACATTCATGAACTTGTGAAGAAATGTGGCTAAAATATCAATTACAAAAGGATTGGGCTAATTAAATCATTTAGAGCAGAATTTGGCATGGAATCTAGGAACAGAAACTGCCTTCTTGTCCACCCCTGCTCTAATCCAGGGCTGATAGCCATCAGTTCAGCAATCACATGACAGGTCACATGACCCTGGGCTCGGGTACCAAGTACATCACTCACTGGGAACATTTGGATAGAGTAACACATTCTAACTGGCAGAGTTGCATAACCTGCTATTATTACCACACTATGTATGTACATTTGCTTCGGTGAACATCAATAGATATTGGCATGCAGCTGTAGAAAATGTAAGGTAATATGCTAAGCACATATTACTTACATTTTCAACAGCTACATGCCAATATCTATTGATGTTCACCGAAGCAAATGTGCATTGTTCAGGATGGAATGGAAACTGCTACTTTCTGGTTACAAACCCAATTTCCTTTAGATCACCCTCATTGCTCCCTATTGAACCAAGCTCCCACTTACAGATTTTTAACTCCATCTGAGAAAGCAAGATCCGAACCTAAAATTATTTTAATATTATTTTTCATATTGTATCATCCATACTTAGGATATGTAAACATGCATAAATGTCTTTATCAAACTCAAAGTTATTTGGCAATGCGTCCTTTCCTGAATGAGATTTCAAATACGTCTTACAATGTGTAATTTCATGATATTTGGATTTCATGTATTTGTTTAATAATAAAGAACGGTATACTTTGAACTGAAATTCCACCTTAAGAAACTTGTTCTCTCTGGTTACCAGATGTGGACGTCCAGTCTCCAGACGAGAAGTCGGTCATCACATATGTTTCCACGCTGTATGATGTCTTCCCCAAAGTGCCAGAGGGCGTGGAAGGAATCAACGCAAATGTGAGTATGGGCCGGACCTATATTTACTTCTATTAAAACCCTTCTGTTCATAGGTTAGGGGTCATATGTTTCTACTGGTTTGTTATATTTGCAGTATTTACAATTTTTCAGCATTCCTCATAGCCCGTAGGTTGCAACCTTTGAACCAAGTCATAAAGGCTTTCTGGAATGTTGTGTGTGCTGGGTAAGAGAACATTAAAGTTTTCCTTTTGGCTTGAGAGATGAGCCTGCTGCCCCTTGAGTGGTACTTACTCGCAGGTGAGAAATTATGCATCATGAAGCAGAGCCAAGCTCGCTCTGTGGTTTTGCGAACTTCAGGCCTGCGCTTGCTTTTTAGGCACTGGCGGCCTCTCTGCTGTAAATCAAGCATGATGGCGGTCTCGTGATTCTGCATTCCTGTCCGTGTACCTTTAAAAAACAAAATCTCTCGAGGCCAATATGATGGCCTTTCAGAAATTAAAATTTTTTTTTATTATCTTGGTGTATTGTTGTTTTGTTATTTATAATTTCTTACATGGTGTGTTAGATTTATGTGTGTGCATGTTACACTCTCCGAAATAAAGTGACAGAGGAGGAACATTTTTGTTCTTCAAGGATCAAATTTCCCAAACGCATCCTGAGTACAAATGAGTATGTTTTCCAACCAAAAAAGGTACAAATTAATTATATATTGCTGGCTAGGGGTACAATGTTATGTACCTATAGGGTACTGCCCCAGTGTATCTTTTATTTCTGAAAGCGTATGAAGGATGTTCTTTGCCGTTTCACTAAAAAACAAATGAGCGTTTGGCTGTCAGAACGTGCCACTGTGCTCCTCTCCTTGAGGTGTTGTTTGATCTGGTTAAGGGCAACTCATACGAGACCTTTCAAGTTATACAACAGAAATATCTCATCGCCGTGGGCTTATTTTTACGTTGGTAAACTTTAGCTCATGTTGGTGCAAAGAAAAGCCAGGGCTTGTTGATAGAAGTAACTGTCTGTCATTGAAGAGTCAGGCGGGGATTAGCGTTCTAGGCCCACCTCCTGTCAGATGTGTTTGTATGAATGATTACCTGAGCTCTCTGGCTAGAACTAATAATTACATGTTCATATTTGCCCTTTAAATTATGTGTTACATAGTTTAAAAAAATGGCTCATTCTCCATTCACTTTTATATGTACCTAGCTGAATAAACATACACTCGCCGGCCACATTATTAAGTACATCTATTGAGTGCCGAGTAGGACTTGCTTTCACCTCCAGAGAAGGCTGAATCCTTTGCTGTATGGATTCAACAAGGTGCCGCGGACATTCCTTTGGGATTGTGGCCCATACTGACTCCATAGCATCATGCAGTTCCAGCAGATTTTTACCACACGTTCATGCTGCAAACCACCCTGCTCATCCTAAAGGTGCTACTGGATTGAGACTGTGGAGGCCTTTTGAGTACACTGAAGTCATTGTCATGTTCATGGATCCATCTTGAGATGATCTGGGCTTTGTGACATGACACATTATCCTGCTATCCTGAATTATCCATTTAAAAATGGGTAGACTGCTCATAAAGGGATGCACGTGGTCAGCAAAAAAACCTTAGGTATGCTGTGGCATTCACATGAATCTCGATCGGTATTTTGGGGCCTAATGTGTGCCAAGAAAACAGTTCACACACCATGACACCACCATAACCAGCCTGCACCATTGACACCAAGTCAGGATGGATCTGTAAATTACATTTTTATGCCATATTCTGGTTCTACCATGTGCATGCCGTAGCAGAAATTTAGATTAGTCAGACCAGGAAACGTTTTTCCAATCTTCTGTCGTCAAGTTATGGGGATCACATGCCCACTGTAGCCTTATCTTCCTGCTCTTAGTGGACAGGAGTGGAACCCGGTGTGGTCTTCTGCTGCTGTAGCCCATTTGGTTCAAGGTTTGACATGTTGTGCGTTCAGAGTTGGCCATCTGCACACCACTGTTGTAAACTGCTGTTATTTGAGAATTTGTGGCCTTTCTGTTTGCTTAAACAAGCCTGCCCATTCTCCTCTGACCTCTCTCATTAACAAAGTATTTTTGGCCACAGAACCTCTGCTCAAATGTTTTTGTTTATCGCACCATTCTCTGTGAGACTGTTGTGCATGACAGTCCACAGAAGGCGGCTGTTTCTTAGATGCTGGAAACACCAAGTCACACGTCTTGCCCATTCTAATATTTGGTAAAAAAATAAATTACCATCTTTCACAATTTCTGCACGCTTTATATATTTACAGCCACACAATTTCATTTGAAGGAGCAGACTATTTGCATTAACAAGCAGGTGCACCTACTAAAGTTGCCAATGACTGTATTTCACAGCAAGATAGAGATACCCTCTACATGAGTAGGTAGGGCCTTGTAGTCTCAAGATTCCTCCTTGGTTGTGCCTTCAGTGACTGGGAGAATACAGTGGTGGGAAACCTTTGGCCCTGGTGCCAGGGGTAGGGTGGCTTTCACTCACCCAGATTTCCTGCAGTTACAGCACCATCAGTTACCATGAGATTTTTGGTTAAAGTTACATCTTCCTCCAATGAGCATCTCCCCTGTAGGACTGTTGTCTGCTGGGTCTGAAATACCCATTGGGTTACATGTGAGTGCATTGGAGGTGTGCCCATTAAGCTTCAGGAGTACTCACTACATTTTCTGTATAACTTGTGAAAATCTCGGCAAACCTCGCATCAGATACGAAACAAGCCAGAGGCTACATTCTTTAGATGATGCAAAATGTTGAAGAAGAAGAAGATATAGTACTTTATTGAACCCCGTGGGGTAATTTGTCCTCTGCGTTTGACTCATCCTAGTTACTTAAAAGCCACCATGTGGCACTCGGGAGCAATGTGGGGTTGAGGGCCTTGCTCAAGGGCCCAACAGCTGTGTATCGTGGCCATACCGGCGCTAGAACCGCCAACCTTTCAGGTCCCTGTCAATTGTAATGAGCCCCAGTATTGAATATAAAAATGCAACCAGGATAGAAATGCACGTTTTGGTTGTTATCTGATGAGGACAGAAGGCCAGAGAGTTATGTAAGACTGGTGTCTGCGATGCTCTGCCCTCTGGGATAGAACTTCGTTTTAAACCGGCTGACGGGCAGCTTTCATACTTGTATTTTGTTTTTTTTTCTGTGACAGGATGTGGATATCAAGTGGGTGGAGTATCAGAATATGGTAAATTACCTCAGCCAATGGATCAAGCACCATGTAGCAGTCATGTCTGACAGAAACTTTCCCAGCAACCCTGCGGAACTCAAGGTGGGGGCTCTCATATGCTTTCATAATCCCATACTCCCAACTACTCAGCTGGGCCTATGGGGACATGCACGGTGTTGTCACCATGTTGCTTGAGGTTCATCACATACAGCAGATCCAGAACGGTTTCTAATACAGAAGTCAGAGTAAACAGTCACCTTTGTGTTTATATTTGGATTTATATACCACCAGGAAGGGTATATTATATCTATTACATATGGAGGTGTTTTATATTCCCTGGTTGGCATTAAGATCTCATTAATTAAATATTTAGATGGAGGCCTAGCGCCGGGTATCCCTGACTAATATGACATCTCACATTGTGCACATTACTGCAAATCCCAGACTTTTTCAAACGCACGGCAGCTGAAGCTCCTGACACAAACCTTCGTTACTACTGCACCGTATGCTGTGAGATGTAGAGAGAGCGCCAGTGGACCAAGACTCGACAAGAATATACAAAGCCATGCCTATTCTTTGTGCTGTTTTCTTCTGATTTTTGTGTATTTGTCATGACAAAAGCGAATTAGAGTGCATTGACTCGCCTTGATGTTATTGCTTGTATCTGCAGGCACTTTATACGCAGTATTTACAGTTCAAGGAGAATGAAATCCCAGCGAAAGAAAACGAGAAGACCAAAATCAAGCATCTGTACAAAATGCTCGAGGTATGTCAATCCATCAAATTAAACGAAATATGAAATTACGCCGTATCCCACGGCCTCCGTAGAAACGGATGGCACCAGATTTGTCTCGAAGGTTGACGGGCTCGACGTGTTTTCCGGTGGGTGCAGGTGTGGATGGAGTTTGGCCGAATTGAGCTACCACAGGGTTACCACCCCAACGATGTGGAGAAGGAATGGGGGAAGCTCATCATCAGCATGCTGGAGAGGGAGAAGAGCCTGAGGCCGGAGGTGGACAGGTACGAGCGCGTGGGGATCGCTTCTCCTGTCAGGCTGATTTATAGATCCTCCCTCCCATACTTAAATGACAGCTTTAGATTATGATTGAATCAAAAGCCTGACACGTCGCCTCATCGCACATCCATATCAGGCTGTCTCCGCGAGGCATAAAAAACCCCTGACATTTGTGATGAGTACATTCTGTTTTTTTTTTTTTTCTATTTTGAGACGTTACGTTTGAAGCTACTTCTTTTGAAACTTTTTATTTGCATAATATGAGACAACGTGGAAGGAGGAGTGGTATGTATTACAATTTTGTGAATCATACATTTCTGAAGGGTTAAAGGAAAGCGCTTGGCTATTTTGGGAAAGAGCTGTCTTTTTTACATGTGTACATTTTTACATTATTATTTGAAATAATACACATACAATATGTGTAATCATCTCATCTAAGTCTGGATAAGTCAGAAAAAAGGTATATTTCCCAAAATGCTGGTGTTTTCCATTAATGGTACTGTCACTACATGTGTGATGTATGCCTACCACTGTCCTCAAGCTCTTCCTTTCAGATCTATAGATACACAACAAGACTGCAACATCTTTTTGGCGTTGGTCAAGTACACATGACTGTTAAGTGTCATGATTTTTAATTCGAGCTGTCAACTGAGGGGTAAATGTCATTTTTAATTGACCTTTCTACTGCTTACCTCTGTATCTCCATCAAGAACGGAGAGGACTGCAAAGGCTTTGTGGAAAATCCCTTATCTGCCGAACCGGAATGGCTCCCATAACTTGACACTTCAGGCATTGCTTGTTTTTACATTTTCACAAGGCAGGTTTTTGTTTATATACAAACATGCAGGTTTGGTTAATAGCTCTTTGCATGCCAAATCCTCCCGTGATGCAGTGCCCCTGCACTGTCTGGGTAGGAAATCACCTCTCTTAGTTGGTGCTCTGTCACTGACTCACCATGTTATTGAGATTATAACTGCAGAATCATGTTTCTGCTTTTATTCTGTTGCTGATGGAAGACAATTGAATCCTGGGACTGGCTGGGCCCCGCCCATTATAATGCATTCCACACCCTGCCCTCGCAGATGGAAACTGTTTCAACCTGTACTGTATCTGCCATGACCAAGTCTGGAAGATGACATAGAGTTTGCAAGCTGTGGCCCTCCCCCACCCGGGGGGCAGGCCTATAAAAGCAGCTGAGGGGGAGCCAACTCTTCCACACGCCTCTGCCACAGAGACGTGGGAGCTACGGAGTCACACGCGTGTTCTTGTGCCTCGCGCGTAGACGGGGGCGCGCTGTAGCAACGTGGGCGTCGGAAAGGGGGGGCGGGCGACGCGTTGGCGAATATGAGCACCAACCTGGCATTCCGCAGCAGCATCTCCTCTGTCAGCAACAGCAGCATTGCGTCCTTGGAGAACCACCTGATTGGCGGGGAAACCACACTCCCTAACACCCCTCTCTCACCCAACAACAACTCTGTGTATGGACCAAGGTCAGGAACCAAACGCACTGGGCCCCCGGGCATTGGGGGGGGGGGGGGGGTTTGTGTTGTCCCCACACATGCAGCAAAGCCAGGAAAGGACGCTCTTGGGAAGGACGCTTGACTGGTAAGCACAGATGTCAATCTGATGGGCTCTCTTGTATTCTGCTCCTGAATTTCAGGCTAGAGATGTTGCAGCAGCTCGCCAGCAGGGTCCAACGCGACTGCGTCCTTGGGGAGGAGAAATTAGCGCTCACACGGGGTGCCCTGCAGGCTGTAAGTCACAGTAATGAATTACATTTGTGTGACAAAGCATTTTCATACTCAGAATGTGAGCCTCAAAAAATGTAATATTGCACACCATTTTTTTTTTACATCTACATCTAAATATTATTTTCACTTATTTTCTTTGTTGAGGATATGCATAAAAAGGAATGGGTTTTTGAATTGAATACGTCTGGTCTCAGGATACAAAAAGACTGGAGTCAGGGATTCAGTTCCAGCATGAAACTGAAATTGCGGGATACCTGTTGGAATGTGAGACCATCTTACGGCAGCTGGTGGTAGATATCCAAACTCTGATGGACGGGAAATTCCACACGGACCAGCTGGTTCAGAAGTAAGGAGATTCCATCTCTATTGCCTGAACATTTCCAATAAAGAAATAATCATCATAATGGTATATATACAGTAGAAAGGTGGTTTATAATAAAGTCGGAACTGAACCAATTACTCTATCACTGATCTAATGACTGTCATAAATAATGCTTTTAGTTTTGTAATAAGACTTAAGATCTTTTTTTCTTTCTAGAAAATATTAGCTTGCTTTAAAATTACTGTGAAATATTCTTATTGCATTGGCAAATCTTTAAATGAGTCATACGCCATTGGCAATATTTTTGTCTGATCTAGCAAATAAGCTAAATAAATATGATTTTATGTCTCAATATAAGTACTATTGAAATTCACTTTTTGGTTTGTTGTTGCAGTGTAATAGTTTTGTTCCCCCTGCACCATTGTGAAATCAGATGCCAAATCTTTCTATCTACATATTTCTTGCTCCGTTTATGGTCAGACAATCAGTCACGTGTATTACTTTATTTGAGGGCGTGCCCTGGGTTGACGGTTTCTTTCCCATCCCTCAGGATCTCCAAACTCCGTGACGACCTCATGATCACCCGCAGTGACTGCTCCTCGGTCTACAACCAGGGCCAGACGCTAACCAACGAGCAGACCAAGATGATGATCTCCGGAATCTCACAGAGCCTGAATTCGGGCTTCTCCTCAAACCTCAACTCGGGGCTCTCTCCCGCCCTCACGGCGGGCCTGACGGGCGGAGGCCTGGCATCCTCTGGCACCGGGGTCTTCTCTTCCGGCCTGCCCCCGTCCCTCACCACCGTCTTGCCCCCCTCGCTGCAGCCGGGAAGCCTGCAGGCCTACATCGGGTGCGGGGTGGGGGCCGGCGGGGCCGTGGACCCCGGGGCCCTGCAGCAGCTGAAGCTCATGCAGATACGCAAGCCCCTGCTCAAATCCGCCATGGTGGATTCCAACATGAGCGTGGAAGACGTCAACATGAACTTCGTGCAGGACCTTCTCAACTGGGTGGAGGAAATGCAGGTGAGCGATTCTCTATGGATTTAGCGTTTATGTAAACATATTTATGTTGTTCTTGGACTGTTTGTATGAGTTATTTACATCTTGGCACACAGCTTTGTTTCCTTATTGATTTGTCTGAGTTAAGAATCAGCGACAGTTTTCCCCACTGTGTGTACACGTATATGTCTCGCTGGATAGCTTTACTTATATTTTCCTTTGTTCCTTGGCAGAAACAGTATAGAAAGATGAGAAGAAAATGTTTGCTGCAGAATTTGTCACCATTTAGTTGTGTAGATAGTTATAAAACTGTGTTCTAGGATAGGGATAGGGCTCTAAGGAAGCTTTAATTGAAATTGTAATTTTATTTGAATGTCACTGTGATTTGACTGTGAGTTTGTTCTTTGAGTGTTTTGTGCCGTTTTATTTTTGCATAGGTGCAACTAGATCGTGGAGAGTGGGGTTCAGATTTGCCAAGTGTGGAAACGCATTTAGAAAATCACAAAAGCATGCACAGGGCCATCGAAGAGTTCCAGATGACCCTTAAAGAAGCCAAAATGGGCGAGGTAATGTGTTCTTGTCTTTGTGCCTGTCTTCAACAAATGAATAACTGAAAGCAGATTTAAAAACAGAGCATCAAAGCTGAATGGGAAGCCACTGTACTGTAGCGAAGGAGACATAGTAATGTCATCATATTGCTCTGATTTAACATGAATATATCATGATTTTAATTCTGATTATTTAGTTTGGTGATCATTTGTGGATAATTAGCACAGAAGTGGAATCTATAGAGTATGTTGAAAGAATTGTTTCTAGTACTGTTTGTGGCTCAGCTAAGATCTCATGTATTTACCACACATCAATGTTTTGCTTGCAGATCCAGATGACTTCGCAGAAACAAAGCTACTCTGACAAGCTCGCCAACCTGGAGACTGCGTATGGGAAACTTCTGGTGAGTGCCGTTGTCCCGGTAACTCCAAGCCAGGGGTGTCCAAACCAGCCCAGCACTACTCTATAAAAACCTAGAAATAAGTCAATCATTTAGTCTCATATTTCGACTAAAACACTTGAAACACGCTAATATTTTCTGCTTGAAAAAAAATAAAATACAGTTTCATTATAAGACTAAAACGCTTGTTAAGACTTGTTTTTGCAGATATTTCATTCAACTAACTATTTATTTACGGTATATTCATAAGTAGAATCATGTGGCTTAAAGGTACACAAGGCAATTTCCAGTCTATGAATATAACGTATAATATAAAGCGTTATTATACTGTTCCATGTTCTCATGCACTGTTTTGGAATGCTTACACTGACAAACGCAACAGAGCCTGCTGTCTTTTCGTAGTGTTCTAGTAAGAAAATGTTCACCTAACAGGTGACTTGCTGACTGTAATGTGCTACACAACACTATTTATATTTTTTTGTCTTTTTGTTTTCACTTTCGCTAACCTACTATATTATGAGCTAGCAACTTATTTGTCAATGTAACTATCTGGCTATATAATTAAGATATGATAGTCTACTATAAACGATGCAACTGTAACTTACAGTTTGAGACAAATAAAGGTTTAGCTAAACATGCATGAAATCTGACCTATTGTACCTTTAAGTGCTGGGCTAACACCCTGGCCTTTTTTAGACACCCCTGCTCCAAACCTTGTAATCGTTAAATGCTCTGCATGAGAAGCCTTTAGACACGGACGCTGGTTCGAGTTCCTGCATGTGTCTACGAAGAACAGTGAGACTCAAGTGTCCTCCCTGCTCTCTCTCCCCCAGAACACCTCCAAGACCCGGCAGAAGAACCTGGAGAGCCTCCATGACCTGGTGTCGAGGGCCACGCAGGAGCTCATCTGGCTCAATGAGAAAGAGGAGGAGGAGGTGGCCTTTGACTGGAGCGACCGCAACGGCAACATTTCAAGGAAAAGGGATTACCATGCGGTGAGTCTCCCCGTTACCAGCTCTGCAGGGTGTCATGGTGTTTGAGTCTCTACAGGGCATCATGGTGTTTGAGTCTCTATTGGGTGCCATAGGGCCTGCTGTATTTCTTTGGGTACTGTGTTGCCGGTTGCCAAGGTGCCTTTGAGGCAATCATCAATAGCCCATTCCCTCTTAGCCCATGTGTTTAGGGCTGGCAGAGTCAGTCAGGAAGCGTGATGTGTTTCATTTGGAGGCCTGAGCTGTTTTTTTTGGCTGCTACAGGATCTCATGAGGGAGCTGGACGACAAGGAGGGAGCCATCAGGTCTGTGCAGGACAGAGCTGAGCAGCTCCTCGGAGGGAACCATCCAGCCAGACTGACAATTGAGGTACAGTCCAAATCGCCTGTGTGTGCCCAGTTACTACACTAACTTACGTGGCACCCACCCAAACTACTTCCAAAATACAATATATAAGGGCATTAAGCCATTCTTACACAGATCATTTGTGAGGTGGCTTTTGACAGGCTTCGGTCCATGCTTCCCTGTATGTGTTTTACATTCTCTGTCTCCATGGCAATCTGCAGGCATACAGAGCTGCCATGCAGACCCAGTGGAGCTGGATTCTGCAGCTGTGCAGCTGCGTGGAGCAGCACCTGAGAGAAAACGCTGTCTATTTCGAGGTGAGTGCCTCCACCAGCCCAACGAGGAGAATGAGGCAGGCCGGACTTTAGGCTTCATTCTACCTCTCTCTGCTCAACCCCACAGTTTTTCACTGATGCCAAAGACGCCCAGGATTACCTGAAGAGCCTTCAGGAAATGATCCAGCGGAAGTACGGCTGCGACCGCTCCAGCAGCCTTCACCGCCTGGAGGACCTGGTCCAGGAATCCATGGTGAGATGATCACTGAGCCACTGTGGTCAACAATAGACACTCCTACACGCAACTGGACTGTATTTGGATCGGATAAAGCACTACACTGCTACTTTTGTAGTCGAGAAATTTGTGCTGGTGATGTTTAAGGGGATGAGTTAAGTTCCTGTTTTATACTGTCGCCATTGTATATAGCCTAAGGTACGGTAGGGTATGGTGATGTCATATATAGTTGTCAATCAGATATACAGTTGGAAAATTGTTGACGCCCACAAATTTGTCTGTTTAATTTAATGGCTTGTTTTCAAAGTCGGCAAGCCAGCTGTTACAGATGAATACAAAACGTAACACTGACAGCACCTGAATACTTTATGCAAATGCCATGGACACACCTACTCTACGCTCCCCAGAATGCATTTTTTCAAAATTTTCAACAAAGCGGAGCTGAAACAGCGAGTGCAATTCCTCTTTAAATGTTGGTGTGGTCGTGTGATTGGGCGTTTAGTCTGAGCTGCTTTGTGGTGTGTCTGCTTGTCCGCAGGACGAGAAGGAGGCTCTCCTTCAGTACCGCAGCACTGTGGCGAGCCTGGTGGGCCGGGCCAAGTCCATCGTCCAGCTGAAGCCCCGCAGCTCTGACCACCCTGTCCGCTCGTCCATCCCGGTCAAAGCCATCTGTGACTACCGACAGATCGAGGTAATCAGCCACCCTGTCCCACCCTGCTGCCCTATCTCGCGTCTCACAACCTGTAATACCCCGACGAAAATGGGAAAGAAGCCCGACGATTAGTTCATAGTTATTGGATATCACCCACTGAATGGGTTCCAGCGCAGGGTGTCAGATTACGGCCATCTGCACACCACTCCCTAGCTTCCGATCTGAGACCTCCCATCTGGGCGTAACAGATTTAGTGTGCTCAGCTGGGGCAGGTTTTAGCCTGGGTGTCTTGCAGTTTGAAAGGAAACATTTAAGCCCTTCCCATGGCTAAAAATGAGTAAACAAAGAACTATAAAGGAATTCATCCTCCCTGTTCCTCTCTTTCAGTGAATAATTCTTATAGTACTTGTTTTTCTGCTCACATCATGTGAATCTCAGGCTCAATGCTTTCATTTCCCAACTGTTGTTTGAGTGTGTGGCCTTTAGCTCACAATGATGCGCTGGTCTGTGCAGATAACCATCTACAAAGAGGATGAGTGTGTCCTAGCCAACAACTCCCACAGAGCCAAGTGGAAGGTGATCAGCCCCTCTGGGAATGAAGCCATGGTTCCCTCAGTCTGTTTCACTGTGCCGCCCCCCAACAAGGAGGCCATGGAGCTGGTCAGCAGGTGAGAGCTAGGGATTCTGGGAAATAGCATAGCTGAAAGCACAGAAAGAAGTTACATAAGACCCCCGTTTACATTTTAGACATTTACGTGTACATTTTTGGCCCTGTATACTAAAGCGATTGAAGCATGCCTAAGGGTACAAAAGCAGTGCCCTACCTGGGACCTTTGGGTTACAGGCCCTGTTCCCTAGCCACTACACTCCGCTGCGCAATCGTTCTGTTTGTGTTACTGATGGCTATTTGCTTCCTTGTAGGATTGAACAGTTGTACCAGAACGTTCTGGCCCTGTGGCACCACTCTCACATCAACATGAAGAGCGTGGTCTCCTGGCACTACCTGATGACCGACATCAAAGCCGTCCGCAATGCCTCCGTGTCTTCGGTGAGTCTTCTACACTCTCTGAAAAAAAAGGCTCTTTGGCCGTTCTCAACAGGGAAGCCCTTTTTTAGTTCTCTAAGGAACCCTCTATGGTAGGTCTGAAAAGTGTGAAAGCGCCCAAATTGAACCATTTTGCTAGACCAAGAAGACTTTTAACTAGATAGAGACACAGAGAGCATTGGTGAGTCTTCCTCTAGCACAGTTAGTCTCTCCTTGGAGAGTCCTCTAACAGAGCTAGTCTCTCCTTGGTGAGTCCTCCTCCAGTATTACTAGTCTCTCCTTGGTGAGTCCTCCTCCAGCACAGCTAGTCTCTCCTTGGTGAGTCCTCCTCCAGCACAGCTAGTCTCTCCTTGGTGAGTCCCCCTCCAGCACAGCTAGTCTCTCCTTGGTGAGTCCCCCTCTAGCACAGCTAGTCTCTCCTTGGTGAGTTCCCCTCTAGCACAGCTAGTCTCTCCTTGGTGAGTCTTCCTCCAGCACAGCTAGTCTCTCCTTGGTGAGTCCTCCTCCAGCACAGCTAGCCTCTCCTTGGTGAGTCCCCCTCTAGCACAGCTAGTCTCTCCTTGGTGAGTCCTTGTCTTGCACAGACGTGCCTCAGCATTCACGCATTGAGCTCTCCTGGCAGGAACTGTGCCCGGAGGGCAGAGGGCGAGGCACTGCTTAGGCCCTTTAAAGCTCAGTTTTATGTTTTACTACATTTCTCACTGTTCTTAGTTTTCTTCTGAGAACATAATCTCCTCAGGCTCAGCAAACGCTCCCCCATGCTCAAACCTCACCAGGCAGATCTGCTATTGCACTGTAATTACCTGAGGGAGTGAGGGCCCGCCTTCCCTATTACCTCTCATTTGAGGTCTGGGCAGTGAAAGTGTCTGTGTATTTAAGTGTATTCATGGTCGGTTTGCAGTGATTGTTAGTGCATAATTGCACTGGGATCCCATAATGATGCCACCTTCCTGAAGCCAAGCTATAAACGCACCAAGCATTCATCCTTTGGGAGTTTTTGTATAAAGATGTCATCATCTTCAAATTCTGGAAGTGATAAACAGGAGACTTGGCAGTAAAGATGGGACACACACGTACCCACACCCACACCACACACAAAGTCGTAGAACTTCAGAACTTGAGAGAGTGAAGGAGGGGTGTGCGAGTGAACGGTTTAGCTTAAGAGGGTCGTTTTATGCTGTGCTCTGCAGGTCAAGACTCTGTTGCCAGGTGACCATCAGCTGCTGATTGGCAACCTACAGTCTCATCTCGAGGGCTTCATGGAGGACAGCGATGAATCGGAGGTCTTCTCCATGTCCGACCGCGCCCAGCTGGAGAGGGAGGTGGAGGCCTGCAAGGAGTACTACGAGGAGCTGCTCCGCACTGCGGAGAGAGGCAAGCCCCATTCGCTCACCCCTCAGCCCCGTCCCCTCCCAGCAGCACCTGATTCCTTAAGCCTATTAGGCACCAGTTAATACCTCCAGGGATTGTCCTATATCCTCTGTTCTCTGGCTGGAAACCATGTGTGTATGTGTGTGCGTGTTTCTGTGTGAACTGGCCCTCTGACAAAAATTGTGCACACACACAATGAATTGATGATTAATTTTCAGCTTGTTAATCAGAGCTCATTAACTTTTCAGTTTGATCGTGGTGACAAATACTGATCCAGTTCTGAGTGGTGTGGTTGTATCTCACTCGTTTCCTCTTTTGACACACAGAGGAACACGAGGAATCTATCTACAACCTCCTCATCTCTGAGGTGAGGACTTTCCGCATGCGTCTCGAGGGCTACGAGGAGCGTCTGCTCCGCCAAATCCGCACCCCTCTGGACCGGGATGACCTGGAGGAGAGTGTGCGTCGCATCGTGGAGCAAGAGGTGGGCGCTGACAAACTGGAGCCATATTACAAATGCTAACTAAATATGCATATCACTTGGTGTTCACATTCTCATTAGTGCTTAAAGTGAAGTGTTATAGCACTTGTTATGGTAATCACAAATACGCACACTCATGCACACGCATGCGCACACACACACAAGCACACACACACACAGAGGCATGCCTCTTTTGTGACACTGAGCTGTTTTCCCTGGTTGGCAGATTATGCAGAATGAGCTGGACAGGCTGAAGGAGGATCTGGAGGCTCTGAAGGAGAAGTGTGAAGCGTTTGTCAGCCAGGCCTCAGCCTCCATACTCGCTCCCACTCTCTCCTCCGAGCTCAGCGTGCTACTCCATAGCATGAGCCAGGTGTACTCCATGTCCTCCGTCTACCTGGAGAAGTAGGTCCCCACAACGTTGGGTGTCATTCATGTCATAGACTGTCTTGTACTCATACTGAAATATTATAGTCAAAGGAGACTTTGCTAAAGCCACTATATTTTGGGTGGAAAAACAACATATATTTAATTGGGGGGGATACAAATGGCTCTGTAATAATCATGTGGGAATAGGGGGTACTGTCTCTAACACTCTAAACCTCAAATAGCATTAGTGGTAATTGTGTGGGTTTCTTGTACAGAGAGTTTGTAGCCCAGGTGTGATGATGGCTGTTGTTCCCATTGCAGGCTGAAGTCTGTGAGTCTGGTGGTGAGGCACAGCCAGGGAGCAGACACCCTGGTCAAACTGTACGAGGCCAAACTTTGCGAAGAGGACGGCGTGAACGCTGACAACAAGGCTATCGAGGCAGTCATGAGCACACTGAAGGTAATCCGTATGTCTGTGTATGCGCTTTTAGGGCTATTAGTTATACACAAGATTCTGACCTTGACCGATTGCAGGTGGTGTAAGCTGGGGCTTGAGTATGTTCATTGACTCCTTGTCAAAATGGTTTAGAATTCTGTTGTAGAATCTATAGAATGTTTTTTAATTTGGTTTTAGGAAAAGAGCAATATAGCCACTGACATTGCAAGCATTCTGCTCTCCACTAAATCCACTAAAAACCTCAATTGTAGCCTAGCATAATTGTATTGACTGCAGACACCATTGAACTGCCATTTAAAATAAAAAATAAGCAGAATGTTAGGTACTGTTAGGTTGTGTGCTGGTTCTGATCTTGTTTGGGTGAATTTCAGCTATGGCGCTCAGAGATTGATGAGAACAGGGCGGTCTTCCACGATCTGGAAGACGAGCTGCAGAAGGCACGGGGCATCAGTGACCGCATGTTCAAGACCCACAACGAGCGTGACTTTGACCTGGACTGGCACAAGGAGAAAGCCGACCAGCTGAGCGAGCGATGGCACAGCGTGCACTCCCAGATTGATAGCAGGTTAGTGCTTTGTGAACTTTTTAACAGGTAAAGTATTTATCCCCTCGGATGTTTTTTTTGTACAATAGGTTGCAAACATAGAATGTACAGATGACGGTGACAGTACATCTTAGATGTTAAGGAACCACTGTTCCTGGTTTTGACTGTCATTTCAGCCTCAAGGAATATACTCGGATTGTCTTGGTAGAATATGCAGTTGAACAAAAGGATGGTATATAAGATGTGAATCCACCTGCAAAATGAAGCAGCCAAGCAAACAAAGATGCTAAATAATGGGACATTTTTCCTTTCAGATTGAGAGATCTGGAGGGCATTGGAAAGACCCTGAAGTACTACCGTGATGCATATGGCAGCCTGGACGAGTGGATCCGTGAGATGGAGGCCAACCAGCGGTCCATGCAGGAGAACCAGCCAGAGGACAGCAAGGCCCTCGCTGAGCTCCTCAACCAGCAGAAGGTAGCAGTGCATTTATACCCAGAGGTGGATGAGAAAGTCCGGGGCTGAGAAAGTAGTAAAAGTAAATGTCTTGCCATTTGTTTCTTTCACCCATGAACTCAGACAGCTGATTTTACCAATTTACCAGTTCTACCTCCTGGCTGGAGAATGGTACTATTGAGCAAATCCAGGTGATTAGAAGAAAATACTGTGGAGCACTTTTACTTACTGAACCTGGATTTTCCAGCTGTGTAGCTGGGGAGTGGGGTGACCAATTTATTTGCAATGGGAACTATAGCCTCACTCCTTAAGCTTGGTGGCCATTTTGTGCTGGGTCACTTATTGGAGTCTGGTATGGAAGAGGACAGATGGCAGGATCTGAGCATGAACTGTATTGTTTGCAATACAAACAAACAAAAAAACAACAAGGCCCTGAAATAGGATTTGTTTTCTTGGCCTTTTGAACTCTGAATTCATAACTGTTTTTCAATGGTGTTTGGTTCTTTTCAGGTCCTGGTGTCTGAAATTGAACAGAAGCAGAGCAGGATTGAGGAGTGCCAGAAGTACTCAGAGCAGTACTCTGCTGCCGTCAAGGTGAGGCTTTGTGCTGTTCTTCAGGCCATTGTCTGTGGACCATGCATAACCACAAAGACAGGTCACAAAGAGAAGAGGGTGGGGGAGGTTGATGACTCACACTGGAACAAGTGATTCTTTATTTATTGAAATCCAGCCCATATTATTTTACATACTTCAAAGGATGCATTCCTGGGAGCAAAGTCGAGGGAGCTCTTCTTACTGACATGCAAAGTCAGCCTAAATATAATGGCATCTGCTACATGATACCAACCTATGCAGCGAGTCTGTGTAATGGTTTTTCTGTACTTCTTCTGATTTCCATTTGAAAAAAGGAAAGTTGTGGAATGTCTGGACAGTTTTCACAGAAGGTGAAAATGTGCAAGGAACAGTGTTCAACATAGGAGACCACAAACACTGATGTCCTGTATCCTTCTGTTAAAATCTTTCTCTCTCTGTGCCTCTCTGCTCGGTCTCTGTGGTTGGCAGGACTACGAGCTGCAGCTGATGACCTACATGGCCATGGTGGACTCGCAGCACAAATCCCCCATCAAACGGCGACGAATGCAGAGCTCCTCTGATGCCATCCTGCAGGAAGTGAGCACATCTATCTATCTGTCTATTTATGGGCCAATTTCACACTCACATTTAGCTTAGTCCTGGACTAAATTGAATTCTGTATGGAGAGGGACTTGGGCTAGGCCTAATCTGTGTTGCTGAATCTGGCCCAAGATCAGTTTGTTTGTTTATTGGTTTATTTTATTTTCTTTCATAATTTCTTTGCAGGCACAATAGGTATTTTCTAATTACCATTTTAAAATAAAGCACAAGTAATGAAATTGATGAAATTGTATTGGCAGAGCTTCAATGTTGTCCGAAGAGCATACGTGTCTATAGCACTGATCAAGGACAGTGAGTTGGTGCTGAAAACAGTAAAAAAATAAAAAATAAAAAACCTCAGTTGAGCGCTGATGTTGCTGGTTGCTCTTCACCTCCAGTCATGCAAGCAATTATTGTGTAGTTATCATTTTAGGCAGTCATAGATGGGCTACAGTTTTTGTAAACTATGGTTTTCATTTGATTATTTTGTATTTTTGTTACATTTTTACCATTCTGGTAGCAGTTTCTTTTTATAGATATATATCAAGAAATTGAATTTAGATCGCTGATTACCAAAATGAATTTGCCTTGTTTATTTTATTCTACTTTTTAAATTGAATGACTTTTGGTTTCTTCTTCCAAAGTATTTTGTGAGTTATTAAAATTTGTGAGTTAAACTTGAGCCTTGCCTCCTCTGGGAATCTGACAGGCCCCTCTAGTGGCAAAAGTCAGTAACTGGTATCAACAGTGTTTTAGAGGGAAGTAACACCGGTATCAAAACACTGTGACAAGCCTAATGCTCCGACATAATTGTAAGATAGAAGGTTCTGGATTAGTATGGCCTGTGCTTTTGCAAGTCGTCATTCCTCTTCAGCTGTGGAATGACGTGGTTACATTTTCTCTGTACTTATATTTGTGACCTGTCTTTTTCCTTGTCCTTTTAGTTTATGGACCTTCGAACCCGATACACTGCCCTGGTTACGCTCATGACGCAGTACGTGAAGTTCGCCAGTGAAACCCTGAAGCGCACAGAGGAGGAAGAGGTAGGTCAGCCGGTTGCCGGGTGACCAGCAGACACCACACACGGGTTCCACTTGGCTCTCTTCTGTTCCCTGCCCTTCACAGTATGTGACTGTGTTGATTCAGTCACACACATAGACATCCAGTAGGGCATCTGTTGGAGCACAGCCCTGCTTTGAGTTTACCAAGAATATCTTCACCGTGAGCTCTGTGCAGGTGATGCCACACCCATAGCTTCACCTGGATCACCTGCTCATTCTTTCACAATGCACCTTCTGTTAAAATTATGCATTGACTCAGTGCCTGAATAAATTGTGTTTTCATAAGATAAATATCTCCACCCAGCTATAAGTTTGTACATGCCAGAAATAATGTTACATTAATTTAATGACTGTCTAAAATTCATTTGATAATCGGGCGATTATATAAGCACAACAGAGCGCAGGTGAGCAGAACTGTACCTGCTGACTTCTGAGTTCTATTTTATGCTTCATGTGTTATTTGGAAAAGCTGTAAAAGAAAATTTTGCTTCATTGGTCTACATGATCTTTGCTTTATCTGCTCTGACTTCCCCTCTGAACAGACTAACCTCGTTCTCCTGTGCATGCATTCTCCAACTCTCAGGCATGAAACCTGTACTCTCTCTCACTGAAAGTGTATTACCACGTAGAATGTTGAGGCAGAACAGTCCTGAAGCTTCCATTTTCCATTTTGTTTGTATTAAGGTTTACTACAGATCATCCATTTACTTAATTGTATTTCTTAAATAGAATATTTGCTTTTTTCAGATGAATGCACCACACAAGGGCAAAAAGATTCAGTTTGGTATCAGGTCTTTTGGGGAAATGAATCAAAAGCACAATAACTAAAATATAATACAATAATGAAAAAGGAAAATTAAAGATTGAAATGGGTTGTCTGTTCAGACGTCTCCGCTGCTGTTAAAAGCCTCATGGCACCTGGGCTACGTGGGTTTCCGTCCACTCTTAACTTCTGCGCTTTATTTAAAATGCTGCATCGCTGAATGGAGAACAGAAGTAGCTACCATGCATAGTAACATGTGCTATTCTGTCCAGTCCTCCTCTGATGAAGGGGATTTCTGCCCTTCAGTGGGAATGGCCCACGCACTCGATGGAGCTCAACGCGATGGGAGGACAGAGAGAGAACACATGCCAAAAAATCCCCTCAGAGAAGGGAGGGGAGAAGGACACTTGTCCAGTTGGGAGGTCACTGACGGACTCATGGCTCCAGCGTTAGACCTGGTTCAGCAGCCGATGGACTTGCCTTTGAAAAATCGTAGTCGCTCAAAGGAGGTGAAGAGTACTTATGCTCTTCCGATCAAAGCAGGCATTAAAGAAGCCTGTGACACTTCGGCCTCTTGGCACGCACACTCTCCGCAAAATGTCCCCCATGCAAATACCTCTGCATCCAGGGATGAGACAAATTTGGGGGTGAATCTTGAGCTGTTTAATAGCAAATTCGCTCAAGTAGACAGGCCTGTGCAGGCCTGTGACTGGGTCTTACAGATAGTTGAAGATGGAGATGAGGTTAGTTTAAATCAGAGAAGTGTAATTATTACAGAAAGTGAACAGCTGAAAGATTGTTGCACAGCTCATGCTGCTGAGAAAGATGGCTATCTTACAGCGCTGAATCCCAGCACACAGCAAATTAGGAGAAATGTACTTGCTCATGCAGAGAAAGCATGTATAGATGATGTAACAGAATTGGTATACACCGCAACCAGCAGTAGCTTAGCTCCTTATTCATCCTGTCCCTTAGGCCTTGAAACCATAACTGAGGGTGAGGGTGAGCTGAAGTCTGGCCCCCTGGACGTTGTGATAGATCCCTTAGTAGGTTCTGCTGTACATATGAATATTCTTAGCACACAAGTCACTTTCCTTGAAAAGACTGAAATAATACATTTAGTGTCTGACAGTCTGCCTAAGCCTCCTGGTGATTGGCGTTGTAAGAAATCAGAGATAGACCAATCCCACATTTCTGAAGGTGATGCTGGATGTTCTCACCACACTGAACGTCCCTTGAAACAGTCCATGAGTCCGTCTGCCAAACCCAATCCCCACGAGCGGGAGCATTCTCCGGGGGTCCCTCCTTACTTCACAGAGCGTCCTTCAAATGTGACATGTGGAGACGAAGGGTTGGATGCATTTCTCTCGGACCCAAATGTCAGCCCTGATGCTAAAATCAAGCAGCTCTTAAGTAGATTAAAGGCCCTTGAAAATAATCAAGATGAGAATCGATTCCCAGAGCACTTACACTTGCCTGCAGACCAGCTGAGACTGGAGAATTGCCAACAACAAAAGGCTATCGAAGAGGTACAGATTCAAAAGCCAAAACAAAAATGTGTGATCGTCATTCATGGAATATTGCCATGTATTAAAAATCTAGAAAATATGTGGTGGTGGTTATAAATCAAACTTAACTGATTGATTCATTAATTTACTTCAATAGATTTAAGCATTAAACATGCATATACTATGTGCATATAATGTATGTTGCTTTGGGGGTCTTTGAACAGAAAAAAAATGTAGTTCATAAAATAACACTTGTATTTATTCACAGCTTGTTGTTTAAGGTGAACTCCCAGCCACAAACTTGAAAATATCAATTTGGTGAAAAGGTGTTTGAAATGTTTTGCTGCGTCATATGGGGTATCACAGTAATACTTTTCACAATTGTCATGAGAGAAATGTTTTAGGTGTATTTTTGAATGTGGTTTTATGAAAACACACAATTTATTTCTTACAAGATCCATACAGATGAATGTATCAGAGTAATACACTCTCCAAGCAAGCATTTTAAGTACACCTTTGCTTCTTTCTTAAAGCAAAGTGGAGTACTTAAATGCATTCACATTGATTTTTTTTTTCTCGTTGGAATCAATGACTGTCCTTTTCCCCTTTTAAGGGCAGAGATTGCATCCATGCAGTAGGTTTGCAACTCTGTAGCACCTTATCGCTGCTCTTATAAACTGTTAAAGTGCTGATACAAAAGAATCATTCTTTTGTATTGTTAGTGGTGACAGGGGCCTTTCTGACGATGTTGCTGTTTAGTAAAAAACGATAGAAGCTTTTTCATGGCAGAAGGTGGCGGGGGATGCTTTTTGTGGCTGCAAAAACCCTTTCTATTGGTGAGTATGCTACCCATTTTCTCTCTCTAATATGGATTCAGATATAAATATATATACATTTTATTATTTGGTATGTGTGTATGGGATTGTGGATGACATTATTTTTCATTGTAGAGAAGGAAGGGAGAATATATCACCTGGACAGAGACCTGGGAACTACAGAAATCCACTGGTGATGAGGAAATCACCAGGCTACAACAGCGGGTCTCAGAACTAGAGAGCATGCTTGCCGAAAAGCAACAACAGCAGGATAAACTGGAAGGGGACTTTCAGGCCAAGATGGCTGAAAAAGAACAACGGCAGGATAAACTGGAGGGTGAGCTGGAAAATGAACGGAAGACAGTCGAAGAGCTCACCCTCCAGAAAGCCAAGCTGGAACATGAGGTGAAGCGGAACCATGTGGATCTGGAAGCAGCATTGCAGGGCAAGGCTGCCCTGGAGAAGGAGCTTTTGCATGCGCGACAGCTGATCCAGCAGTCAGAGGCTAGGCAATCTGCCCTGGAGGAGAGCCTGCTTATGCTAAAGAGGAACATAGAGGAGAGCACCCTGGCTCGAAGGAAGCTGGAGGAACACCTCCGTAGGAAGGACAATGATGTGCAGGGCCTGGAGGAGCATAAACGTACCCTGGAGATGGAGCTGAAGGCCAAGGAGGGAACGGAGACAAAGCTCATGACTCAGTTGCGGGGCCTGGAGATTCAATTTACCCGCCCCAAGGAGCCTATTGTTCCATGCAGTGAAGTAACCCTGCTAACATCCAGCAAGGTGACTACGACAAACGTAACCCTCAACAACAGTGTGCATTCCCAGGGGTCAGACATAGGAGTGCAGCAGAATGAGCAGTCTGAGGATCTCCAGCACAAGTTGGATGAGATGGCCATGGGGAGGAAGAAAGCTGAGATAGAAATCAAGACTCTGAAGTCAGAAATGAACATGGTGATGGTGCAGAAGAATGTGGCAGAAGAGAAAGCGCAGCGTTTGAAAGATCTCCTGGAGGAGGGTAATAATAGGCTAAAGAGAATCCAGATGGACATGGAGTCAGAGAGGAGCAGCACCCGTCAGAAGACTGAGGAGATGAGGCAGGAGGTTGCTGAGCTGAAAAGGTCTGTTTTTGTCTATCAAGAGCAGTTAAAATCCCTACAGAGGGACAAGTCTACTCTGGAGCAGAAAGTGGTCTTCCACATGACAGAAATTGAAGGCCTGAAAGAGCAGCTGAAGATGAGCCAGGGAAAGCTACTTCAGATGACCTCCGTAGAGCAGGAGAGCAACCACAATCTGAGACGCATGGAGGATGAGCTGATCAACAAACAAAAAGAAGGCGATAAGCTGAAATTTACAGTCAATGAGCTGACAAGGACAACTGCTAAACAGGACAATGATATCAGAAATCTGAAGGTTTCTGTTGATTCCCTGCATCAGGAAAGAATTATCAGTGAACAGAAGGTTAAGGCACAGAAGAGTGAAATTGATAGCTTGAGAGAACTGCTCCAGAAAACCAAAGAGGAATTTGCTCTGAAGGTAAAGTCTGAGCAGGGAATTCTTGTCAAAGCCAAAAACATGGAGATAGAACTAGAAAATAGCAGCCAGCTGGTGAGTCAGCTGAGAAAGAATATGGAAGAGCTGAAGAACATTCTTGCAGAGACTGAGCGATCCATGAAGAATGTGAAAATTGAATTGGACAAAGCCAAGATGGAGATAGGAAGCAAAGACCAGCAAATTAGCATATTTAAGTCTCAAGTAGATAGTGCAAAATCTCAGTTGAAGATCATTGAAGAAGAACTTCTCAAGAAGACCCAAACTACACATGAGCTGCAGATCAAATTGAGAGACTATGATGAGGAAGTGAAGAAATCATATGAACTGCTGCAGAAAAACAAATCACAAAGTCTGGCTATTGCTACCTATGAGAAGGATGTCACCAGTCTTAGGTCTGAGCTTAATTCATTGAGTGCAGAGAAGAGAAAGGCAGAACAGCATGTCCAAGAACAGAAAGCTGAGATTAACAATCTGAGCCTAAACCTTAAGAAAACCAAAGATGAACTGCAGAAAGAGGTTAAAACATCACATGAGCTGCACCTCAAACTGAGAGACTATAATGAGGAAGTGAAGAAGTCAGCTGAACTGCAGCAGAGGAACAAAGCTCTAAGTCTGGAACTTGCTACCCAGGAAAAGGACATGAAGAATCTGAAGTCTGAGCTTAATACTGTAAGCACAGAAAAGGGAAAGGTGGAACAACAAGTTCTTGATCTTAAAACTGAAATTAGTCGTCTTAATGCAACAATTAAGAAGACATCAGACGAGTTGCGGATGGAGACCCAAACAGTTCATGAGCTCCAGATCAAAGTGAGAAACTATAATGAGGAGGTGAAGAAATCAGCTGAACTTCAACAGAACAACAAAGCACTAAGTCTTACCATTGCCACTCATGAGAAGGACATCAGGAATCTTAAATCTGAGCTAAATACTATAAGCACAGAAAAAAGAAAGTTTGAACTGCAAGTCCAAGAGCAGAAAACTGAAATGAACAATCTGAACATAAGGCTTAAGAAGGTGACAGATGAGCTACAGAAGGAGAAACAAACTACTCATGAGCTGCAGATGAAAGTGAGAGACTATAGTGAGGAACTGAAAAAATTGGCTGAATTACAGCAGAAGAACAAATCGCTAAGTCTGGAAATTACCACCTATGAGAAGGACATCAGGAATGTAAGGTACAACCTTGATTCCTTAAGCACAGAAAAGAACAGATTTGAACAGCAAGTCCAAGAGCTTAATACAACACTCAAGAAAACAAGAGATGAGTTGCTAAAGGAAAACCAAACTTCACATGAGCTACAGATTAAAATGAGGGACTGTAGTGAAGAAGCAAAGAAATCATCTGAACTACAGCAAAATAACAAAATGCTAAGTCTTACTATTGCCACCCATGAGAAGGACATTCGGATTCTTAAGTCTGATCTTAATTCTGTGAATGCAGAAAAGAGAAAGGCAGACCAGCAAGTCCAAGATCTTAAAAATGAAATTAGTAACCTTAATGTAACACTTAGGATTGCTAAAGATGAGTTGCAGAAAGTGACCCAATCATCACATGAGCTACAGATTAAACTGATGACCCATAATGAGGATTCAAAGAAATCATCTGAACTACAGCAGAAGAACACAACATTAAGTCTGGACATTGTCACCAATGAAAAGGACATTAAGAATCTTAAGTCTGAGCTCAATTCTGTAAACACAGAGAAGAGAAAGGTTGAACAGCAATTACTTGAGCAGAAAGCAGAAATGAACAATCTTAATGCAACACTTAAAAAGACCACTGATGAATTGCAGAAAATGACCCAATTTACACATGAGCTGCAGCTCAAACTCAGAGACTATAATGAGGAAATTAAGAAATCTGCTGAAGTACAGCAGAAAAACAAAGATCATTCTTCGACAATTGCCACCCATGAGAAGGACATCAGAAATCTTAAGCTTGAGCTCAATTCCATGTCTGTGGAAAAGAAGAAGGTTGAACAGCAAGTGTTTGAGCAGAAAACTGAGATTAGCAATCTAAGCACAGAATTTAGAAAGACAAAAGATGAGCTACAGATAAAATTGAGAGACTATAATGAGGAAACAAAGAAATCATCAGAACTGCAACTGAAGAACAAATCCCTTACCATGGAGATAGTCATGCATGAGAAAGACATTCAAAATCAGAAAGCTGAAATTAGCAAGCTAACTGCAACACTAACAAAGACTGCTGATGAGTTGCAAAAAGTGACCCAGTCTTCACATGAGCTCCAGCTCAAAATGAGAGACTATAATGCGGAAATAAAGAAATCTACTGAATTACAGCAGAAAAACAAAGATCATTCTCTGACAATTGCCTCCCATGAGAAGGAAATCAGGATTCTTAAGTCTGAACTTAATACCGTGAATGCAGAAAAGAGAAAGGCAGACCAGCAAGTTCAAGATCTTAAAACTGAAATTAGCAACCTTAATGTGACAATTAGGATTACTAAAGATGGGTTGCAGAAAGTGACTCAATCTTCACATGAGCTGCAGACCAAACTAGGAGACTATAATGAGGAAATTAAGAAATCATCTGAACTAGAGCGGAAAAACAAATCTCAAGATCTGACGATAACCACTCATGAGAAGGTTATTAAGGATCTTAGGTCTGAGCTCAGTGCCATGAATGCTGAAAAGCGAAAGCTTGATCAGCAGGTACTTGAGCAGAAAGCTCAAATGAACAGCCTAAATACAACACTTAAAAAGACTGCTGATGAGTTGCAGAAAGTTACCCAGTCTTCTCATGAAATGCAAATGAAACTGACAGACTATAATGAGGAAGTAAAGAAATCTGCTGAACTACAGCTGAAAAACAAATCTCAGGATCTGGCGATAACCACTCATGAGAAGGTTATTAAGGATCTTAGATCTGAGCTCAGTTCCATGACTGCTGAAAAGAGGAAGGTTGAACAACAAGTCCTTGAGCAGAAAGCTGAAATGAACAGCCTAAATGCAACACTTAAAAAGACTGCTGATGAGTTGCATAAAGTTACCCAGTCTTCTCATGAACTGCAAATGAAACTGAGAGACTATAATGAGGAAGTAAAGAAATCTGCTGAACTACAGCAGAAAAACAAAGATCATTCTCTGACAATTTCCACCCATGAGAAGGACATCAGAAATCTTAGATCTGAGCTCAGTTCCATGACTGCTGAAAAGAGAAAGCTTGAACAGCAAGTCCTTGAGCAGAAAGCTGAAATGAATAAGTTAAACACAGCACTTCAAAAACAAAATGATGACTTGCAGAAAGTGTCCCAATCTTCACATGAGCTGCAGATCAAACTGGGAGACTATAATGAGGAAATTAAGAAATCATCTGAACTACAGCTGAAAAACAAATCTCAGGATCTGGCGATAACCACTCATGAGAAGGTTATTAAGGATCTTAGATCTGAGCTCAGTTCCATGACTGCTGAAAAGAGGAAGGTTGAACAACAAGTCCTTGAGCAGAAAGCTGAAATGAACAGCCTAAATGCAACACTTATAAAGACTGCTGATGAGTTGCATAAAGTTACCCAGTCTTCTCATGAGCTGCAAATGAAACTGAGAGACTATAATGAGGAAGTAAAGAAATCTGCTGAACTACAGCAGAAAAACAAAGATCATTATCTGACAATTGCCACCCATGAGAAGGACATCAGAAATCTTAGATCTGAGCTCAGTTCCATAATGACTGAAAAGAGGAAGGTCGAACAGCAAGTCCTTGAGCAGAAAGCTGAAATTCAGAGTCTAAACACAACACTTAGGAAGACCAAAGATGAGCTGCTGATAAAACTGAGAGAATATAATGACGAAACAAAAAAATCTTCTGAACTAGAGCTGAAGAACAAAGCTTTTAGTCTTGAGATAGTTACCTATGAGAAAAACATTAAGGATCTGAAGTCTGAGCTCAATTCTTTAAGTACAGACAAGACAAGGGTTGAACAGCATGTCCATCAGCAGAAAACTGAAATTAACAATCTAAACTCAGAATTTAGGAAGATAAAAGATGAGCTGCAGATAAAATTGAGGGCCCTAAATGAGGAAACTAAGAAATCATCTGAACTACAGATGAAGAACCGAGCCCTTAGTCTGGAGGTAGTCACTCATGAAAAGGATATTACGAATCTTAAATTTGAGTTTAATTCAGTTAGCACAGAAAAGAGAAAGGTTGAACAGCAAGTCTATGAGCAGAAAGCTGAAATGAATAATCACAACATAATGCTTAAGAAGGTGACAGATGAGTTACAGAAGGAGAAACAAGCTACTCATGAGCTGCAGATCAAAATGAGAGACTATAATGAGGAGACAAAGAAATCAACAGAAATACATCAGAAAAACAAATCTTATGATCTGATAATTGCCACCCATGAGAAGGATCTCAGGACTCTTCGGTCTGACTTAAGCTCCATGAATGCTGAAAAGAGAAAGGTTGAACAGCAAGTCATTGAGAGGAAAGTAGAAATTAACAATCTAAACTCAGAACTTAGGAAGTTGAAAGATGAGCTGCAGATAAAATTGAGAGACCTAAATGAGGAAACAAAGAAATCATCTGAACTACAAATTAAGAACAAATCCCTTACCATGGAGATAGGCACGCATGAGAAGGACATTAAGAATCTGAAATCTGAGCTTAGTTCTATAAGCACAGAAAAGAAAAAGGTTGAACAGCAAGTCCAAGAGCAGAAAACTGAAATTAATAATCTGAACATAAGGTTTAAGAAGGTGACAGATGAGATACAGGTGGAGAAACAAACTAGTCATGAGCTGCATATCAAAATGAGAGACTATAATGAGGAGACAAGGAAATCATCTGAAATACAGCAGAAAAACAAATCTCAGGATCTGACAATTGCCACCAATGAGAAAGAAATCAGGAATCTTCGGTTTGAGCTGAATTCAGTGAGTGGTGAAAAAAGAAAGATTGAGCAGCAGGTCCTTGAGCAGAAAGCTGAAATTAACAATCTAAATGTGACACTTAAAAAGACCAGTGATGAGTTGCAGAAAGTTACACAATCTTCACATGAGCTGCAGATCAAACTGAGAGACTATAATGAGGAGGCAAAGAAATCATCTGAAATAGAGCAGAAAATCAAAGCTCAGGATCTGGCGATTGCCACCCATGAGAAAGACATAAAAAATCTTAGATCCGAGCTCAATTCAGTGAATAGTGAAAAGAGAAAGGTTGAGCAGCAAGTCAATGACCAGAAAACCGAAATTAACAATCTAAATGCAACATTTAAGAAGACCACTGATGAGTTGCATAAAGTTACACAATCTTCACATGAGCTGCAGATCAAACTGAGAGACAGTAATGAAGAAGCAAAGAAATCATCTGGCCTACAGCTGAAAAACAAAGCTCAGGATCTGGCTATTGCCACCCACGAGAAAGACATCAGGAATCTTAGATCTGAGCTCAATTCCAGGACTGCTGAAAAGAGAAAGCTTGAACAGCAAGTAGTTGAGCAGAAAGCTGAGATTACCAGTCTAACCACGACGCTTAAGAAGACAAAAGATGAGCTACAGATAAAACTGAGAGAACATAGTGAGGAATCAAAGAAGTCATCTGAACTACAGTTGAAGATCACAACACTAAGTCTGGACATTGTCAATAATGAGAAGGACATTAAGAATCTTAAGTCTGAACTTAATTCTGTAAACACAGAAAAGAGGAATGTTGAACAGCAAGTTTTTGTGCAGAAAACAGAAATTAACAATCTTAATGCAACACTTAAGACAACAACAACTGAGTTGCAGAAAGTTACCCAAGATTCACATGAGCTGCATATAAAACTGAGGGACTATAAGGAGGAAGCAAGGAAATCAACGGAACTAGAGAAGAAAAGAAAATCTCAGGATCTGACAATGGTCACCCATGAGAAGGAGATGCAGCGTCTTAGTTCTGAGCTAATTTCCATGAATACTGAAAAGAAAAAGGTTGAACAGCAAGTCTTTGAACAAAAGGCTGAAATTAACCATCTTAATGTGACACTTAAGCGGGAGACTGATGAGTTGCAGAAAATGACCCAGTCTTTACAAGAGCTGCAAATCAAATTGAGAAACTATAATGAGGAAATAAAGAAATCATCTGAACTACAACAGAAAAACCAAGTTCTCGAGCTAACGATTACCACCCATGAGAATGACATCAGGAATCTTAAATCTGAGCTCAATTCCATGAATACTGAAAAGAAAAAGCTTGAACAGCAAGTCCTTCAGCAGAAAGCTGAAAATAGCAATCTAAGCACAACACTTAAGAAGACGACCACTGAGTTGCAAAAAGTGACCCAATCTTCACATGAGCTGCAGATCAAACTGAGAGACTACAATGAGGAGGCAAAGAAATCATCTGGGCTACAGCTGAAAAACAAAACCCAGGAGCAAACGATTACCACGCATGAGAAGGACATTAAGAATCTTAAGTCTGAACTCATTTCCATTAATGCTGAAAAGAAAAAGGTTGAACGGCAAGTCCTTGAGCAGAAATCGGAAATTAGTAATCTAAATGTAACACTTAAAAAGACAGCTGATGAGCTACAGAAAGTAAGCCAAGCGTCCCATGAGCTGCAGATAAAACTGAGGGACTACGAAGAAGAAATAAAGAAATCATCTGCGCTTCAGGAAAAAAACTATTCTCTAAATATGTCCATTACCAGCAATGAGAAGGACATCAAGAAGCTTACATATGAGTTTAATTCTGTTAGTGAAGAAAAGAAAAAGGTAGACAAGAAGGTCCTGGAACAGAAATCTGAAATCGATGATCTAACTGCAAAACTTAGGAAGGCAATGGATGAGCTAAAAAAGGAGACTGCTGATGGACAGAGACACTCTGCCAAAGTAAACGAGCTGCAAGCTGAGGTTCAGAACTACAAACAGACTATGAATGATCTGAGTGGAAATTCTGAAAAAGTTGCAGTTAATCTTAAAAAGGAAGTAGTCGCTCTACAGAGTGTCAAGAAGGTATCAGATCAGGAACTTGTGACTCTGAAGGCCCAGCTGAATGAGTTGAATGCTGCTCTGCAAAAAACTAAGGATGAACTGAAGAAAGAGGCTCAGGAAGGGAAGAAGTATGGGTTTAAAATCACTGAGCTTGAGAAAGAGGTTCAGAGTAGCAAGCAGTCATTCACCGAGGTTAACTCCAGCTCAGAGAAACTCACCCTGAGCTTAAAGCAGGAAATCTCAGTCCTTCAGAAGGAGAGGAGTGTGGCCAGGGGGGAAGCACAATCACTGATGTCTGAAGTCACCCTCCTGAAGAAGAAACTAGAGCAGACACAGGAAGAGGTCAAGCAGAAGCAAAAGGAGACATCAGCCGCCCAGCTGAAGGCCCAGGGTCTGGAGGAGCAAGTGCAGAACTGCAAGCAGATGCTGGAAGACCTCAAAGGTAAACTGGAACTGCAGAAAAAAGGACATGAGAGTGAGCTGGAGGTGCTCCGGACTGAAATGGAACAGAAGCTAGCACTACAGCGTACGGAGACCAGTCTCAAAATGGAGCGTGAAAAGAAGTCGAGGGATAATTTGTACACCACTGAAGTAGCTGAACGTGAGAAAAAATATCTTCAAGAGATTGAACAGCTGAAAACTCTCAACCAGGAAGCTTTGAAGCTGAAGAAAGAGGCACAGCAGCAGGTGGATGTGCTTCATGTGAAGTTTGATAAAGGAGAGAAAGAAAAATCTGCAACCAGCCAGGAAATGATTGTCGCAAAGACCCGGATCGCTGAATTAGAAAAGGAAAAAGTCAAGCTGACTGCGAGAATCGCTCAGACAGACAAAAGCCTTAATGAAATCACAAAAGATAATGTGACGCTCAAACAAACAGTAGCAGAGACTGAGCGGAAACTGGCAATAGGTGAGAAGGAATCAAGATCATTCAAAGAGCAGGTCTCATCTTATATAAAGGACGTGAAAGACCTACAGGAGAAGGTTTTGAAACTTGAGGTGATGGAAAGGGAGTGCCAAAGGAACCATCAGTGCTTTAAAGACAATGAGCTTGCCAAATTGAAGACTGAGCTCATGACAGCAAAAGAAATGGTGACATCACAAGAGGAAGAGCTAAGGAACTTGAAAATACAGGTAATAAACTTGTTTGCATATTAGCTTATGTTATACCTGAATTGTTTTAGCTTGATTGTAATTCTATTTGCATGTATTCCACTCTGCTTAATTCATTTGCAATCACTTTAATAAGTATTAATAAGCAATAAGTAGGCTTTGGTGCTGGGATGATTATTCTAATCAGTTCCTGTTATTATAACTATTATAGCTGTTATTATACTAAAGTTGGATTGTTT